>NC_061070.1:13690514-14012514 GCF_021917145.1 Hypomesus transpacificus
AATGAATCCCCATACACACACAAACACAAAAGCACATATTGGCACACACATGCTGTATGAATGCATACTCACTCACATAACCACAAATTGGCACCCCTTCCTCCACACACACAAACACACACTTGCTCCTACAGTCAGCCTTATTTAGAAGCGTGAATAATTCATTTTTGGAAGTTTTAATGATTTGTGTATCATGGCAGATAGCTTGTTTCTGGTCAGAGTCAAGGTTCCGGGCCCTGCCCTCACGGGTGAGACTACAGGAGAATTCAAAACAAGGCTCATGGGAAGGGAAGCTTGGGAGGAGGTTTGGAGGTGGGGGGTCTGGAGATCAGAGGGTGAAGGCAGCAAACAAAATGCATCTTTAATCGGGATGCTGTTTATGTTTCATGGTGCTCAGAGCGGAAAAGCCTACACGGCGCAGAAACCTCTCTGTTAATTACACTCAACTTCAGATGATTCACAGAGAGGACTGCCTTTGGTAAACATTAAGAAGCACAACACTTAACATCTGCTCACTAAGGCAAGGCAAGTTACAGTACTACATCTACATGGCTTCCATAGCTCCTCCCACAAATTCAAGCCGACAGGTTACAGTAAATGGGTGTTGGTCACTCACAACGCATGAAAGTCAAGGGGGCAACACTCTAAGATTTAAGTGTCAAACATTCAAGTATTAAAACTTTTGCAAGATTTGAAGACAACCCTTTGGGTTCTGTGCAATGGGATGAATGGGAATGAGATGCAAAGACACCCATCTTGGAGAGCTATTGTGAATAGATTTTGAATTTCCTAAAAATGGGATAAACAAATTTAAAACACTTATTTTTGAAAGGGTTTACATGCATTATTTGTGTTGGTTTAGTGACACAAATTGTTCAATACATGGTAGAACCTGCAAAACAGGACAGGCTTTTCTGTTCATTACTCTAGACTTTGTGTATATTTCCCTTGAAGGAATTTATGGTATATTTACTTTGATGTGAAGGAACCTCCAGGGTATTCTTTTCTCACATCATTATTCCCATACTGTACCAGTAGGAACATTATGACTGGCTAAGAAAATACACACAAACAGTCGCAAGTCACCCTGTTCAAGGTCTGACAAAAAAGAAAGTGGGCAGTAGGCAGTATGGTGGAATTCCAGTCTCATAGGAAGCATTCATCATCACAATTTGCAATTACCATACTACCAGTCCTGATTGACAGGCATTCATTATTTAAAGCCGTGTGTGTGTGTTTGTGTCTTAGTGCGTGCATGTGTGTGTATTTGTGTGTGTTTTGTTTTGTTTGCTACGTAAAATTTGTGGACATTAAAGTAACTAAAACATGTTTTTTAAAGCAGCTGTTTGCAAACACGTCTGCCATGTTTTTAGACAGAAGATAACATAGAAAGTTTTAGCTTTTGTTTTTTTTATTTCACCTGTTTGCTTTTCAGAATGAATCATGTTGAATCTGTGTGTGCCATGCAAACCAGACGATTTCCCATCTGTTTTTTGAACACATTTGGCCGCACATTTACATGAACAACTCTCTCTGAACGATAGAATTTCTTCAGGGAATTCTAACGACTGCAGACAGAAATTCGATTAAGATAAATTCAAGGCAAGCAAGCAATTTTTAGGAGGTTAGAACCAATTTCTCCTCACTTGATTGGCCACAAAAAAAGCACAGAGAGCTTGGTGAACAGGAGAGTATTGTAAGAAAGACACTTGTGCCATCTTCACTCCTTGTCTTCATTTTGCACCTGCAGACCCAAAGGAGATTTGATAAATAGCTAATAGCACCCCTGCCAAATAAGGTGCCTCATATAGAAATATTTCAGTTGATGCATAGTATTTAACCTATTTAAGATGGTTCCTGACCCCGCAGCATCTTATCTTTCCTGGCATGCATGGATTGGACAAATGCAGACAGACAGTCCTGGAGAAATTACTAGAGTAGAACCCACTAGTCTCCACTACTCTCTGGAGCTGCTCTGTCAGCCTAGCTTTAGTAGATCCATACTCATTGGAGGATGCAGTTAATCTCTTCTGATATTTAAATCATCATAATAACACAGATATGTTGACTCAAACTCATCCTTTTATGCATACAGTAAGAAATTGGACAGGTATGACAGAATCATGCCACATCCAAAGCAAAAACATCAGTCTCTTCAGCTTCCAGGCTTTCACTGTCCTTTCACGATGGTGTCTCTAGTCTATCAGAGTTGAACTTCTTATGATTACGCCTTATTGACAGTGTCTCATTGTCAGTGCCTTTTCCAGTGCAATGTGAGAGTGTGTTTGTCGTCAGTGTTGAACAAGTAGGGACATGGCGGAAGCGGCCTTCCCCAGTAAGTATTTGTCTGTCTGTAGATCCACTGTTGACTGAGTCCTTTGGGAAAGGGTGCACAACCTTTTTGAATGTCTGACTGCCGTGCCTCCAACTCCCTCTGATTGTCTGTCTATTGCCAGTTCTAGTAAAACATTTCTACAGTCAAATGAATCTTCACAAAGCGTAGGGGTTAGCACAGGGCACATCTCTATAGTTCATTTCTCAAGAAGTTATGTCTGTGTTCCCATGGTATTTTGTGTGTGTGGGTGTGTCTGTATGATGCAGGGGATTCTGAATCAACACATTAGTGTAAGACATTGTCTATTAATTAACACAATATTGACAATATTAATACGTAATTCTAAAGAAGCAACACAAATGTTTTCTGTACTTTTGATTACTGTAGATTGGGGGGGTTGAGAGCAGGTACATTTATTTTCACATTAGACTTTGAAGTCAATGTTTTAGTAGTGAGTAGATTTTCTGGCTTTTACAAAGTATTATTGAGTTACCTTAAATATCATACATTATATCAGTATGACTAAGTACAGTAACCCTTACAATGTTACCTGTCATTCATCTTTAAGTTATGAGACACATTCATGTATCTAACAAATTAATCCAAATCATTTTTTTATTGTGAATTCATTGGAATACTCCAAATCATTTAGACAGAATACCTGATTAGGACAATTTCATCAGAAGTGTTCATTAGAACACTTCTAACGTTAGGATACATTTTAGGATCCAATAAACAAGTGGACTTAAATTAAATTAGGGCTTTGAAAAGAACACTAAAATCCATACAATTAAAAAAATCTGCAAACATTACACACACACAGATAATTTTTCATTCTGTGCAACTATTGACTGTTAGGACTGTCTCTGTGCTGTGATCAATTGCATTGTATAGTGTCTATTCTTCACTGGTCCCGATAATGAGACTAACACGCTGCCAAATTCTCATTTTGTTTGGCTTTGAGGAATAACAAGGTTGTTAGTTGCAAAGGTTGCATTGATTAATATATCTTTGCTCTCTTACGTAGATGAGTAATTCTCGGTAATAGAACTACAGATCCTCACAAGGGATCGATTAGGATTTATTGAATATATGAAAATCTATCTCCATGATATAAGGGAAATGCATGATGAGACAATCAAAGGAGCCAAACCAGACTCCAACTATTTAAAAAAACACAATAAACAGTATTGGGTTGAAAAATGAATGAGAGGATCTGTTGGATTTCTTGATCATAAAACCATTTGAGGCAAACGAATGGTTCCTCGATGACTGCTTTTATTTATTCCCAATGTCAATAGTGTCTGACTAAAATCATTCAACATGGCCAATGTGCAACCCTAAGACCAGACCTGCTTCCAGTAGTCCTCCATGTGAGGACAAAAAACAGAAAATCAAAGGAACCATCTGGTTGCTTTGGCACGTCTATTGAGTTGTAGAGAAGATGTTGTTTCAATCTCCCACCCGAACACACACACACACACAACACACACACAGCTCTTCTGTGGCTGTGGCTCACAACGGTGGAGTGCCAGATGGTGTGTGTTACACTTGTTTTCCTGTCACAGTGACTGTTATTTGTACACTATGGCAACACTGAGCCCTCCAGACACAAGCTTTTGCTTCGGAGTCGAGGAGGAGAGGACAGCAGAAGGGGGTTGAGGAGCAAGAAACGAGTGGTAGAAGTGTTCTTATTAGATGATCACACCGGCCCCTATAGCAGAAATCCTCTCTGCCTATTTCTGACTCTGGTGACATGGATGCAAGCTTTGCCAGGAACAAAAGAAGTGCTTTTGATGTCTCAATATCACTTCTTTTGGCCAGGGGACAGAACCATGGATCATTTTAATGTCTTGTGTACCGGAAGCTCAGGGCTGGAGATCAATGGGATAATGTCCCCCGGCCAACTCTGACATCTTTTCTCATCCACTGTCATCCTTGCTTTCTCATTTCCCTCAATAAGCCATGAGAAAATAGCAATATTAGTCTTCTAGAGCAGAATAATATGATTAAGGCTCTTGCTCACTCTCTACCATCCTTTTGGCTGTTCACAGTGAGCAGACTGAGGTAAACTGAATTAGCCCCAGCTGTTTTTTCCCTGCCTCTGGGGTCTGTCTAGACTGCTGAGGGCCTTTCATCCTAGACATCACTGTTTAGAACTTACTGTAGGTTAACCTCAGTTGAGAGCGGAGAGCGGTCGTACAGGTTGTGGCCTCACTGAAGTATAATTGTCACTGTGGCCACTGTTCCAAGATCAAATGTTAGCCTGTTGAAACAATCTGGAGATCTACATAAATCTGAGCTGTTGACAAATATGTCAAATACTGAGATTTTTCTGCTGAAGCAAATGTCAAACGTCAGAAATATGCAATATTACAGAACAGAACAAAACTTAGGAAATACACCTGGCCATGCAACTATAATCACCAGGGGTGTGTTTGGGCCAAACAAAAGTAGGAACAGTGGTATTTCTGGTCACCCCCACCCAAACGAGAAAAAAACGGTCCATCTTCAGGGTAGATAACACTTTTACATGTTACAGTTATAAACACGAAAGGAAAGGTCCAAAAGCAGGTCTGCAAAAAAGGTTGACAACATACTATATGGGCCCCTCCCCCACCCCCTCTCTCACTACAAATACATATGTCTTGTGTGTCATGTGAGTGCTATTTGTCTTATGTTTACAATCATAAAAATTACAGTTTGAATTGCCCCCAAAATACATAACGGAAGAGTGGCGGCGTCCCAGGCAACCGCCTAGGATGTCTCTGCCTTGAAACACCCCTGAAGAGGAATTGGAGTTCATGATAAGACTGTTGGGCAGATGAAAGTTGTAATTTCTCTGTGCCTCTTAACTCAGTCAGAGAAGTCATCATCATCTCAGTGGGACGTCAGAGTCCCTGCGTCCCCCGTGGTGACGTGCGGCGAGTGGTGTTTGGCGTGGGGACAAGAGCGAGAAGCAGAAGGTCACAAGCGTTGTCACTTCAAATATGTCATTTAATACTTTGTCAGTTGGTAATCCCACGCAATCTTGCACATCTTCTGTTATTTGTTGAGAGCGAGCTGGGGATCGGAGGCGGTTTAGGGGGCGTCAAGGCGGGAAAAAGGTGTAGGCCCTCTCAGTCATCAGGAAATGACATTTTTAGAGCCTGTTAAAAGCTTGATTAGTAAGATTTGACATTTCACAAGGGAAAGCTGTCTCTGACAACTTGTACTCAATGGAGTTAACATGAAATGTGAGAGAATGTGAAAGATAAGGAAGGATTCAAAGACAGACAGAAACAGATATGGCTGAGATGAGAGAGATGGAGAGACCAAGACAAAGAAAAAGTGAAAAAATTGTATAACTACTTGATGTCTGTGTCTATGTCTGTCTCATCTGATTATAGCCTTGGACAACAGCGTCTGCGTACCTGAACTTCAAATGATGATGGGCAGGAGAATGCTCATGCAGTCTGAAATCTGTCTGAGAGGCTCCAGGCAGGAAATATACACTGCAGATTCAGATACACTGCTAAGAATAGAGTGGGCGGAAACCTACATTCTCCATGTCCCCTGTCCTGATCTGAGCATTCATGTGAGTGAATGAGAAGTGCTCTGAGAAAGAACACCAAACGAAGTGGGACAGGAACAAGCATAGGGCTAGGCTGACAATTAAGGATGCCTTGGGACTCAATCTGTGATAACATCCATGTCTGCTCTACACTAGAGCTAATCAGTTGCAGGAGTCATCACAGAGATTGACACAATGAGAGCCATACCAAAAATAACTGATCATTCTGGAAATAATTTGTGAGTGCAAGAATTGTCCTTCTGGTTAAAGCTGTCTTCTTCAGCCTAGTTCTGAGAATGGACAAAATGAAGGCCATAGGTTTTATACAGCTCTACTAAATGACAGACCTGTCTATATTCAACAAAATATACGCACGTTGGTCTAAAACTCGCATGTTGATGAGTTGTCTATTTTAACCATACATCTACGTCTATGTTAGTTCTATGAAACCTGGGAAACACCGTTTCCCAGGCCCTTCCTGGTGCATTTTGGCTTGCCTCCAAGGCACCAGGTAAATGAAAAGTGTGAAATGAGGTAGTGCACCTACGCCAACAAATCTGTCAGGTCGCAGTGAGGGTTGGATGGTTCGCTTTTTCTTCAGAACAACACAATAACATCTACAGTAATTCATTACCAACATAACCATATTCACTAGTTGCACCAAAAGCGCAGTCTTCAGCAAATGTATCTAAAAAAGGTAGTTGAAAAGTGCTAGGGATAGTGTGTAAATATGTATGTACCGTTTAAACTGTTGTGATTTCAGACTTTTACAGAACTGTCTCAGCAGATTGAAGTACTTTTCTACCCTGGTCAAGTGTGTCAGATTTACAAGGTCTGATTTTGAGTAACTTTTACATCATTCACAAGCTTGGAATAATTCAATAATTTATTAGGTATAGCAATGAATATCTGCATAGTTTTCATGTAAATCTTATTTATGTTGTTTTTTTAGCAGTTATTCTGTTTGTTTTGTTTGCAGATTCCAAAAGTTGCAGAGATTGTTTTAGATTTAACAGCTATTCTTCTTGAATGTGTTACATCAGCCAATACAATTAAATTTGCTTTTTTGAGAAATGTGCTTATTGTTGTGTTTTGTCTTGCACATCAAAAGGAGGAACTCTACAATAGTTCTCAGACCCACAGGCTTACAGGAGAGTTATTCTATATTAGTGTACGTTAAAACAGTTGTCATTTAAAATGTTCTGTGGTTAGACAGCAGGACAACCAGACCGACTGTGTCTGCTGGACCAGACACTGAGGGTTAAGAAGGGGGTCAGGGAGAGCTTGAGGGTGCAGGTTAGCACAGCCACCCCCCATGTGGTGCAGAGTGGAGGGCAATGATGGGATGTTGTGCAGCAGATGGTGACTCCTCCTCCACTTTCCCTCCCTTCTTTTCTCTCCCTTTTCTTTTTTCCCCACCTGTGGAGGCGGATGATTCCTCCGCTTCTCTCCGCCCACTTCAGGGACAAGTACGCGGGTCATTTGTCAATGTCGCTTTTAGGGGTCGTCCACATCTTGTCACCCTGGGAGTGTCCCAAAGTCACCCGATGTTCCTACATTTGAATGGGTAGATCAAGCTCAAGTTCTTTCTATGATCGACTCATCTTGAACAGATGACAGGCATGTCCTACAGGCAACTGGAGGCTGTGACAAGGCCCCAGAGGAGACATTCCTCAAGACAGTCACTCCACACCAAGCACCTCAACACATTCTCCTCTCTCTCCTTTCTCTCTCTCCTTCTCTCCTCCTTTGTTCCGCAGCCTGCAGTCATGTATCGGTTCCACTTTTCTCTCCGGGTGAGTAGACGTAGTGACAGGCCTTGAGAGGGAAGGATACACAGTGTCCTTATTCTGTCACCCTCTCGTATGGCTTTGACTGGCCCCCGACACATGCATTCTACCCAGCGCTGCACATCCAATAAATCACTGTCCTCTCCCACAACATAGCAAAAGTTTAGTCAAGGAGATGGAAAATGATCAGCCTTCACTGGGATCTATTTCTGTCCATGCGGTTGCCTCTTTGAGTGCAGGGACGAGCAAGATGAAAGAGACGTTTAGACAGGAAGGGATGCCAGCATCCCTCATTCAGAGATAGGATCATGGCTAGTGCATGTCCTCCCCAGAGTTGACTGTCTTCCTGAATGGGTTGCTCATTAATCTGCACAGCACTTGCTTTCAATGCAGACTGCCCAGCTATCATCGCCTTCCTCAATCACCCCCTTAATCTCCCCAAGTGACAAATGGATGGAGCGGTACGAGGGCTTCTCATCATTTTAAGAAGGGATGTTACAGAGATCACAGGCTCGTTAAAAGGTCAGGAGAAGGGTTACCACTAAAGAGATTAGAGAGGGCCTGGCCAGGCACCCACCATCAACCTGTCAATACAAAGTTTGGTTGCAGTGATGGATATTGGTGAGTTAATAGAATGGGTGTCAGAATTGCATTATTGAACACTGCTGGTGGAAACTGACTGAGCGCAAACTGGGGCTGTGAAATGATTGCTTAGGTGTAAATGGAAACTGATTGGATCGCAGAATGCAATCTTTTTGTCAACATATGAAGCATTTTTATGCAGATATTTTTGAAGCACTTCATTTCTCTATATATATATCTACAGTAAATATGTATATGCTGTATGTTTATTTTCATTTTACTAATTCACACATGGAAGTTCAGGCAAGAATATGTAAAGGGATACGTTTCAAATATTTTATGTTTCCAAATCCCAAATCCTGTTATCGGGAAAGTATTTGTATAATAGTGAGCACATTTGGAAAGATACATGAATAAATTAATGCCTGATGAAAAATTTCAAAGGCTTAAAGTTTTGGTGAGATTTAGTATTATTTAAATAAATATACAATTAAATAAATATACAAGCTAAGACCTGTCACTCTGAACCCTGTCTCCTCGAGCCTGCATGTAAAACTGATTTTGTGAATAACTTAAGTTTACGATCAAGTCAGACTCCAGCCACTATATGTTGATTCAGTTGTCCACAATCATTCCTTGTAACTCTGTGTAAAGACGTTTTAGAGCATAATTAACACTCAGTTCACACTTCCTCGTAATTTTGTTTATTGAGTTTCAAACATATTCTAATAAAAGGTAACAGCCCATTTTACTTCGAGGCTGCTGAAAGCTTTTCCTGAGAAGCCGTGTATATGAATAAAATGACAGTAATATATTTTCAGTGTCATATCTGTCCAGCCAACCATTTCCATCCTCCCAACGTACTCCATTGTTACAGTAAGTTAAAAGTTCATCGTTGTTTAAAGATGATGTAATGTAGTGACCCAGGCCATGAAGACAAGCCAGCTCTAGTTCCAGTACTCTGATCACTTGGAAGGGCCAGCCAGGCCAGTAGGTTGAGAGAGAGAGAGACACAGAGAGAGAGAGAGAGAGAGAGAGAGAGAGAGAGAGACAGTGGGCAAGAGTGAGAGGGAAAGTGGGAGACAGAGTGGGAAAGGGAGAGGCCCTCGGGTCGAGTCCTCAAAGTGCCTGGGTTGCTCTACTTAAAGATCTTTAAATAGGGTGATTCACTAGGATGGCTGAACACTGGCCATCTATCTCTGCTCTTTCTGAGGTATCCTGGGAAGGCCCTGCTGGGGCAGAGCACCATGGGAAAGTGGGCTAGAGTGAGGTGTCGACTGGGCAACTTCTGTGGTGACTGTCTGACTGTAATCCCTGCAGGGAAGTCTGTTTGACCCAACAGCCGAGAGGTCTTCAACAATTGTAAATGCTACACTATGATCACAATTAAATGATCTATTACCTTTGTATTTGTACTTGAGCTTTCTGTGTACTTGAGCTGTCGGTGGCCCCTTTCCCAGAAAAATGCTGCCGTTTCACTGATTAACCTTTTATTTAGGATTGCCGGGCCAGGGAAAAGGATTCACGGCGACAAGACGGAGAAGGCTGTAGCTGGCGGTAGCTAACTGATCTCCAGCTGACGTGGGCCTCAGATGGAGGCTAAACTGTGATGTTGAATGCTGCTCTTCTGTTCCGCAGCTCATTACGCGCCTCTCAATTCCCAGGATGTTTGGCTCCAGTTCACGCGGAGCACTTTGCTGCCAGGAGGAGGGTGATTACAAACGATTTGCTCGACATGTCTTTCTCTCTCTCTCTCTCTCTCTCTCTCTCTCTCTCTCTCTCTCTCTCTCTCTCTCTCTCTCTCTCTCTCTCTCTCTCTCTCTCTCCCTCTCTCTCTCTCTCTCTCTCTCTCTCTCTCGTACTCTCACTCACACCCTTTTACCTTGCAGACACCAAATCCAATCTCCTCGTTGATTTGACTGTGTGTCATATACTTTCATCATACATGATATGATGCTAATATAAAGGTATGGTAAAATAGAAGTAGACTATGCACAAATTATTAGAAATAGTTTACTTCTGGTAACACGCCACACGGCAAGCCGGGCGGAAAGCACAGCATTTCCAACAAGAAAGCCCATGACAAAATAAAGCATCAGTGGTGAAGCGCAGCAACAGAGCCGGAGCAGAGAAGAACATCTATATGTGTAAGCTTTGGTGTGTGTTGTGCTGTATGGATTCCAGTGAGACAGAGAGGTGTTTATGCATTTCTCTGCCAGGGCGCGATGTACTCCAAACCAAGGTGGGCAAATATGTCCTCCTCAGTCTTTGCTGGTAGGAACTCTTTCTGTAAGAAGAGATTTTTGTAAATGTTATACTTTAAGTTTACATTACTGTAACTATCATGCAGCTACACAGCAACAACAATGGTAATAAGATTGTAGGTACATGGGAATTGTTGTGTAATCAAATTATGTTAAGTATTAGTGGTATAAATTATTACAAAAGAGTAAGAAGGTTGTGTTTTGTCAAGGTGAACATTATAGGGCTAGTTTAAAACAATATCCTTCCACAACTGTAGACATTGCGTGACCATCCAGGATTATGTGCCAACAGTCCTCTCTCTTCCAGTCGTTTGAATCCTGACCTTCAACTGAGTAACTACCCTCTATTCTCCCTGACATACCACTATAAGTCGCCTGTCAGAGGACAGCACGTGACAGGTAACATCTCCATAGGAACACCACAACGACAATGCTGACTCACCTTGAGAGTTTGAAAGCCTACAGATAGAGAGAGGGAGGGAGGGAGGGAGAGAGAGACAGAGAGAGAGAGAGAGAGAGAGAGAGAGAGAGAGAGAGAGAGAGAGAGAGAGAGAGAGAGAGAGAGAGAGAGAGAGAGAGAGAGAGAGAGAGAGAGAGAGAGAGAGAGAGAGAGAGAGAGAGAGAGAGAGATAGAGAGAGAGAGAGAGAGAGAGAGGGGCCGAAAGAGAGCTATAGTTCTGACACATCCTGCCCTGAAGTCCTAAACTCGAGCTGACAGACGGAAATGAGGGGAGAGGGAAAAAACAGGCCAGCTAGAAGTGGACGCTAACCCAACCTAACTGGTGGGAGAGGAGAAGCACTCTGAGGCATGTGTCCCGCTATGCTAGTTTGTTGTTCCCAATGCAAACGACAAGAGAGATGTTACAATTTGGTTTGAGGCCCAGGGTGCAAGCTGGGTAAAGGCAGCCAGGACCAGTCCAGGTCTGGCCTCATTAAATATCATGAGATATTGGACGTGAAAAAATGGACGTGAAAATTCACGTCCATTTTTCTCAGTCATTCAGGATGGAGGCACACAGGAGCATCACACAGACAGCACACGCGCACACACACACTGGCAGGAATTGTGTGATTGCTTCTCTGCAGGATAACCTTGCTCCCTCTCTCATAAAGAACAGTACATAGAAAACGCCCCCACAGTTACATTGCATCAAAGTGTGACATCGCCTCTTTCTCCACAACACTCAAATCCCTGAACCCAGTCGCATCCAGCCACTCAAAACACAAATAAACCTTGCCACACAGACTGCAGGGACCAATGAAGTGGCTATATGTAAAAAACAAGCTTTTAGGAGCCAGACCGGCTGGGGTGATTATATACAGTACAGCAGCCTGCCAAGCTAGAAGGCTTTGGCTAACAGGACACCGGCTCAGAGTCTACTGGTCAAAAGGCTCAGAGAAAAGCTCCCAGATCCTGCTAACAGAAAGACCAAAGAGCTCAAGCCACAATCAGCGCTTGACTTTGGCCAATTTAGCCATTGTTCCGGATCAGACACTAAGCCTTCTCAGTGACGTGTCCACTCTCTCCAATCTACCTCAATGCCTCCCTCCCTCCTCCCAGGGGCTCTCTGCTTTACTTACTGACAGTAGAGCACAGCAGACCAACTCAGAGATTAGACCCTGAAACCTTCCACTGCACCACTGAGAATACCAAACGCCGTCCAGTAGTGCTGGAGACAGGTAAAGCTTCCTTTCTTTCGGTTCGGCCGGATCCAGGACCAGTGTGTCATGTTTGAAATGTTGCTTTACACTCCATGGTGCAGTCAAAACAATTTCTACTAACAGTTTCAAAAAGTGGAATATTTTCTTTGTGGAATATAGCTAAAGTGCTTTTGTGTGAGGTGTGTCACAACACTTTAAGCCCCACTCAGAGAACATTTGTCACGCAAAGCCAGGGCCTAAGCATGGGCAATTACAATTAGCTCCATCATCACCAGAGCTCTAAAGGTACTGCACTCAACATCTGACTGAGTCAGTCAAGCTCCGATCAGGAGTGCTTGCTTGGTCCAAAAGCAGAATCCTGTGCATTAGTGTGTGTATGTGAGTGAGCTTGTGTCCTTGTCTCAATAAACTGCTAATCAGATGTGTGTTTCCTCTGCCCTCTCAGTAATTACAGGCCTGCTGGCGGTGAACACATACATTAGCCCGTCAGAAGCATCTGGCCAGGCTCTGCTCTTTGTCACCCTCTTCCCAGCACACAGCCCGTTGCTGACGGATGGGACTGATGGAAATGGCTGGCTGCCACCGGCACCTACATGTGACTCCATGTGTGCGTGTGTGTGCGTGCGTGTGTGTGTGTTTGCACAGTATTTGTCTCACAAGCGCTGGTTGCCACAAACAGAAGTATGCAAAAGCCCAGTGTGAAAGAAACACAAATGTAAACAAAGTATTTTGTAGGTAAATTAACATGACAGAAAGCTAAATGCGCTTCAGGGGATCAGGAACACTGTCCAAACTGTGAGTCAGTTTAGATGTTGGTCACTTCTTAGCTATATTTTCTGTCTTTGAAGCGCTGGCAGAGAGCAGCATGTATCAAGGACGCAGTTGTTTGTGGTGTGACAGAGGTTTGACAGCCAATGATTCAGCACTGAATGAGAGAGAGAGAGTATCCTAATATCATGAAATGGCTGTAAGCAATAACTTCATGCCAAAAATGGGATGCAGCTTTGAAACGAGACTTAACATTCAGCACAATTTGGCTCAGAAAAATGAATGTCTCCTTATTCAATTCATGCTGAGGGCTGAACACCATGCTTGTCTCAAGGAAAGCAAAACAACCAGCATGAACCACCAATTATTTTGCTGTGGCCTCAGTTATCAAATCATCACGGATGCACACAGTTCACTATACTGCCCCAAACCTCCCTTCTCTCCTTGGACAACTATCTTCTTGCTGTCAGCTGGAAGATGCTAGCCTGACTGCAAAGAGAGGTATAAATCCAAAGAAATCTTTTGATTGTCTCTAAGTTAATCTATCTTTATTGCAGCACAGGAAAGGGCTGACAGGGGCAGAAAAGTAGAAGTCGATGAGGCTGCTGTGTCTTCCTCCTGAAATTCTCCGCCCCCACACACCTCCCCCTCGCTCTGCAAGTCTACACCGGACAGCAGCAGCAGAGAGAGAGAGAGATACAGAGATACAGAGAGAGAGAGAGAGAGAGAGAGAGAGAGAGAGAGAGAGAGAGAGTACACGGACACCTCACCAATCAAGCCAGCAATTAGCACAAGCACCATAAAGCACCATCACCCATAAAAAGCCTATTGAGCTGAATGTGATTTTCATTCCCTGGAACTCTTGGCCTGCTAATCAGCTGCTCCGCTGGCCAGTCAGGAGGAGCCAAGCAATCAAGATCTCCCATCACCACCGTCAGAAAGCCACCATTACATTCTGATCCCTTGATTTTTTATCTCTTTGTTTCATCTGCAGTTTATCCCAATGTATTCATAAGCGTAAACATTAGCACACTAACATTAGTTGCTGATTAGGGTTCCCAAAGATAGTCAGACAGCTTTTTAGGGCAGTGTTTACAATGGTCTCAATCATGACAAGCTTTTCGTTCATTGGTATGGAATACTAAAACACTGCCAGAAGACATACATTGAGTGACGTAGATATTCAGCTGGTTCCGCATGGAACATTTCTAATTGATGCTCAAAATATCAGTATGTTGCAACTGGCATCCACCCTGCCAAATTGCATTTTCCAGCTTTTTCTTTCCCATCTTGAGCAAAGAGATTGCTAGAGTTCTCAGACATTTTCAAAATATCTATGAAGTTCTGTGAGGCATTAGAATGTGCTAGCGTTGTGTGAAGCTCTTCTCTTTATCTAATGAGCCTGGGATTTCTGCCGGCGCTCAGTATGGTATAGGCCCAAACAGAGCAGCCCTCTATAGATAACAATAAATTAAGTTTCTCAGCTCCGACGAAGCCCGTAAATAATTAATTGGTTTGTACTAACAAGGCTGGTTTTGCATGACCACGGTTTTGCCTTCCGCACCGTGTGATCAGATGCTGCTGCATCAGCAACACCCTTCTCAATTAAAACAACAAAACTGCAAAATATGAGCTTTGAATGGAAGCTGAATATCACATTTTTCTTTCCATAAGTGGGGAGGCTCACTTCGATGGTTGTTCATACATTAGCATTCCACACGTACAGTACATTCGTAAAAGTTTTGCCTTGTACAAATGAACTTTCGTATCTTGGTGTGTTTGTGGGAGCTGCCTATGGATGTTTACATTGCTTAGGCATTTTTCTTCACATCCTCCTCCTGGCAGGATTAATCTTTTCACACAGAGGGTTTGGTTGTGGGTCTGGGAAATAGATGCGCGGGGTTATGTGTGAGACCACAGGAACAGGGCTCAGGTACCTCAATGAATGTTCAGTGGGCTTTCCTATTAATAAATCATGAGGCCACCTGAAATGGGAAGCTTAGACGGTCGGCTTCATGGGCCACCACGACCGCCATATCAATTAATGCTACATGACAGGCAGACAGGCCTAACACCGGGGCTCTGGTAGAAACCTCTGCCATTCACTTGCATCAATAATGGAGCACAATCCGTCTCCAGAGAAAAAGACAGACGCCCTACTCCCCTCTCCCCTCCTCCCTTCCCCTCTCCCTGTCTCGATCTCTCTCTCTCTTTCTTCCTTTATCTCTGTTTATCTTTCTTCTTTTCACTTTCTCCCTTTCTCTCTCTCTCTTCTTGGCCCCTCTCTGTGTTTCTCTCACCCTCCCTCTTCATTTTGTTCTTTTCCTACACAGTTTAGAACCCCAACTCATTTTATCCTTTTGATAATTCCATAGGAAAAGATTGCAGGTTGCAGATTTCGGAGGGATAATAGCTTGGTTTTGAATTCAGTTTTTTCAAGTCACAAAAAACATTGGTGCAATTGCTTCTAAAAATACCCTTCTCTCCCAGGAAAGAGTGATAATGGGCCCTGTGTGGGCGGATGGGAGGATATGAAGGAGGAGGGGTAGGTGAGGAAAGGGGGCGATGGTGAGAGAGGTTGCACAGAGAGAGGCGAGAGAGAGAGAGAGAGAGAGAGAGAGAGAGAGAGAGAGAGAGAGAGAGCGTGAGAGCGTGAGAGCGACAGACAGAAAGAAACTTTCAGCACGGTGGCCAGATGCTATTACTTAGATTGGTGTTAAAAAACACCAGTGACAAAATTACAGTCAATCAGTTTACACTACCTACCATGCGTTGATGCTGTTTCCTACATTATGAGTTTACACTGCATGTGTTAATGTTTTCCCCTCATCTCTGTATTCTCCACTGTATGAGAGAGTATGGTATAGTATATCTGTGACTAGGCTTATCAGAATCTACCTGAATAACCATTGTATCTCTCTCTGTCTCTCTCTTTCTCTTTGTCATTTTCATTCTCTATCTCTTTCTCTTTCTATGACAACTCTGTCCCAGAGCTTAGCCCTCTCTCTTCGCTCCTTGCAGCCTCTCACAATCTACTCTACAGTGTTTCACCCTGCCCCCCTCTCCTCTCTGATTATACACCGTCCACTCCAACACCTACCCCCAACCCTCGTACCATTCCTATTACACCACCCCTAATTGTTTCTCTGACCTCTAAAGAGAAAAGAGCCAATCACACACTGCAATTGTAACCAGGGAAAAGAGTGTCCATATTTGTATTGTTCCCCTGTCACCAGGGCTGTCATTTCATTGGTGGAAGGCGACAGAAGGCTCCATGTTCAAGGAGATGTAGGAGGATGAAAGGCATTGTAGGAAGATGATTGTGAGGGGATGTGAAGATAAAGAGCCTGACAATCATCACATAATAGATACATATCTGGGCATGCTTTGTGACCATGGAACACTTTAATTTGTTCAAAAATGGCATCTCTTGTGGATATAGGAAATTGTTTCACTGTCTTCATGCATGCATAAGTACTTCATGCGCATGTCGTTTTCTTAAAAGTACTGACATCTAAAGTAATGCTCAAATTGATCTGGAACCATAAACATCCTATGACTCCAATCCACATCAAACTGTACCGATACTTCTATTTACCTCTTCACGGTAGTTCAAACCTAGTTTCAGCTGTCTGCGCAAATCCCTCCCAGTCCCTCTCGCAGAGTCCCAGCTTTGTGACTCGTCAAAACCAAGGGATAGACCAAAGAACACGTCCAGCCTGGTGTGTGATCAAAGCAAATCCCTTACATAGGAAAGTCCTTGAACCAGTCCTGACTGACAGTGAGCTGAAACATACACATTTTTGCTGTGAACAGTCTCTTGTCTTTTGAATTGCAATGTCCCAGTTCTAAGAAGGAGAGCGAAAGGGTTCTAAACAGTCTTGGGACGAGGGTCTGTTGCCAGGCAGATGCACATTGAGACACAGTGCCAATTCAGCAGCCTGTTCCTCATAAGTAGCTATCTAAAGGTGGGGGGCAAAAGTAGAGCTTTAAGAGACTAAGGCAAGAGATTCCACTAGCTAGACTGTGTGTGTATGTGCGCGTGTTTGTTTGTGTGTGTGTGTGTGTGTGTTGTTTATGTCTTTACTGGAGCTAATGTATGTGTCCATATCCACTGTACCCTGATCTTGTACAAACTAAACATTTGAGTATCATTATCAAAGCAGCCTGAAAACAGACCACACACTGAGCTCTAATGACTAGCTTACTGTTCATAGAGTACCCACTAAAACCCACCACTTCTGCAATAATCAATGACGATTCATGTTGTAATCCTTTTAGTGTGCTTAATGAAATGGTGCATATCACTGGCACAATGTGTCACAACACTGTAGTCCTGGGGAGAGCAAAGGATGTCCCTGACATCATGTCTCACATGTAGGGATTCCAATGAATCACCATTCTGAAGCATGGTAAAATACAGGGGAATGTCAAAGGGCAGATATTTGTATTCATGTGTGTGTGTGTGTGTGTTTGTGTGTGTGTGTGTGTGTGTGTGAGAGAGAGAGTTTGTTGCACAATTGTGCGCGTGTTTGCTGACCTGCCTTTCTCCACTCAGAGTTTGCTACTCGTCTGGCTTTCTGATGAAGTTCTGCAGAGCTCTATTCAGCAACAAAGAGAGACAGCTTCCTGTGTAATCGCTATCTGCAAGTCTCTTCTTCCTACAGGCACCTTTTCAGGGGAATTATGCACATGAGATATTCAATGTCAACACCCTGAAAAGAAAGCTATGGAGGCAACTCCCACTTAGAAATGTATCACAGCCTTCTAAGCTCATCCGTTGAAAAAGCTTAAGCTCCATTCATTCACTTCAACGTATTGGAATTCAGGGGAACAGATATCCCAGGATACCAAAAAGAGATGGAAACAAGTCGCAACCTCTCCTCCTCATCCCTGTTGGTAAACGCTAGAGCAACGCTGGAGAAATGCAAGAGGAACGCCCGCGCTCCGCAGCTCTGACAGCTCCCAGCATGCATTAGAGGACAAAGACCCCATCCTCTACGACCCACCTGTCTGTCTGGCACAGCTTGAAGGGGTGTGTTTGTTTATCCATGTGTGCCTGTTTCTGTTTGTGCAAATGCAAGCGTGCGCGCCTCTTTATGTATTTCTTTGGCTGTCCACATCCGCGCACGTGCACTTTTTGAGAGCGCTCGTGCGCACGCGTGCATGTGTGCGCGTGTGTGCGTGCATGTGTGTGACACCCTGAGGGCCGCTGTGCCACCAACCGCTAAATTAAACCTCTCCTCCCTTTTCTCTCCTTCCAGGGAAGGACTCCCTTCCAGGCACTTCTCATCCTCCCTGCAAACACTGCCTCCCCGCACCAGCTGGGGAGCGTTCACAAACGCCAATCCCCAAAGCCCAGTGCAATTGCCCCGTTATTGTCCACTCATCCGCTGCTCAGAGGATGGAGGGTGGAAGGAGTAGGAGGAGGGGGAGGAAGAAGAGGAGGAGGGGGAGGAGGAGGGGGGGTGGAGAGGGAGGAACAGAGGGAAACAGGACAAGTTGTGAACATTGCACTCTCTACAACAGGCAGCTCCCAAACAGTTTGTCTCCAGAGCACTGGAAAATGAAGACGAAATGATCACTGGAAAGTGAGCATGCAGTACATCCTCTGTCAGTACATGCTGTACTGTCTAGACAGATTATTTATACCAGCAAAAGTCTGAAGTAATCACACCAGAATCACTAGCAGCACTAGCAGCAATTCAGCTCCAGAGGTCCAGAGTGGAGAGCTGGAGCTGGGTAGCACTCCAGACAGGTGTTGAGATGTGGTGGTTCCTCTGCTCCAGAGCCCCAACCAGGACATCCACACCCCCAGCCCTCTGACCAGCACCTCATTAATCACACTGTTACATATGGCTTTGAGTAATTACCCTCTGTGTGACACATACTGCTGCACACACACACACGCACACACACACACACAAAACCGCAACAGACTTTATACACACCCCAGTACACGTCCACACACAGTCACATGTAGCAACACAAAATTGGAGGCAAAATGCATTCCCGTTCAATGCAAAATCACATTACCAGAAACACATTTGAGTGGGACAGACTATTGTATTGTGCCATGCACAATGGTACGATGCAAGTCTACTGGCGCAAACACATCTTCACTCACATACACAGACACACACACACGTACACACACACACAACGGCAGGGAATTTCAAGGGTAGAGATGCTTTGTTTTGGAAGGTGTTGGACAGGTCATGGAGCCCTCCTGCTTGGGGAGAGAGTCAGTCTGTCTGTGCCTGATGAAATCCTCCGCCTGTCCTCATTCATCAAACCCACCACACATATTAATTATCACACACCTTCAGCCTAACAGTAGAGGACACACACAAGCACGCACACACGCATGTGCACACGTTCATCTTGCACTAACGCTTTTACACACAGACACACACACACACAAATACACAAAGGCACATGCACACACCACATCCAACAGATATATACAACAGAGTGCATGCGCTCACTGACATCACATTGGGTGGATATTCACACTGCAAAATGGCTTCACAGCTATGGTATGTGTGTATCATGATGATGACGTCCTTCCTCCAAGTCATTAGTTGCTTCACTTCCTGTTTACCTGTAAGTCGAAGACAATTTCCCTGAGCTCCAACTTATTGGTAATTGGGATCAAATCGTTAGAGATAATTTAGCTTTAATCTTTTTGGAGCCTTTCATAATAACATGGATGAGCCATGCGTTTAGCGAGAGCTCTCTGAAGCACATTACTGGATTTAAGTCCACCTAATGATCATCTGGTCCACCTATGTCCTGTGGTGGAGACAAGTGCCCTAATCAAACGACAATTTCCATCTGCGACTTTGCCCCCGTCTCCTTCACACCAGTCACACGTAGAGCGCGGACTCTCTTGAAAAAGACTGGTCAATTAGAACATCCGCAGATGATAAAAGGGTGGTCATCTCTCCCGTTAATGAGGGTTTTGCTGCCTAGTGGGGCTGGACTAAGAAGGCCCTCCTCCCCAGCCGGCTGCAGAGAACAGAGGGAATAGTCAACGATCTGTACCGGGGGTGGCAGTGACAGAGACAGTTAATTGATCTTCATTACCTTAATTATGGCTGTAATGTCATGGCGAAACTGAGAAACAGGTCACACTGTTGAATGATTCTGTCTGCACGCAGCCTTTTAAACTAGCTGGCGACCTTGAAACCAGCACGCATATATCTGACGGAGTCCAAGGGAGATTAAGTGAGGCAGGTTGGGTATAGGAAAGTGTGTGAGGGTAGTTGAAAAAAGTGTGTGCGTGTGAGTGCGTGTGTGGTGTGTTGGGATGCTTGCCCATTGTGGCGTTAACATCTCAATGAATCGAAAAGTTTCCCACCAACTTAACCAACAACAAACATAAGTGTGTGTGTGTATATGAATGTGTGAGCATGTGTGTGTGTGAGAGGAAGCGAGAGACTGTGTGCGTGATGTGACCGAACTGTCGTCGTGTGCACGGATCACTGCACCGTCAGCGCGCAGTCTCTCTGCCCTTGTGTTTGAATAAACAACGTCTCCTGTGGCATCTCCTGTATAATATCTGTCAGGGAGCTGCCCGCCCTGGCATCTCCACGCCCTGACCCCTGTCCCCCGGGAGGGGGGGGGGGGGGGGCTGACAGGGAAGCGCTGGTTACGGGGCGTCCCCCTGTCGGTCAGCCTGGTGACACGCCTGGCGCCTTTGTCCTGCTCCTCACCCTGCTCACACTGCCTGCCTCCCTAGCCCCGACCACGGAAGGAGGACACTGCAGGGCTCTGGGAGAGAGGGCTGAATAGCCTACTAGCCTGCTAGCCTGCTAGCCTGCTAGCCTGCTAGCCTGCTAGCCTGCTAGTCTGCTAGTCTGGGATGCAGGCTGTCATCTTGGAATCTTGTTTTATGGGGAGGCTTCGACTTGCTTTGTGCACATCAGAAACGGTACAGAAGAACATTTCTTAGAAGTTTCTGTCTTTGTGGAAACGAGCAGGAATAAATGAAGAGGCATCATCACAACCTTCTCTTTCATCTGCACCTTGGAGTGTTCTGTCATAGCACTTCAGTTACAGGAGATAATTATAGTATTTACAGGACAAGAACACGACATGATGTAAAGTGAACCTGAAGTGTTCATAAACTTCACTAATGGTCTCATCACGTATCATAAATCCAGACGTCAAAGTCCTGTCCAATCCAACAGTGTGCACAATGTAGGACTTAAAGAGCTCTTTCTTTGTTATTCTATGTTCATGATAGATTATTTGGCAGGCACTCTCCAAATAAATGTTGTCACTATTCTATATAGTATAATTAGTTCTAGAATTAGTTCTTGGTGTTACCAAGAGAAATTCCGTAACTCTGCATGTGCAAATGTAGGGCTCATTGGATATCAGGATTAATGAGACGTGCCATGAATTGATTTATATAGCTTTATCTTCACCTTTTTATTTCACCTGTTGGGTGAAACGAAGACGCTTGATTTCATTTGGAAATGTGTAAATGAACTCTGTGCATCCCCGAGCAATTAACTTCCCCTTAACACGCCACCTGCATCTGATATTGAAACAGTTAGATGGATTTGATTCACTTAGCTGATGTGTCTTTATTGCTTTTCCTGTCCACTGTGTATCTGTATGTGTGCACGCGTGGGAGCTAGTGTGTGTGCAGTTCAAGTGTGTGTGAAGTGCGTGTGTGTGTGAGAGAGAGAGCATGTACTGTCTGGAAGTGTGAGTTTCCATTTGTTTGTGCGTACACTAAATTATCCTCTCTCGCAGTGCTGTAATTAAAAATGTTGCCCTTGCACCAATATCAAGTTTCTGTTCACTCAGAGAGGAAGCACATATTGCATAAAATAAGTCAAGATAATGTGTGTGTGTATTCCCAGCCCTAACACTGCAGTGTAATCCCTCCAATAGCTGTAAGGACAAGGCTGTGCTGTAATTCACCTGCTAGATTCATAAACACGCAGTCTAGAGAAAGGCACTGGAGATAATCCCACCTGAAACTGCAACTGTTCGAATCACAACTTGCCTTTTTACCCAGCACAAAGTCAAGATGGCTTTTTCCATTGCCCTCTGTTTCTCTGCCTTGTCTCTCTCTCACCCATTTTCTCACGTTCAAAATATATATATTTTAAATAATTTTAAGGTTTAGTGCACTTATTAAACTATTGCTCAAAATAATTTAGTGATTACAATTTGGTGTGTGTAGAGGGGGAGCACTCAAAATCCACTCTCTAAACAGTCCATAAACATCCACATTATACACAGAAACCCACATACACACACACAAACACACAAACGTAAACAAAACCAACACCAGAAAAGGTTATTTTCCAGTAGGCTAATATAGAGTAAAATAATCCCAAACCGCCCTGCCATACCCCAGTGATACCGAACATAATATTGAATGTGTTGCCTGCATAGGAACAAAGCTTGATTATAAGAAATGAATGTACCACATATATTGTAAATGTCTTGGTCTGAATATAGTAACTGTGTGGTACAGTACCTTGGTCTTGTCATACAGAGCATGGTTATCAAGAAGCATGTTCCTCTCCAGCCGAGCAAACCTCCTCAGGTCTCTCTCAAACTGCTGCAACGGAACAAAGAACCAACGGTCAGTTTAGCAACTGTCAACTGATTTGACTTTTCAGCCCACATTCGTTTTTTCTCCTCCCCACCCCAGTGGAAGACCCCCTCCTACCCTTGAACCTCTCCAGCCAAGAAGGGCAAAGGCGTAGCGGTCTGCAGGTGGGGCTACCAGGTCCACCCTGACCGCTCTCCAGCCGCGGGTGTCCCCCGAGTCCTTCTGCACGCCACCATCGACCTGCCCGGCCTCCAAGCGCAGGATCAGGAAGCACTTCTGGAAGTGGTCCATGGCCTCAAACCTGCGACAGGGTAGCTTGGTCATGTCGAAGGTGGATGGCTGGTAGTCTGAGTAGAGGAGGATGCCCTGTGGAGAGGAAGAGAGAATCAGAGGGGCAGGGACAAACCACCACATAGTCTCTTTGTGAGCACGCATTACATTTGCGACACAGTATTTGGCTAAAACATTTAGCATTGGGTACTATTGATAAGGTGGCGTGATAGCGTACACTATTTTAGTCCTGCAACAATGCAGTTGAATACTAAATAGGTTATTTGAGCATTCGTCCGTCTTGAGCTTGTGTGCAAGTGTCTTGTTCTTTCACATTTCTAAATGTAGAGGAGACTGAATAATCAGTTTGAAGAAGACTTCTTTAAATTGTCAAGTCTAATTTCAGCCTTGAGCTGTGAACGTCTGCTACAGTGTACCCTCCCAGCTGATAGACTCTACTCTAGCTAAATGACAACCTCCCAGTCTCCCTTCGTGGGGGGGCAATCACATTCACTGGTAAAGGGTCCCACTTCATGTGCAATGAAAATCACTTCCAAGTGAGACATCAGTGTGTTCAACAGGGAAAAAAGCGATGGTGTGTGTGTGTGTGTGTGTGTGTGTGTGTGAGAGAGAGAGAGAGAGAGAGAGAGAGAGAGAGAGAGAGAGAAAGACATGTCGAGCAAATCGTTTGTAATCACCCTCCTCCTGGCAGCAAAGTGCTCCGCGTGAACTGGAGCCAAACATCCTGGGAATTGAGAGGCGCGTAATGAGCTGCGGAACAGAAGAGCAGCATTCAACATCACAGTTTAGCCTCCATCTGAGGCCCACGTCAGCTGGAGATCAGTTAGCTACCGCCAGCTACAGCCTTCTCCGTCTTGTCGCCGTGAATCCTTTTCCCTGGCCCGGCAATCCTAAATAAAAGGTTAATCAGTGAAACGGCAGCATTTTTCTGGGAAAGGGGCCACCGACAGCTCAGAGAGAATCTGTGGATTGATTTCCTCTGGGTATTTGCCTGGCTGATTATTCAGCACCACAATCCCGAACCGTTAAAGCGATTAACATTACAAATTGTCAGTTTAATTCCAGCTCCCACCATAATTGTTGGGGTACTGCCCTCCTCTGCTGACCATAAATTGGACTATCTCTCCTTAAAGAGCAATCATTTGTAAGAAAGTGCAGCCTTAACCACTTCTCCTGTCTGATGGGACAAGGGGGTTAATCATGAAACATTAAACACCGTTAACAGGTACCAGCCAGTCGTGTCCATTCCCCTCTCTGGAACTTGTCAGAGAAAGACTGATTCCCCAAAGGCAAGGGGAGGAGAGGTGACGATGGAGTCATTAACTGAGGACAGTGGTGAGACTGAGTGACATGTGGGAAGCGCTCTGTGGGAAGTTCCAACCTCGACCGTTTTACGCCACAAAGCTCAGCTCATAAGGTTTGCCAGCTTGTCTTCAGAACTGAGACCCAAATCCCTGATGTCGCACGTCCCCCACCCCGGAAACCCTCTCCTGTCTGCAATTACAGCTAACCGCTCATGTCCCACCTGGATAGGCAGAGATGATGTGGTACTTCAACTCACACCATCACTCTGTATTGACCCCTGTCTTTTTCAGTGGTTACAGTTCAAGGGCACTGATATTGTCAGCTTTACTACACTGCAAAGAAAATACTTCAATTCTAATGACACACTAATGTTACTGATACTCTTAAACAATATCTTTTGTCTTTATCTGATGAGTTGTGCACGACTCACTCTTTCTGATGTTGTTAATGTGGGTCACTTGTTATTTGGGGGAATCGTTTTGGAGCATTTCTGGCTGAGCAGTTCCTGGCTCTAGCCTTGAATCCTGAGGATGCAGTGAGCCTGGAGGATTAATGAGTTAGCGACAGTTTTTACAGTCCATTAAGTGTCTGAGCATGGACGCCCTTCATTGGATGAGGCCTGCCGCCGTCTCACAAATCCACCGTAAAAAGGAGGATGTCTCAAAGTTTTCGTTTCAGCAGTGCCGAGGGCTGTTTAAGCGAACGATGTGGCGTAATCGTCTCCTACGCAGCAGGTAATGTCAGCGAGCATCTGAGAGCAAGCTTATTCCACCAGAACTGTTTACAGAAGGAATTACAGAGGCGGACACCAGCTAGATAATCTTTTTCCAGGGTTTGTCTGTGAGAGAAACACACACACTGAGACACACACACACACAGGCAATGGAGGCAACTTGCCAAAAAGGTCAGCCGTCAACTTTTTCTTCTTAAAAGTGTGACTGTCAAACAGGAGATGAAGAACGGTCCCACGACCACCTGTCTCAGAGGACAAAAGGAATGACGGTGGAGGCTCAGTGATCTAATGTCACATTGGCTGCGACTCAGAGCCAGAGACTTCAAACCCTGCCTTCAAGTTCCAAATTAGCGTGCGTTAGCAGGGTGTGTTTGAACTGTGCTTTTCCTTTGATTCAGAGCTTTGCCCAAGTGGTCGAAACTGATTGCTGAAATTAAAGCGAAGCATTTTTGTGAAAAGCGCGTGTTCTGTTTTTTAACCATCCGCTGCAGTTCAGACGTGACATTGGATCTCATCAAACAACATGACAACAGTATGTAGTCTGTCATCCCCTAGCCTGTTTGGGCTTGGCTCTTTCACTGGCTCAGTGATTTATCCACAGGGCAAACCTTGGATGTCTTACTGCTTTAGGTTTATGTTTATAGGTTCATGCGTTTGAAACCTCATTACATTCCTAAGGCATATCCTCTTCTATAAGTCTGATGTGGAAGGCACTGCATGAGGAAAAAACACTATTATGTGATACTATAATAAAATTGCACATGAGAAGGTACTCTGTCAACAGTGGATGGCAACAGGCATTAATCTAGTGAGTGTCTATGATTGGTGGAAGTTAGATATGGCATATCCCTCTCAGGCTCTGGGTTGCTGTTCCCAGGGCAAAACCGAATCTCATCCGTCTACCGCAGGAAAGAGGGTGGTTGACCTTGCTTGTGCCCCCAAGTAATGCTTTCATAACCAGCAGGGGTATAAAAAAAAATGATGAGGCCCGTTTTTACAAGGACATTTCCAGATGGATGTATTTTTACCTCCCTCCAGGCAGTACAGAAAGAAAAAGCGGCCAGTGATATTAGGCCTGGATGAAGACACGCGGGCCCCTAGGGGCCTGATCGCAGATGACAAGGTTACAAGACTTAGAGTCAACCTCTGCTACATCCACTCAATCACTGGCTTCTGTGTGGCTATCCCAGTGGGCCTCTCAAATTTCCAAGCTCCTCCCCCAATTCTAATTCCTCCAGGACAATGAACCCCAGTCTCATCAAGCCGACCACCCACCCACCTCCCAGGATGGAGCATCCATCAACCCTGAAGCCTGCCCTCCCCTTCCCCCTGGCCCACACGATGCCAATCCCCATGCTTTCCATTCGCCAAGCCTACAACAACACTGCCAACCCGCCCTCCACCTTAACAACCCTACCCACTCTCTTCCAATCTTACCCCCTCCACACCCTGCCGGCCGGCCCATCCACCCGAGCCCTCGGCCGCCCAGTAGAAAATAGGGACCAGAAGAGGCTGTAAGCTGTCGAAGCAGGGCTGCGTTAACAGTGAAGGTAATTATCAGCAGGGTGGACCTCTGAAGGGAGCAGAGCCAGTGGGTGGGGGGGAACCGGGATGACGGAGAGGGCCCCCGCAGCCAGACATGACTGCTGTGCTCATCATCAAACACTTGTCTGCTACCAACCCCCCACCTCAGTGAGGGTCTCGAAGGGAGGTGGTGGTGCCAAATGAACGCCCCACCACTCTCTCTCTCTCTCTCTTTCTCTCTCTCTCTGTCTTTCTCATTCCTCTGTTGTTCACTCTCTCCATCGTTCACCATCCTCCGCAGCTCTCCTTCTCCGAAACCCTCCTCTTGCACACATGGACACACCTGCTTCCTCTCTCTCTCTCTCTCTCTCTCTCTCTCTCTCTCTCTCTCTCTCTCTCTCTCTCTCTCTCTCTCTCTTTCTCTCTCTTTATATCCATTCTCGCTTTCTGAATTCCATTAATGTGTCTCTAACTGTCCCTCGTTCTTCATTTATGTTCAGACGTTTTCTAAATATGAACACATATCTTTTTCCACAAAGTGTTCCTTCAAATATTCTTCTGGGATATTCAGGTCAGTCACCCAAGCTCCTTTCATCTCCCCACTTAAAAAAAAGACCGGTATGCTTCTCCATATTCCAAGTCCTGAATATTGGAAAGTGTCCTACTGCTTTCATTACTTAATATAATATGAGTCCTCAAGTGTTCTTTTCACCTCTGTGTCCCAATCTCACACAAAAATCCTTCTTTGTGGTGCAGCCTTTAGTCCTCAGCTCTATCCTAGTTACTCACACAAGGATCATTTGGATTCTACTCTGTATTCTCTGCATTGGATACATATCCATATGAATGAGTGGCTTTAAACTTACTTTCTGCTTCAGTCTGTCCATGACATTGAGTAGTAGACCCTCCTCTTTGTCAGTGTCAGGTGTTGTCAACAGGAAGTCCACATCATGGCCGTAGTCCTTTCCCCTGAGGACAGAGATGAACCTACTTTAACCCACTAGGATACGATTCCACAAGGATGTATTTAGTCACAGTGGTTGACTGTTAATACAGTAAAATGGCAGACTGGCCATTAAGAGCATTGAGCATTCTAATGACTTTGACTTTTTTTCATTCTTCAAACAAGCTATTTGTCCCGCATCGTTAATTTCTTTAAGCTCTCTTTTTGTTGCCTCAGCTGTCACAGCCTTCACTTTTTAGGAGGATCATCATTTTCCTCTTGGATGAGCATAATAAAGAACATTCACACGGAGCACGAGTGAGAACCGAAAATGTATCGGGTCTCTGTCAGCAGAACCAGAGCAATGGAGAACTGGAGATCGACATGAGTGATTATCTCATACAAAAATGTAGACCCTTGCAGAAAAGGTCTGCTCTGGCATGATGTGCTTATCTAACATGCTTTAAAGTTTTAGCTCTGATGTAGGATGTCCTTGAATTGTAGACAATAGGGAAATGTATTGTTCCTACGTTGACCCGAACTCCCCCAAGTCCTCAGATAACCTGTTGAGATCAGTACTGGAGGTCCTGTTTTATTGGGACTCTGTGGAAAATGCCGAATCCTGGGAACCTGCTAGTCTCTGGCTCAGAAGGCTTCAGCCGCAAGGCCAGTTCACCAGACATGAAAGAGAACAAAGTACACTGATACAAAGACGACCTGTGACTGTTGAATTTGCCCCTCAAAGGGTTCTAGTCTGGTTATTATCCCAGGTTCTGATTCAGTGCATTAGAGGGCCGGCCTCCCTCTCTGAACCTGGGCCTAGGTGGATCTAGCTAACCCGGCTGCTGGCTGCCAAAAGCACTGAGGCGAGGATACAGTTGATTCAACCTGATCGGCCTACTTTGATCAACCGCAGCGCAAATCATGCAGTCATAAGCGTTGTTCTCATGGTTAGGGACACAGCAAAACGATGACAAATAGGTCTGGCGTGAAAACAAATTCGATTTTTTATGCCATGAGGATCCTTGTTTGATTTTGCCTGTCGTCCATTCCACTATGAAATTGGGGGGAGGGATTGAGGAGAAATATAAATGGTGACAGATGGAGAAGCTTCTAAACGTCAGTGGACTGAGAGTGCAACAACAGCCATTGATAAAAGCTCCACAAAAGATGCTAAAGCTAACACTAAGACTCTGATGTAGGTGTTGTATTCGTTTCCTAGTTTGATTTGTCCTTCAAGAACTGTTTAATACATCCTTTTATCTATTCTGCTGCTCTGTTACTGAAGTCCTTGAGTTAGAATGCATGGTCACAACTAAAATATTCTTCTTCCCACTGAGAGACGCAAAGCACTGCATAAATGTGTGTCGTGAATATATCCATAGCCAAAGGGGAGAACTGATCAGCATAAATTCAGTTTACCTACAATAAACTCCCACAACACCAAAGTTTACTCCGAGATGATGTGCTCTCTCTTGAGTTCATCAGGTGACAAAGGATCAGTCACACCAAGGAGAACAGCTTCTTCGGACACAACCAGAGTGTTTTTTTAGAGCCTCTTGTCTATTCAGATGCTTCCTCTAAATCAACCCAGTCAGCAAAAAAGGAGATGACAGCATGTCAGACTTTTTCTCTCATGCAAAGAGATGTTTTGGGGGTTTTTTGCTCTAAGGGTGCACAACACAATGTTTTTATTTAGCTTCCTCTCTCCAATCTCCAACCTCAGAAAACTCCAGAAATACTACTGTGGATTTCTTGGAGTTCAATCTTCTGGACTTTTACCCTGCTGTACCCAGACATGTCGGCTTTGTTCCATTTCTCAAATAGCGACTTCCTACCAAGTTTCAGAGCCATCTCCATGTCATCTCATTTGTGCAAAGCTGTATTTACCGGCATAGCGTGAGGAGAAATTGTCAATGATTTATTGTTTCAGTGCAGAACATATGAAATATAGATGAATATTTACAGGTTTCAGATGACGGATGATGGATGAATAATATAAGACAAAATTGTCTTGCTATGCTTTCAATTGTATAAAGAACATTTTGAAATAGGGCATCTTGTTTCTGGAAATATGGACAAAACTATTTAAGTGCCTACTACCTTGTTGTTTCAAGATTTTATGGAATTTGATGTGTCCTACTCCTGCCCTCCATTTCCCTCTCAAACAATATCAGCATTCTCAAGGCTGTCACCCAAGCAAGGAAAGGTAAAGTAATGTCTTGTAATGAAAAAAAATTGCTGAGTGTAGAAATACGTTGACTAAAAAGAGACTGTGGGAAATGAGAGTAGAGAACACTGTGACATGACGGCCATGATTTGAAGCAAAGAAACACAGCAGTCCATTGACACCTCATGGTCCTTTCACACTCTGAAGTGGCAGAAGCTGCTTCCCCTCCTGCCTATCTATTTTTAATCCCACTACCAAACTGCTCTGAGCCTTGTCACCCGCCTTTCACAGCAGCTGTCCTTTCAATAAGGCTAATGTCACAGGCATCAACAAATCCTTGATACGCTTTTTTAAAGAAGTGGGATGGTTGATAAAGTTTACAGGAAGGCAGCTGACTTGAAGAAACTTCTAGGATGGCAAGTTACTGCTTCTCTGTCTGCTGTAAGGAGAATTTACTTTTTCCTAAGGCATGTTAAAGCTATATTTACACATGAAAGGTGCTTTTAAGATATTTCTCGCTTTAAGCAAAACCTTCTAGCCTAACTGGGAAAATTTCAAACCTCTTAGGAACGTTTTTACAAAATGCTGTTTTGATTTTGAAAAAGGAAAGAAAAAAGGTTTAGATATAAGTTTTGAATGACATTAATTGAAGCATACATCATCATCAAATATTACACGTTTAAAAACACTTGTAATGAGAGCGTACACTGCAGTAATCTAAGTGCTTCAGCAACCTTCTAAATCTCATGGGTTCAATGATTATTACAGACTTGGGTCAATTCACTCTGAGATCATCTCCATAGCAACATACTCCAGATGCAAATCAGTCTTTGTTTAAGGCTCAGTAAATGTGCACCACATCATATCAGATTAATTCATGTTTCTCTATCTTTGTGTGGGAAGACATGATCTCTCACCACACAACAATCCTCTATCCATAAATCATGTACAGCAGCACACATTCCAGTACGGTTGTCAAAAATCTGCGCCCATTTTAAATCACTTTTCTCACGTCTCACTTTGCCTTCTCACTTCTCTCTCTCCTTTGTTTTGCGAATGTGTTATTTACACAATGTCCAGCTCATCATGTGAGCTTGGAGTGGGTGCGTCTTCCAAGTGTTTGTAGAAAACGATGCACAGTAAAGCGGAGGGAAATTTTTCACACAGACGTACTTGACAAACTTATATAATTAGCACATCCTTGTCCCTCTACGTTTCCCCTTATAAATATACTGCAGTGTTTTGATAATTGTCGGAAGTGTCAAACAAAGTAACAACAAGGGGTTGTGATGTTTAAAAGACAGGAAGCAGCAGGACTGCACCCCCCCAAAGGGAAACAGAACGCACTTTCTTACCAGCAGACGGCTCCTGAATTATTAACCTCACAGCCATCGGTAACGGCTCCATCTTTATAACACCATAGAGCCGTGTGGCTCATGCTTAAAACTCAGGCGCAAAGCACCCCACATAAAAAGCACCCAACAAATAAAGAAGGCATGATAACAAACAACTTCTGTTAGCTGCTTTACTACGGCAACCATGGTGAAAATGACATTGTAACATTGCATCTGTGAGTTTCAGCTGCTCACTATAATTGCTTCCTTGGATGTCAAAGTTTACTGTACTACGCACAGGTTTATTTCTTGCAACAAATGTATGAAAGTCTATAAGAGGGCTGTCTCTACAATGCATCTGCTCAACTGTCAGGACATCCAGAAGAGACTGGAAAGTATCTTAGGGCAGAGTTGATTACACTTTCAAATTTGTTTAGACTAATTTGCTTAGTAACAAACTCGAGAGGCCTGCAAGAGCCTTTCTTCAGCTCGCCCACTCACAAATCATCATCACACATTTGTGTTCTCTCACACACTCTTACTTTCACCTGAGTGTGCATCCACATACATGCAGGGCCATTAGAAACAGCGAGGGGATGTACCAAAGGATTGTGGGGAAGCTCACAAGACTAATCAGTGCAATTAGCTTGTGTTTGCATGGCTGCAGCTAAATACAACACTTGTAATGCTCTGGTTTGATGAAACTTAGGATATAGGGAATGCCAGGCTAAAGTCCGTAAAGCAATCAAGTCTTGTACAGTACCTGCTAAAGCCACCTGTCAGAGCCAAGATGCTGTCTGATGCTATTCCACGGACAGTTTCCTCAATGATGATCCCCAGGGCTTGAGCCTCTGCCTTACTGACAGGCCTGGAGATGTCTTTATAATACAGGAAGCCTGGAGGCAGAAGACCATTATTAGACTATGAGCTGGCTGTCAATCACAGTCATTTGCATTTGCACTGGCCATTGGGGAAGTTAGCCAGTTAGCATAATGTACAGTATAACCATGGTAGGTATGTGCTTATACTAAATACAGTACAATATTGTATTTTACAGTGTGACAGTATGTGTACAGAATTGCAAACCTCAGTTTATTTTCTACCATGACACCATCCACACTGTTTTACCTTAGCGTATACAAAAATAAGCCCTTCATTCTACTTGTATGGCTTTTCCACTATGATGACAGGGCTGATCCTCCACATTCCTCAGTACCTCCTCCACTACAATGTTGACTCTCTTGGAGGATTAAGTGACAGTGACACCTTAGTCAGTAATCTAGCAGTTCACCCTCTACTGGGCCCTGTCAACCTGTAATCCAATTGTGCTCTGTATTCTTTTTCAAGGGGAATCACCAGGGGTCATCTTTTGGTAAACATGTACTTCCTCTCTCTCAACTCCGCAGGTAGTTTTGAGGACTTTCTTTTCACATCCCTACCGCACAACAACACCTGCTTCTGAGCTTCTGATGAAATTCTACTTGCGTGTAACAACAACCCCCATAGAGCTGTTTGGCATGGTTCCATAGTGCCTAAGGAATAATAGGTGGGCACTGTCTTTCTACTCCAATCTGAAGAGCATATGTTACGGTCCAGAAGACTGCAAAACCTCCCCCAAGGAAAGAAGAACAGAAGACACGGTGACATTTCTCCATGTTGCCTCAATAATGTGACAAACAAATCCTAACTCTGAGATTGAGAGTCAGGACACCCGCTTGCTCTTTACGCTGATGGGCCTTCTGTCTCCAGTTGATGGATGAGCGTGTTGCCTGAATCCCATGACAAGCTTTACCCTTTCTTTATTTTGGTCTTGTCCAATCCCCTTGGTGATGCTTCACTGTGTTAGCTTCCTTACTGCCACCACCTCTCATCACACAGACAAGATATACAAGCAACTGGGGAGTCAGAGCACCTAAGAGGCACTACCAGTAAAAGAAGAGGCCGTGGCTGAAACTCATTTGCAGCCAATGACTTGGAACTGCTGCCATGATTGTCTAATCATTGCTGACATTTATTGAGAGAGAAGTTTCCTGCTTGTGTGGTTACCAGCTCTCTGCATCCTGTTCAAGTGAAGGTCCGGCTGGGCCAGAACTTCCTGGAAGGAGCGCCAGCCGGCACGGTACCACTTCTCTGCCGTCTTGGGTCCAACTCCAAACACACTGGTGAACAGCTAGAGGAGGAAAGAAAGGTCCATAGTCTAATGAGGGAGTCATATGGCTGAGCGGTTAGGGAATTGGGCTAGTAGTCAGACAGTTGCCGGTTCGATTCCAGGTTGTGCCAAATTATGTTGTGTCCTTGGGCAAGGCACTTCACTACTTGCCTCGGGGAATGTCCCTGTACTTACTTTAAGTCGCTCTGGCTCTGGTAAATGACTTAATGTAAATATAAATGTAATGAGAAACACAAAACAGCAGTGTTTCAGGGTTCTCTGGAAGGACATGTAAGCTATCGAAATAAGGAATAAAAACCTATGCAATGTCTTAATCACTCAGCAGTCTTGTTAAGTACACTTACCTTGAGTGTTGAATATCGTTCATCACTCAGTATCTCTTCCACTTTCAAGGAGCGGCCAAATGTAAGGACTTCCTGTGAATAAAAGATGGCACACTGTGGACCTTACCTCCACACTGCCTACTAAAATAATAGTTTATTTCCTACAATATCTGTTTCTATCGGGATCCCAGTGATAGATAACCCCCTTACATCAAGTGTTCCTCAGATGGTTATTTTGTTTCTATAACTCTCACATATCTCACCTTGGTTCAAGGCAGTGTCAAGTGTTAACAAAGCTTGGGGTGATATTTACAGCCATTAACCGACAGCCGCTTAGACTGTTTGTTTTTAAAGGGTATGGTTCCCTTCGTAATAGTCTCTTTCTCCTCTCCAGGGAGCACCGCTAATTTGTTTGTCATGTTTTAAGTGTCTCCATATTACATTTATCAGGAAGGTAAACACAGGCCACAAGAGACTGTTGGACAAGCGTTGCGATTTATCTTGTGTTTGTTTGCGTGGGGGTCAGTGGATGGGTGGGGGGCTGGGGGGGTTGAGGTTGTTTGAGGAATGTTTGGGTGGTTGCAATGGGAAAATGCTGAATACTAGGGAGAAAAAGTGCACCACATTTAATGCAGCTGTGATTGGTTTCACAGAGAATCCCATACGTCTGTGAAAGGTGAATTGAGCAGACGTTGTCCACATCAGTAGACCGACATTTACATTTACATTTACATTTATTCATTTAGCAGACGCTTTTGTCCAAAGCGACTTCCAAGAGAGAGCTTCACAAAGTGCATAGGTCACTGATAATAACAACAAGATAGCCCCACAGCATTGCGGGTAGTCAAAGACAAGAAGTACATATTGTGAACAACCAAAAAATAGTGCTAAAGGGAAGAGACCATAAGAGCATGTAGTTAAACAAGTTAAAATTACACAACATTGATCTCTAAGTGCAGGTGTACCTGTAGGAAAGCAATAAAAATAGGATTAACTAAAAAAGAAGAATACAACAGTTTAAATCAGCTACCACTAACCAACAAGAGCAACAGTCTAAGCAAGAGTCATTGTGACATGTTTCTTTCACTTTCACAGACAGTAAGCTTATGAGTTTCCTTCACTACCCGATGGTGCATCCACTCATTGGTTATCAACCCTCAAGCCATGATGGACCTTACTGCTCACACCACCTCTTTCCCGGAAGGGGAAGCATACTTCTTGAATCACACATTCACTCTAACATCCCTGCTCAAAATGCATTTTCTTTTTTTTCTTCTTCCCTCAGATGTTCACTCAACAATGGTCCCAGTTCTGTCTGTTGACTGCTTTCCTACTCACTTCAATGTCCATGGGTTTGTGTTTTTTTGTTTTTTACTTTTTCTCATTTTGGTTAAAAGCCATACTTCATATCACTCTTGTTTGTAGTTTAAGATTCCAAAGAGTGACTCTGAAAGCCTTATCGGGGCTTGTCACTGATTCCTTCTTGATGTGAATTTTAAAAGGAACGTTTCTTAAAATTCTGACTTCGTCCCAGACATTTATGAGGAGAAGGTTAAGTCCACATGACAGTCAGGCCACAGAGAGCTTACCTTGTTCTGCTAGTGTACTGTGGCTCTGAATTCCATCCAAGTAAACACTGGCTGACACCTTCCATGACAGCCTGCTATTTCTGCCCAGGGGTGTGTGAGAATGGGACTTGTGTTTACCAAGATGTGACAGTTGTTCTAGTGAAGGGCATTATGTGGACTGTGTGTGTGTATGTGTGTTTGAGTGTGTATGGGTGTATATACAGTATATGTATGTCTGTATGTGTTTTGTGTGAGTCTGCATGGACAGTACGTGTGTGTGCGCTTTGTGGTAGGGCTGACTTGCAGCGCATTGGGCACGCCCTCTTAAGGGTGGGGTGTATATATACGTCGTTCCCACCCAACTGAGTAAATTGTTTGAATTGTTTGGCGCTTGTTGCCCGTGGTTGTCTGTTGCCGGAGGAACACTGGTAGGTTTCATTTATCTGTTGTCAGGGGGATTACTATACAGATCACTTGTATCAGTTTGCTAGCTGTGGTGTAACACTTGTAAAAAGCGCTTGGTTAACGCAAACATTTAAATCTGTCACTGCAGCGACATAGGAAGATCTGATTGCAGACTATGGGTCGTGTTTGTGCTGGCGCATCGTCCTGTAAGTCGTAAGCATAGTTTCTGACTGTTTCAACCATGTAAAGTTTTCATTGTGAATATTATGTGCAAGTATTCATGTATTGTGTCTTATCCAGGAAATAGGGTGACCACTGTTTTCCCTTACCTTAATTTGTTTTCGTAATCATAGACTGTGAGAGCTACCAGCATATTTCTTTTAGATCGTTGTTTCCTTTTGTTTGTATGAATGTGTTATTTTTAGTTAACTGCCATCTGGGTGCTCCCAGCCTTTGGATATATTAGGCTGGTGTAACCATTGTGATTACCTCTGACATTGTGTTTAGATCCCCAAACACATTTGTGTGGAGTGTGTCTAAGTTTGTCATATCACGTTGTTCTGGATTCGGTGTTAGCCTACTTGCATTGAGTGTTTTGTGTGATTTGCAGTGTTATAATCCAGATCGTGTTGATTGATATTGGGGATTGGTTTGGTCAGACTGTGGGGTTACTGGTTACTCATAGCCTGTATAACCCGGTGGGGAACTACTTTGATGGCAGTGTGTGTATTATTGTTTGTAAACTTATTCATCAGTGACCAGATATTTATTAAATAAAACGTACTGTATTTTGCTACATCTGCCTCTGTATAGTCATTCATTTGATTAGCCTGCGTCCCGTGGACTTCATGATAAGTGACAGTCAGGGTTTGTTACAGCTTGTTAAAAAGAAGTGTGTTATTGAATGGCTTTCTGTGTATGTGTGCAATGTATTTGTGCGTTTGCTTGCTAGAGGTTACATCCAGGCTGTAACGAAGAGTGGTCTGAGCAGGCATTGACAGATGTGTGGATGTGGACTCACCTCTATGACAGCCCTGGTGTGTTCCCCCAGGCAGGGGAGGCCTTGCGTGGCCTTCAGACTGTCCACCCTCCAGGGCAGGCTCTTCAGGAGAGAGGAGGCCCTTTGGAATGCCAGGCAGCGGCCCTGACTCTCACTGAACTCGTAACTCTCTGCCAGCACCTCAAAGGCGTCCTAGAGGAGAGACAGAGAAGGAGGAAGGAATATAGACGGCAGAGAAAAAGCGAGACGAATGGAGGGTAGACAGAGGGGAGGGGCAGCACAATTAACAAAGCGTTGTTGAAGAAGATAAGATAGATTGTCAGTGGAGATAAAAGAAGAAAGAGATAGATAAGATCAGTGATTTAGACTGGATGCAAACAAAAAGAGAAGGGGGGAGGGAGGGAGGGAGGGAGGGAGCATGAATGAGAAAGAGGTGTGTTAGCTGTGCACTCACACATCAGATGCACTGACCCATGATGGCAGGCACACAGAAATCAGAGCACACAAACCTTCACTCTCTCTCTTCCCTCTCTCGTTCCATCTCCCTCTCTCTGGCTTCGGCACACGCGGGTGTCTTCCGGGTGATCGCACGAAAGGCACCAGAGAGGAACTCGTCATTTTCCACTTGTTCACAGTGGGCTCCCCTGGGGGAGGAGGGGGGTCACAGGAATGGACCTCCCCCACCCCCCAACACCCCCCCCCCCCCTTCTCCAAAGCAGCACAGTGGTTCAGCGAGAGAAAGGACAACTGTCAGGAGTTTTCTGTTTTGTTATTTTCAAAAGCTGTCTCCATGGCCTTCGGGGGAGAAGTAAGGCTTTTATGCATGAGCTGCCCCAGTGGACCTGCTGCTCAGGGATGGGATTCTGTCTGGCTCACTGCTACTGTACCTGGCTCTCTGAGGCATTGATACCACACACACAGCCAGGAGATGGCCAAGCACTGATACACGGAAGAGGTTCCTGTTTGATGCACAGATTGAGATTTGCATAATATGTAAATACCTGTGGGAGAGTTTGTGTATCTAGGATAGGGATAGCTCTAGGGTGAAGCTTAGCCCTACACTACCCTCGCAATGTAATAATACAAAACATGCTGGATGGAAGATCTAATTAAGGCAATATCAAAGCACCTCAGGCTGAAATGTTGACAGCTCACTTTACATTGGTTTCCCAAGGAACCGCCAGCTTCTAGTCTGGCAGGAGAGCTGAGCAGTTCTGTGTGTTTGTCCTTCCCTCTGTGGTTCTGTTCTGACATCCCTGGCACTGACCCACATCATGACCGGACCAGAGGAGCTTTGTCCAAACATGCTGTCTAGGGTCAGTGTGCCAGCCCTTAAACCCGGCCCTGCAAGAGAACCGCTGACCCGTTCACTACCCCTCGCAGTGAGAGCACAAACCCAAACGCATGCATCTGCTCGTACACACACACACATACAAATATGCACGTTCTGTTCATAAATGTATGCCCTCCTGCACACACACACACACACACACACACACACAGACACAGACACAGACACAGACACAGACACACACACACTTGCAGCTGTGGCCCCCCTCCCAGTGTGAGCTAACGAGGAGAAGCAAGCCCTTAATTGGCGAGGTGAGGGGGCACCCTCCAGCTGTGTGGGGATGCTCTGAAGCCTCGATCAGCCCGGAGGACGTACACCCAGCTAACCACTGGTCCAGACATCTCCTGCTAGAGCCACACCACAGTGGGAACCAGGTGGAACAGGCGTCGCAGGCTTGCGCTAATAGCTTAGCAGGTTGTCGCCAACTCGGTCCACCATGGAGTGCCACCCGTGGCTAGCGAAGACAGACGGCCCTGGAGCGTAGCAGCTAGCTCGCATGGGGTCCTGCGGTTCTACCGTCCTGTAGGACGCCATGTGCGCTCAGTCAGACAGTGATAAGGTAACCCAAACTCCCAGAGTGATGTGGCCCTTCCTCAAAACAGATGAGCTCCAGACCTGGGCCATGTCGTCTCCCACTCGGCGGTCGGCCTGTCAGCTGTCAACACTCTCCTCTTCCTGCAAAGAGCCGGGGCGAGCTCAGGGCACATTTGCATTCATCTCATTAATGAGTAATAAAGGTTGGTGGGGATGAGGATGCATGGAGTGTTGATGTGGCGTCCCAGTTTACCACCCACCGCCGTGCAATGTGTTTGAGGCCAAGAGTCAGTCATCGCTGAAGCCATCCTGACTAATTACACATGGGTGGATGTGGATGGGGGAGGAGGGAGCGTTCACTCAGAACAGGGTGTACTTGTTCATCTGCCAATTCAGTGCACCGCCATGATCCTACTGTATGACAAGCATGCTGTATGCACTCCAAACCAAAGTGCATTAGTTGTTCCTGATGTAAATCATGTATTTTATGCATGCACCATGCCTTTCATGAAAAGGTCTGGTGTCTCATCTCCTCTGTCGGATGTGCTGTACAGTAGAGGGTGGCTGCTTGCTGAAGCTGTGTGTTGTAGCTCGACAGAGTGATTGGATGGGATCGACGTGATTTAGCTGAAGATCAGTTTAGAACACGGGCATCAATTCATGCTAGTCTGTATCGATGTGCCGGACAAGCACCACACGTCTTGATGAAGGAAAACAGCTCTATATCTTAAGTCCTCTCTTTCTCTCTCTCTCTCTCTCTCTCTCTCTCTCTCTCTCTCTCTCTCTCTCTCTCTCTCTCTCTTTCTCTCTTTCTGTCTCTCTCTCTCCTTCTCTTTTCTTCTTTAACACTTCTCTTCCTTCCATCTTTTGCTCTTTCGCACCATTCCTCTCTCTCTCTTTCTCTTTCTCTCTCTCTCTTTCTTATCTCTCGGCGTCGCTCCACGCGGAGCCCTTTGTTTGCTCCTCCTAATGTTCGGCCCCGCAAGATGAGTAAGGATGACATCACCCCTGTCTGTGCCAGGGAGAATGAATAGCAAATCAGATCAAGGGTCGTTTTACAACGATCACCGATCAATAATCATGTAGTTCCTCGCTTCATTATGGCGATACCACCAGGAAGATCCTCTTTGGTTTGGAAATGGGTGCATCTCTGGAGACACATGGAACGGGATGAGTGTTGTTTCACTCAGTTGCAATAACCACAACAGCTAAACATCTCCATGGATGGTGTTATCTGCCTGGAGCTTCCCCTCATTCATTAGCGCCAAAGTAACACCAGAGGTCTTTGATGTAGAGAGAGGGATTATGATGAGTTAATGATATGACTGGGCTGGGTGATCACGGTGGTCATGCAGGGGAAAAGTATTGGAAATGGAGCACCCCCTTGTGTGTGTGTGTGTGTGTGTGTCGTACATGTGCAGTCGCCGACTCCAAAGTCATAATGAAACAGATGCCTCTGTAGACAGTGGGTAGGCTCTGCTTAATAACCCTTACAGGAAGTCATCACCAAGACACATCCTCCCACACAGACACACTGAAGGATTGATGTGATGTGTTTGGAACAGTCCCATGCAGTACACTAAATCCTCCAACGCTGGCAAGGCTACTGTAGTGATAATAGTGACAGCTCATTAAACATCCATTCCATCTTCTTCCCACAAGAAACGGAGTAAGTTTCTGTTAAGAAGGATGGTAAAGTTTGCAAGGTTTTTAGAGCCCCTTCCATCAGCTGACCATGGCAGTTGGATATTTCTCAAGGACTCAAAGTCAACCTTCCTGCAGAGGGCATTGGAGTGCCTCTTAGAAGCACAGCCAGATAACCTGCTCCCCCACAGGCTGTTGGAAAATGTGTGCAGCTCACCTCCATTCCCCCTCCCTCCACCCCCCCCCCCCCCCCTCCCTCAACCCCCCCCTCCCCCCTCACCGTGGCATGGCCACTCGCTGCCCGCGGGCCAGATGGCTGAGAGACAAATCCATCATTGTTTGTGAGGAACGTCACGTCCATTGCCCATCTCAGTGTTGCGTGCCAGTGCTCAGGGTCACAGCCCATGCCAGCCTGTGTGCCAGGCCTCGTGGGCACCACGACCGTGGGGCCGTCATTGTGGTCCGACCTGCAGATGCTGCTCATTTGGAGGATTCACATACCTGATGCTTTACAGCATTTCTGTGTGAAATGTTTCACACACCCCAGTTAGAGGAGAGCTGGTCACAATGGGTGCTCACTCACACCCTTGTTAGGGCAGAAGATGGATGTGTGTGTGTGTGTGTGTGTGTGTGTGTCTATGTGAGTGTGAGGGGTACATTTCTTACTGTGAAAATCTTGTTGTGGTTTTCCATTGTGGTCTTCCTCTGACATGCATACTGAGAGACTGGGGGCACAGCTGGTGGCAAAACATCTGTAAGTGTGGGCGACGTGTCCTGTGTGCAAAAGGAAAACCTTACTCAATATGATGGGACTCAGGTACATTCCAAATACATGTGCTACTGTACTTGGAAATACATGCCCACAGCTGTTCAGTGAGGATATCATTCAAAGTTCGAAACCTGATGGTTTGACAGAAGTATTTAAAAAGTCTTCAAAAGGTTGCATGCTATCTGTAGCTGATGACAGACAGTTTGCAGAAATGTCCCTGTTTTCCTGGGGTTAAAACTTCCAACTTCAAATGGAAGACAAAAAACCTTGTGCATGATTCTAACCTCGTGAAAAGGTCAGCATTGACTGAGAGGTGCGAAGTTGAATGGGGAGTTGAACTCTTCTTTCACCTTAATATTGACTGCAGTTTTATTTCATTGGTCCTGTATTAGGTATAATTCGCTTTTGGATGAAATAACACATCTTTCACACATTTGGAGGCCAATTTATGACTGCACCTTTGTACATTTGACCCATGGTGTTTCCCAGGCAATACACCAATGACACTCATCTCACAGTCTGCTGGCATTGAAATCCATTTCACTACCTAACCTGTAATATCAAGTATTCAACAACCCATAATCCAATTTGCTTCCTGGAAATTGCTTTCTCATTCCATGGAGAAATTACTCCCCGTTTGTAATGCATCAAACGGATTACAGATGTAATATTAATGTTCTCTCAGACAATTAAACACCACAATAGAACATTCTGTCTCTGAAAATGGCACATGGAATGTTCCGGGTGCCAGGTTAAACAGAAGAGGAAGATGAGAAGCTAATGTCACCTGTAATAACACACCCTGCTGTGTTGATGGAAATAAATTTAAAGTAGGTGATAAGGGTGTTATACAATATTGCAAAGGGTTGGCACCTTCCGTACCTCTTGGCTAAATCAACCATAAAGAATTAAAAAATCTCATTATTTATTCTCAGCCAGAGGCCTTTCTCTCCCACTTTTAAAGGAGGGATTCAACACATTTAAAATTATATCATGGTACTATTTCACATTTTATGCCAATCATGACAGAAAATTACAGAGTTTTTTTTGGTACTTTTCCACCCTAGTGCTGCAGTGGTTGATTTGTATTGTGGATTGTGAGTCCAATGAGGTAAGCTGCTCCTCTTCAGTATGCAGGGGCAGTTTGAGACGGGCCTGCTCCAGATGGTCCTAGCTGTTATGGCGTATGGCATGGACTGTGTGAAGGTAAGAATCCGTGGAGCTTTGAGCTCTAAAGCAACTCCATGGAAGACAGCTCCACATGTTCCCTAAGGCCTTCCTCCTCTTTCCCTTTCTCTGCAGTTTGACTCAAGGGACAGCTAGTTTTAACTTCCATTTTGTATTCACACTATAGCCACTATGCTCCACAAACACTGTCTCCACAGGGACAGCTGGGCCATCTGTGTAGAAGCAAAACTGGATGAGTGATGCAGGACCCTCTCCTGGCCCCGGCCCACTCCTTTGACGAACCGCCGGGACAGAATCGCCTGTCTGCTCAGGTTAATGCTATTCACACTGGCGCAGAGGTGTGCTCACGCAGGTTAATGAAATCCAGGCAGGGCCACTGAGCAGGGTCAGGGGTCACAGGGGCATCATCTCTCCTACAGGGGGCACTGTGATGTCAGCAGCTCTAAACAGAAGATTGATGACAGCCATCTCACCGAGACACATGGTCTTTTGGCTGAGACCGTCTCTCTAAACTCGCAGCCATTCCCTCGGCAGTATCTCATTCTGTCTTCTCACATTCTCCTGTCTCACTCCTCATATTCCACTTCACTTAAGCAAAACAGGTTGTCTGCAAGTGGTGGCTTAATGGAAATATTACATTTCAATGGGTTTAATACTTTATATTCTCCCTCAGTCACATGTGGCCTAGGAATATTTATGAGCTGCATTTTGGATGTTAAGGAAAGCCGCTGGGGAGAGTGAGAGAAAACCCTGTGTGGGTATTATTGTATCTCTACACAAGCCTCTTAAATAGATTTATAACTCATAAAAACTATCTATTGGAAGCGCGGCCGACGTAAATGCCACGGTGTATTGCCTTGTTCACTCCGGAGAGAGAATACATCACTGTATAAGCAGTGAGACAGTCTTCCGGTTACCTTGGGCGATGGGTCGATAAACGTCAACATCGCATCGTTAGTTCCGAGGCTCTGCGACACAGCCACCAGAACCCCCTTTGCTGTGTTCCAGTTTTGCGTGTCATTTAGGGAAGCACCCTCGGCTGCCCACAGAAGGAACAGGGCAGCATGGGATACGGTTGAAGGGGGAGGGGGGGGGGGGGGTTGGTGCGGACACAGGATCCCACAACTCTGTTGACGGAGGGTCTTTGGACAGACTTTCAACGAGCACCACTGGAGACTATGAAAGACGAGAACCTTGTGTCTCCATTTCGCCCCGCAGAGATTGGATATTGACTGTCCATCTCCACTAAGCAGCATATTTCTCTCCTCTTGACCCATATGTTGAAGAGGTCCCCCTGGTGCCATCCAAGGGAAGCGTCAGTTAGCTGCCCTCTCTGAGCTCTGACATTGTGCTGACAGCTTTATTTGGCACATCCCAGCCAAACGGGGCGTCCTGTGGCTCCTGTATTGTGGCAATGTAAGCCAGAGGATCTCAGATATCTTCTCTCACCATGACACTGAACACTTGAAGCCCTCTTACAGATGTACACACACATTCACCTAATGAATGCACCAAAACATATATATCAAACATTTTCTTTGCCAACTTCTTCAATTATTTCACGGTTCCTCCTTCTCATATCCGAATTCTTTGTTATGGGTCTTGTGAGCCTAAACTATCTACCCAATCAACACTCACTTTAGCACTTTCCACATAAGCGGATATTACTCTTCTGCTGCATATTTACATCCAGCATAAGTGGTCATTTCATCCTATATCCAGCAACTCTCACAAAAAGAAAGATCCTGCTGGGTTTATAGCACCATCTACTGATCATTATACAGCCAGTTTTATGTTACGGTTCTTTTTCCAGGACATGCCTGTCTCCCACACACATGGACAAACACATGCTGAACACACACACACCTGACTGTGTCGACACTCATTGTGCACTCAGGTCCACTCACCTGAATGTGGTGTCGGATCTCCATGGTGACAGGTCTGCCCGCCTTCATGCTCTCCGTGAACCAGGCGATGTCTAGTACCTGCATCCTGGAGACATCCCTCAGGCCGTGACCTTTAAGCCACGCCCACAGCCCTGTGGCCCGGTTGTTCTCTGCCACCACATGGGTGACCTCATCACTGCACAGGAAGCAGAAAGAAAAGGTTAAAGGTCATTATCCGATGGATATTACTGACAAAATTCAAGATTTCTCCCAGTTTAGTCTGGATTTGGATGAAAAAGATGCAGTGAGATCAGCCATTCATTTTCACAGTTTCACAACACAGCACTTTTACCCTTTTTACCGCATCTGTGTGTGCAAAGAGATAAGACCTTTCATGCCTGTGTGTCTCCATAGTTCAGTCGTGTTGAACTAAGATATCAGAACTCCAGAGGAGGCCCTCTGAGGCTGCTGCACGGCTGGGTAGCACACACAACAGGCCCCCAGCAGCGCTCAGAGCCTCCCCCAGCTGTGTGTGAGTCGAGGCACAGCCAAACGCAAAGATCCAACCGGCATATCTCACTCATCTCTACAGAGACTCTACAGAAGCCTCTTATTCCTCACACACAGAAGACCCTCTGGTGTACCTCACTGTGGAAGCACTGTACCAATCAGAGCACCCGCCCATGAATTATTACCCACTCCATGGTCCTCCACTTCCTGTCTCCCGGTGAGGGTAGAACAGTGGAACGACTCTCAGGACATCCCAATAGGGAAGACCTCTCAGAGAACAGTGGCTAATTGGCCGAATCACTGGCGAGACTAATCTTATGTCTGCTTTGTGTTCAAGCCTGCGACAAGCATTTCACCAACCGCATTTAGACAAACATCCTTGCCACAAGATTTATCACAAAGAACTTCCACACGTAACTATTATTCATTGGTTGTTGTTACCTTGTTGACTATGACAATTTGGGACAGACGTTATTCACCGACACCATGCAGCCTGCTTTTCTGAACCTTCAAAAACTGTAACCGCTGAACACATGTTACACACGGAACTAGAATACACACACCATGCTTCTCAAACTGTAAGCCTAAAATTGTCTCTTTTCTATGAATGGCAACCAACAGTGAAAGTAAAAAAGGGTCTGGACATGTAAATGAGCCAGCATGCAGAGTTTCTCCAGACTCAAGGTTCCGGAAACAGTGAGACCCTGAGTCCAACACAGGGAGCAAGGACAAGCTAAAGTCAACAGGCTTCAGACAGGGAGAGCTGTGGAGAACTGGGCAAAGAGCTGTTCCAGTCTGTGTCCACTGTTCCCACCCCACTGAGTGAAGCAAGCTATAAATCAGAGTGAGTGTGTCTGTAACAACATCTAAAGTGCATTTGAGTGCTTGCTCAAGTGGGCATGTATGTGAGTGTGTGTGTGTGTGTGTGTCCGTGTGAGTGTGTGTGCGTGCGTGGGTTCTCGTGCCTGCATGCGCACACTCGACCATATGTTCAGGAGAGAGAGCCTCTCTTGTTTGTGTGGAAGAATGTGTTTATCCGGGGGTGTCATCAAGTTGCAGCTGATATCAAATTGTCTGCTTGCAGGATGTCAGTTTGAGGCGGCCACGCTCCACTTCCTGTGGTTGGTTTCAAACAATTGTATCAGGCCGAGTGTAACCGTAGGAGAGCTCAAGCTGTGTTTCTGGGAAGGCTGCCATCCCCAGGCTGGCATGCCGCCGGCAGCAGCCCCACAGCCTCCCCAACCCAAGCCTGGACCCCCCCCTCCCTCCCTCCCGGGTAGTCCCACCGGTGGGTCGCTACAGCTGGGTCTGTCCAGCAGAACTCAGAGAGCTGGGCAAGCTTAGTCCTGTATCATTTCGGTCCAGAAATTCACAGTGGATTCCTGTGAGACCCTGTTGAACAGGAGCACGATCAGCTGCCTCGGATGACCCTGAAGATGCAGGGTTACAGGGATGGAACCCCCCCACACACTCCCCCCTCCCCAAGCCTCTGCCTGCAAAGATGTTGTTACAGTATGTAAAGATATCTTTAAGATACCGAAATCAGGCATCCAATTAGATTTATTTTCCCTGGATATGTCAACGATCATTTGAAAAAGTCCCAAGATGAATGGGTAGAACATAAGAACATAATTCCAGGACCGCCAAGCATGGAATTGAAACTGATGTTTAATCGCTTAAATTGCTGGTCCTACCTGAGAACATCTTCCACTCGAAATCCCTTTGACCTGGCCAGACTGGACAGGAATGTCCTCCTGCTGCTGCCCATCTTCTTCTCCACTAGGTACAGCACTTCCTCCTTAAACTTCACTTGACCCTGACTCTGGGCGCCAAGCTCTGCAGGCCTCTGCCTCTTCCTTACAAGTTGTGATGATGAAGCTCGGAGCATGTCTCCAGATGAAGGGGAAACAGGAGCACTGTCGACCTGTAGGTTTTTCCCTCTTCTAATTGTGTCTGCTGTCATGCTCTACGTGTTTTTATATCCAGGAAAACACCCTCTGTGGTAAAACCACAGTTGTTGGTTTTCTCCAGTCTAGGACAGAATGACAGTTGGAATGAGGTCTGCGTGGTGCAGGAAAAACCACTGGCAACAGGTGTTAATGATTTGGTGTTCATCACATTTCAACTGCCAAAATAAAATGCCAACGATTAAATGTGGGATGATCTGAGGACAACTTAATGATATTTCAATAGTGACAGCCTACTGTGGATACAGCCTCTGTTATTGGAAGTCCATGGTTCCCCTTTGAGCAAAATCGAAATGAGAGAAAACTAATCAAAAGAAAACTTGACCTCTTATTGTAGCTCCAAGGAATCCCAATTCTGGACTTGGAGCGGAACCAGATATGAGGGAGAATCTGGGGTGCTGGTCACCTCAAAAGACCCTCACAGCTGTCTGAGCACGTCCAGTCCACCACCCCTCTGCCTGGATAATGTCCAGCCTGAGTCTTTGACCATCTGTTCCACCCCTTTAATTAAGCTTCTGATGGAAATCGTCCTCAGCCATCCCTGCAGATCTGATGGACCTATATAGAAGCTTTAGATCCATTGCCAATTAATAAAACCCGTTGGATAGATTGATGGTCAACATACAGTATGTACTGTCTGTTCTGTTCAGTTCTGAAGCTTCAAAAATGGTCCAGAGCCCTATGGAGAACCTGTGAGCTGTTCCCATCACCTAACTGATAACACAAATGAGAACTGAAAGAAACCACTTTCAAGATTGCTTCCTCTTCTACACAGCTAATTGGACAGGCATTACAACTTTCATGTGCAAACTAAAGGGCTATAAAATAATAAATGTATACTATGAGGTTACTTTTAATCACTCACTGGGTGTCAATGAGTCGTGACTACAGACTGTGTAATTCCTAACTTGAATGTCTGGAGAGTGTTTTTAACTTTGCAGTGGGTTCTCACACATGAACTGCTACAGAACCCTTGTACAAAGAAAATCTATTTGTCTAAGAGTCTGGGTGTATACCTCTTTGTGTGACAGAACATCATTCAGCCACTTTGCCGCTCTCAAAAGGATGATGCTGGGCGGTTAACTGATGTCACAGGCCAAACTCAGTCTAATTGCTTGGCCACTTCCACCCAATCGCTCAGCTGTGTGCCATGCTGGCCTCAGTCCAAATGGTGGTCTGATGAAATAGTGTACCGACACAAAGAAGGCACAGTCTACTACGTTCACCTACTACGTTCACCCCAGCTTTGACTCAGGTGTCAACTATGGCACCAGAATCCTCATTAACCTTATCTGAACTGTGTTGCCATCTAGCATGCTGTCTTTGCAATCAGCTGACACAGATGCAACTTGATCACTGAACAGGAGTCATTAGAAATATCCACATTGATACGGTTTGTCATGATATGGGATTGTAACACTGCACTGATCTGTGTGAACAGTATCTGAGGGTTATCTTCTGTTTCCTGTTCACATACATCATGATTGTTTTAGAGCCATGTTTGCCAACTAAAGTTAAATTAGGTTAGACCCTTCTAAAAGACAAGTGTGCAGACAGAATTGGTATTTAATAAATACATTTAAATGTTATTTTAGGGGAAGTTCTTGCTTCCTATTTTGTATTGAAATGTTTGTACCGAGAAATAGAAGAAGCATTAAGAAAGAGACACACAGTGACAGAGGTGGGTGAGAAAGACAGCTCACCTCTCATTGTGGTTAGCTTACATAGCTAAATAAAGTGAGCGGGTCAGACTCACTCTTCCTGTCCCAGACAGCTCAGCAGAGATACTGTACAGCCGCCTCTTCATAAACAAGAATGAACGTGCCAACCAGGAAGGAATGTGAGGGCTTGAGTCCAGCTCAGGTGTCCTTGTTGCTGTGTCAGGTGAGTGGGCCCAGGGTTCCGCTGTGTGGTAGTTCCTATGGAACTCAACATATTTTTTATTCATATTTTATTCTGGTATGTGCTCCATAGACAGACTTCTCCTGTATCACATAAAGAGTATGATTGCATGAAAACATGTTGTTTTTAGAATCAAATGGAAGACTGTGCCGTTACAATTAAAAGACTGAAAATTGATGGACGCAAACTATTGGTAAGTTGTTTTGTACACTGTTTTTCAGGAAAACATTCTTAGAAAATTTCCTCAACACAATTGTTAAACTGCAAACATTATTCGATAGCACAGGGCACATAATTATGGTTGACTTTTGGCCTTGTTATTCTAATGGTTTTGTTATTCTAATGCTATCAAAAAAAGACCAGAGATAATTCCCATGCGTTTTTTAGCCCAACATGCCCTCGGAAGGAACAAAATAATTGCAAGCTCCTAATGCTGGTTTTGGCCAGTGCTGCAGAACAAAACACAAATACTTATTCTTTTTCTACTGTCAATTAACTTTTTCTTCCAGAGTGTTGAGAGGGGTAGAGAGACCAATGATTTTGGTGCTGAGGTCCTCCCCAAACCCTCAGGATGTAGGCGTAGAGTAGACGCAGAGTCCCAGCGTATGGGGGTTGATTTTAGACAGCAGCGTCCCAGGTCCCACCACAGGGTCAAAGTGTGGACTCAGCAACCCTTTCTAGATGTGATTGGGACTTGGACAGACTCTCTTCAAAGCCATGTGAGAGCCAAGCGCCAAGGCCATGCAGAGTGAAGCTTCGAGGTATTCAGAAGGGTGGTTTTCAATATGCAGGACTGGTTGTGGGGCTTGGGGCTCTTGTGTCTCATTCAAAGAGCAGAAGAAACTGTCCATAAATAATTCATAGAGGGAGAGAGTCTATGAGGAGGCACTGGGGCGAAATACTTGATATTTAATTCAGTGTCAAAAGGCTAAATCAGATTTTAGGCCTATGCTTTTTTCCTTCCTGTAAGAGGATGAGTTGATCAAGCGTGTACCCTGCGTTGTGAAGCAGGTGATGGCTTTAATACCTAGGAGTCTGACTGATTAACAGATGTTTCAATAAAAAACTGCCAGTTAAAAAAGTTCACATCGCCAGAAGCCCACTCCATCTTTGTAACAGCGCACAGCAGTGTATGGTTCACTTGTTGAGAGAAGGAATTCATATTCTACAGTATTTACTGAACCATATTGTCTGTTAACACATTAAATAGACAGATGAGTGATCCTTAACAGTAACCTACATCCAAATATCTTTGCATTATTCAAATAAGGTTAACCATCTTAGGGTCAGGACAAGTAACATTTCACACCGACTCAGAGTAAGAACACAGGAAGACCATTAGGAACCTTTCTTTGAATAGAGGAAATAAATGAGAGAGAGCAAATGAGGACCGGGGACAATGAATTATGAATGTCAGGAAGAATACATTATTTAACAGGATTCAAAGCATATTTTATGTTAATCATTTTAGTTTGATTTCACCACGGAAGTCATGGCAACTGCCTCCTTTCAAAGTAAGTTGTGACAATGTACTGTAGACTGAAAAATACAGAGGGATGAGATACTAAAAAGTACTAGTTAACAATGACAATAATTACCCTGAGGTGGGGGACTATAAAGGAATATGAAACAAAGCAATGAAGGTCATTCAATTTGACTGTAAAATTAAAACGGAATGTTTTATATTTTTTGTGAATGTTTACTGTGGGTTGTTATGTGTCCATTGGAGATATGATGCCATCTAGTGTTGGAGGTGATACAGTCATATATTGCAACCATTTTTATCAACAACTAAAAATGTGTCCTGGTTTAGAATTGCATGTATCAAGTCATTTTGGGGGAATCTTTCAAAAACATTATTTTAGTTAACAGTTTATTTAATCTGTTTAAATTTGAACAGAATCTTTCCAACCATGACTTGAGCAGTTTCAGTCTTATCCACCAACCGTGAGTAACAATTTCTTCTGTCTCTTTTTTCTCTATTCTATCTTTTTTCCATTCGATTCACACGACTCTTACTGTGCGTTCTTCCAATCCTTGTTCTGGTTCCCCTTTGTATGGTTAATAATAAACCGTTGCAATAAGGAAGTTGCATAAGTATTTCAAATGAAAGCCTCTTACAGAGGGTGACAGTTTAGTATCGCAGGTGGATTAGTGGTTGTGTTGTTGTATTATGAGCTTTTTCTGTTTAATCTGATTGACCGGAGATTAGAACCTTCATCAGGAACTTTCTTGTTTTATCTGTGACTCATTGTACATTCTTCCTGCAACAACCATAGACCTGCAGATGTTTTATTCTGATAAACATAGTAGCATGAGTCATCTCCCAAGGTATGTGAAACACAAACACACATGTGACCAGGGGAACAATAAGACAGCATTTCAATTGTGAAACTGGTTCTTATAATCCTTAATGAAGTACATTGTCCATACGGTGTGCACAAGTGTCCTACTCATATAGTGATACAATGTTATGCTGGCCCTTTAAGATTTATAAAACATATTTTTTTTTTTTTTTTTTTTCAACACAATTGGAAATCTACTTCAAATGTACTGATTTTGTACAGTCACATACTTGACTGCTTCAATGTGTGTTAGTATAGAATGTTTGTAAGTACACTTTAAGCATCATGTTTTTTGCTGGGTTTTTTTACCTCACTTCTAGCTATAGCTTTATTGCTTTATAATGCTAAAATGTGGCCTATGTTTTGGTATACATACTATATGTACTATTGCCAGGTGGTTTGTCTTTTTGAACATTTGAGGACCTTTAAGGGTTGAGTTGGAAGTTTGTCATTTCTACATCTGCAATGCGAACACATACGAGTGGTTATCACTCCCCCGTTCAGATGTTTCTCATTCTCACTCGCTCAACTTGTTTCTCAAGAAGCATTTGTCATGGAGATGTGTTCACTGTGTCTTCTACTGTATCAGCAAAATAATGTTTTTTTTTTACAAAAACCTGTCCTACTTTACACCGCAAGACATTGTGCTCTATCCATGAAGCAAAAGCAAGCATGATGCAGGACTACTCTGTCTCTTGCAGATGTTCTACTATTTGAAGAGTAGCATGGGCTACTTTATGTAAATACTCTTGTTTGACTGCCATTCAAACAAGTCTCTAGTATCTATAGTGCTGTATAGCCACTTCATCAGATGACAGACTGTTCATCCCACACATGAGTGTAGGTGCAAGGTCAGCAGCTTTTTAAGAGCCGCAAGTGAGTAACACTTGGATGGAAAAACACATACAAATGTTGGTGTGCTCTGTGTGGTACAGTACAGTTTTCTGATCATCGGATCATGGCAGACTGAGAAGGACAGAGGGAAAAAAAAAGTGATTGTTGGTGTTTGTCTTCCCGTCCATTGTTAGTCAGGGGTGACAGAATTGGGTGTGTCCGGGTGGTAAGTCAGAGCAAACTGCCTGCTGAGTTCAATTAGATGTTACAGAATCTGTGGAGTAGAGTTTACATGAGGAGCTTGCATGGGCATCAGCCTTATTGAAATACAGTATGGAGATGTTAAGCAGACTAACTGTTCCTGCAAGTAAAAAATATCGGTAAGATCTATTAACTGATACTTATGCCAGAATAGTCATTTTAACTATTTTAATAGTTATTTCTGTGCTTATGGGATTTTAATGTTAATACTGTTTGAGTATTCATGTGTACATTATAAAATATGTTTCTTGTCAAAACATACAGTATTACATTGTACTTAGATTGACTGTTTGTTTCAACACAGATGAAATTGTTAGTTACACAAAAAGGTAAAGTAATAGGTGGGTGGCAGAGACTGTCTAAAGGGCGATGACAGTACACATTACATGTCTTAAACCTGTCCACTTGGCTACATCAAACACTTGTAATCATGTGTGTCTGCCTGTCTGTTTTGCGCACGTATTTTTGTCTCTTTTTTGTCTCTGCGCACGTATGTTCACAGAAACCCAACTTTACAATTATGAATAATATGACAAAGTAGGGAATTGTGTTTTACTTAATGTAGACACCAGTTATCTTTTTATCGGTTAACTGATATTGCAGATAAATACATTTCCAGATCTGCACAACATTTTATTACATATTTGACAATTATCACTTAAATGGCTCACGTTTGTGGATACCTTAGAAGGTTTATCATGTCACTTATGTTTTCTAGACAGCTTCAGAAGATGGTGCAGGACATCAAGAAGAACGATGGCAGTATTCTGGACAAATTTAAGAGGTCAGTCTCTATATATAGAAGTTCACATTTGTTGTGAACACATTGCTTAACATCATTTCTCCAATGCTCATCGTGACACATCACATGACACATTGTCTCCACTTCGGGGTATTTAGTGTCTTTGCAGTACTTCAAAAACCCTTTCTGCTAAACTTTTTGTCATGGAAAAAGGTAATTCCTCTTTCTTTAAATGTTTCATGAAGACACCTTGAATAAGGACCCTGTCTGAAAATAGACTAAATGAAAGTACTTCAACCATAAGTTTCCACTTAACTTCCCTTAAAGAGAAACCAATCATAAGTTATTGCATTACATTGGATGGTATTCTGACATAACAGGTAGTTGACTTCTTGCACACAATTTGATACTGTTACAGATTAAAAAGTAAACCTGCTCCAAAAGTACCTGCAAGAGACTATCCTGGTAAGAAGATTTTGGTTGGCACTTGGCACATACGTCGATGATTCATTGATCTTGAGTGTCAGTCTGCACAGAAAACACACAATCAACATTATTCAAATAGCTGATCTGTCAATGACCATGATCATCAGTACTTTGGGTCCAGAAGGTCGTTTTCCTCCCTCTGAAGTTGCACATTACACCTTTCACTACACAAGCAGTCTCTCGTTCACAGCTTGTTGGGCACTGAGTTTGTTGTCCATTATGGTGTAGCATGTTATGTAAAGTATGGATACAGCCTGCAAGGAGAGCGCAAACAACTACTAAGGGATGAGTATTCTCAATCAGGAAGACTGGCTAAACATAGCCAAACTTTATTGACATGTGTGTTTACAGGTGACCAAGATGACCACTGGTCTGATGATGAGTTTGTGAGTATTTACACAGGCTTTTAGACTATAGATCACATTCTCCATAACTGACATGACTATTCATTGAAACCTTGTGGATCACCTCACAGGAGAGTGACACGTACGAGGATCCACAGGAAGACCAAGATGACAGCTATGAGCCTCCTCCGATTCACAGGGTCTTCACCCCCAATCCCTCCAACACCTCCTTCCCAAACGAGCACTACCTCGGTCAGTACCTGTACACAATTAAAACCCCTCCAGCAGAAATGAAAGCTGTTTTTTATTGATAATAGTTTCCAATCTGATTTTCTTGATTTTGATAACTGAGATCTTAATGAATGGATCCCAAGAGTTTTAATGTAAAGTACCCTCTTCTCGTTATAAAGAAAATGCTATCTATTTAATTATTTTTTTAATGACCATAGTAGGTAGAAAATCAAGAAGAACTGAACCCAGTAACTCAAACTGACAGACACAGGGTAGTATTGTGTTATGCAAATGCTGATGTCCTGTTTCGACTTTTGCTTCTCTTTTTCAGACAGCTGCCACCGCAGGCCAAGTCCCTCACCCCGGAAGCCCACCGGCCCACAGAAGACCTCCAAACCCCTGCCGCCAAAGCCTCAGCAGGCAGACTGCGATCATGTAATTCTAACCTTTTTTTTGTTGAAAAGGTGTTGGGTAGCACACATGGAGTTTCTATAGCGCTGTGAGATGCTGCATATTTAGGAAACAGACAGTGACTTGAGGCTAACAAAATATTTGTTCCCTCTGTCTCCAGGAAGACAAATCAGAAAGTGAAGAAGACAATTATATTGAACCCACAGAGAAACCTGCAGCTCGTAAGCAATACAGACGAATGATCTATAGACAACAAAACTATACAGTATGCAGCACGTGCCTCACTGATCTCTAAATGCAAGTGAAGCAACTAATGTAATGTATTAATTAAACAGACACAATTCATCAAAGTTATGTAACACCAGGAACACGTGTCAGCCATGTGTTTTCACTTTTCACTTTCTAAATTTGACGTGGAACCTTTTATCAGAACCTCACATCCATGGAAGGACCAGAGCAGTGAGGAACAGTTCCTCTCCCAAGCCTCTTCCAGAGAAGCCAGACTCTGGTAGGTCTTAAACACAAAGCTGACCAGCTGCCTAAAACATCAGACAGTCTGAGTCACAAACAGTTTCTCAAAACTGTCTGTGGTGAGAAAGGGCTAACTGCTGAGCTGTGCTTGCTCCAACCCTAACTTGTGACGTTTAATTATGTTCCAGATGTGTATGAAGTCCCAGGCTTTGAGGTGAGTCTCTAATCCAGCAAAACCGATGGCTTCTTTAATCGTAGGGTGAATTGGTAGTAAGGTCTGTAGAATTGTTCCTGACTTCTCTTTTTTGGGGGCATTTGTAAAGGAAGACACTCCAACAGCAAGCAGGTCAGTTTTTGACATAAATATGTTCATAGTTGATTTGAACATTATGAATATTGATTTTCACAATGGCTTCATGAAGTTGACCGTCCGACACCTTAAGTTTGTTGTTTTGATGTTTGCTTTAGTAGACCCTCAGGTCTTAGAGCTCCTTCACAGACTCTACTACCGAAGGCCAGCCCCAGGTAATAAGGAAAATGAACAATAATGTCTAGACCAAGAGCTTTTACGGTGTTACAATAAATAACATGACTGTCTCCGCCTAGATTGCATATTAGGAAACCGCAACTGTTTCCCGCCAAAGTAAGTGTTTTGTTTGACAAATGAGAAATCTACAATGAGATGAGTATAAGTTTAAAAAAATATGTAAAAACATGAACTCAGCAAACCTGAATCCTGCAGAGGATTCATGTTTATTCTATGTCATTATCCAGGTACAGCAGCCAGAAAATGATGACTATGAAGTTTGTGACCGAGATGATGGTACGTGTAAACGTGTCCATTTGAATTACCAACATCTTGGAAGATGTTCTAAATGATTATTTAAATATTTCCACTTGGACTCCAGCCAATGTTCTATGTAAATCTCTTCTTTTTTTACCATGATGAGAAGCCAAAAGCAGAAGCTTGGTCATTTATGCCATCTAGTGGATGGCTGAGAAAGGGAATCATTTGAACCACATCAACAACAGGGTGTGATATACACTTATTACATGAACATATTTTCCTGTAGACGTTAAACCCAATGAAGAACCTACACGTGTTGCTCCAAAACCACTGCCCAGAGAGCCGTATGTATTCTTCACTTATAAATGACAAGATTCTACGGTTTGGAATGTTCAATACTAGAAATGTGATCTAATGAAGCCTGTCTGTTCTAGGCATGCTGCAAAACCCTCCATCTCAACAGTAGGTAACCATTAAGACCATGGATAATTAAAATTAATATTTCGTTCTAAATAAAATGAATCCATTTGGTTTGTTTGATGTTTACATTTACATTTAGTCATTTAGCAGACGCTCTTATCCAGAGCGACTTACAGTAATTACAGGGACATTCCCCCCGAGGCAAGTAGGGTGAAGTGCCTTGCCCAAGGACACAACGTCATTTGGCATGGCGGGAAATCGATCCGGCAACCTTCTGATTACTTGCCCGACTTCCTCACCGCTCAGCCATTTAACTCCTACTACATTAATGTTTATGTATGTTTATGAATTGCAGAAGCCATACTTACCACCCAGACAGCATGAAGGTAACTTGAGAGATGTAAAATCTAGGAGCTAATTTCTGAAATGATACTGTAAAACCTGTGATTATTCTACCTGCCATTTTGCTCAGTGTCAACACTTCCCATGAGAACCACTAGTCAAACACCCTCCACTGCATCACTGCCATCTGAATTCAAACGACCCAAGTGAGAAATCCTCCAAAATCAAGTCTGTCCACTGTGCTTGTGCCACACACAAATGAGATGACTAGCTTTGAACATTGTATTGTGTATTTACACACTATTTCCAGAATGCTTTGGCTTGGTAAATGTCATGCTGAGTGTGTTTTGTCTTCCCCAGGATTCCTCTGCCACAGCTGTTTAACTCCCCCAGTAAGTACAGACCTGAGGAGACAGGCATCACACTGACTCAGCAGGCTCCCAGTCACTGCCATAACCACTGCCTTTCTCAGAGACGCAATAAAGCTACTATATAGACCTACGTTTTTAACATAAATGCCCCATTCTTAAATAAAGTTGATTGTTTTGTCGTTGTACATGTTTTCTGATTCCCAGAACACAGGGTAAAGTTGCCAGAGGAAAAGGTTGCCAGAGGAAATGTGTCTATAACTGAAAATGGGTCAAAAGACGATGAGGTAATCAGAAACCGACTATATTTGAAAACAATTGATTTTGGGTGTTAGGTAACATGTCATGAGTGATGTCGGTGTCATGAGTGAATATCTGTTGAGCTGTTTAAGAGCATTTTTTTAGTGGAATGTTAGGTGGAGAACATTAGTGGACCAGAGTCTGAACCTTCTGTCATGTTGTTGTTTGTTCCAGGGGGCTGATGTCCTAAAGAAACCCTGGTACGCAAGTGCATGTGACCGCAAGAAAGCAGAGGATGCGTTGATTCGCTCTGATAAGGCAAGATTTCTTTTCCAGTGAATACTCAATCTGAGAATGGTGAAAGGTAGCCCAAAAAAATTGTATTGCAGTATTTCAGTGGATAAAAATGGCACTCTATAAAAGCTTATGTAGACGGGGTATTTTGTGTGTCAGGATGGGTCCTTCCTGGTGAGGAAGAGCTCTAGTCAGGACATCCAGCAACCCTACACACTGGTAGTGTTCTACAATAGTAGGGTCTACAACATCCCAATCCGTTACATCCAGGTGTCCCAGCAGTACGCTCTTGGGAGGGAGAAGAAAGGAGAAGAGGTATGTCATCACTGCACCGATATATAATAGGTGCTGGATTGGAGTACAATTCCTGCATTGAAAGATGTTGAAATATTGTGACTTTATCAGTGATCTTCCTCTCCATCTGTTCCCCAGCGTTTCAGCAGTGTCTCTCACATGATAGAGAACCATCAGAGGCATTCCCTGGTGCTGATTGACAGCCAGAGTAACAGCAAGGATTCCACCAAACTGAATTATGTGGTGAAGCCCTAGGCAGATGTTTAGTGCCATTGCTGAACAAACTGGACTCAATGCTTTGGAATGATTCTCTCCCCATCCACTGAGTATTTTATACATCTTAAATTAACAGTAATGAGAGTGGTGCTTCAAGATCCAAAGTTTATGGGATTCAACTAATAGACAATAAGTAGAAATGCAGTATTTTGCGTTAAATGAAAGTCTTAAGTGTTTTTTCAAAGTGGACACCAACACACATTAAGTGATCGTCATATCATTTGAATGTATTTATCTGTACAACATGAAATACTATGAGACGAGCCTGAACAAGATTAAAGCAGTCATTGTGTAAAAAGAAAAGGCCAGGCACTTGGTGAACTCAAATATTCTCTGGTCAAAACTGCACCTCCAACTCGACAATACTTGCTTTGAGAGATTGCACTGTGAGAGACAGATACATAGTCTAGATATTAAAGAAGATAAATGTGCTACATTAATTGTTTTGGATGCATCATCCCAAGGGACTTTACAGTAGGCCTGAGGAATCATAACAATTGACTCATCTGTATGAAGATTGTCATAGGCTGAATAAGGTGAGGCAACAGGAAATATTAACTGTCCCTTCTTAGCGCAATTACAAATCAAACTTATGATTATTTCAAGTCACAATTGTAATTTCCTTGAGAAAAATCACATTGTAGAGGATCTGTCTGCATTTAAAACCAGCTTTTATACAATAACTATACTCATCCAATGAAATTACAGACCAGAGTTAAGCTTTATAAAAAAGTATTCTTTGGACTGCTCCTGCTCCTATTGCAAGAATAACTTCCCCTGCCCCTCAACATATACCCCACATGAGTAATACTATACTAGAAACAAAAACATTTGGTATGTATTCAAATAAAAACTATTCAATGGCCAATCATCTGAATAGTACAGAAAAAGCCTATGGAATCCTATTTATACTTCTTCTTTGTGTAGCTTAGCAATACAGGAAACCAAAACAACTTTCCAAAACACATCTGTAACATATACACATAAAGACAAAGTATAGCCTACCCGTATACAATCCCTATATTTAATCCAATCTTGAACTCTGCGATAGAACCATATACAGTACAGTGTATGGGAGAGAATCCTCATGCTAGTTTACTGAAATCTACATATCATAGCTTTTAGACATAATACAAAGAAAGGGGTGTCCATCCCATAATAAGTTGATACTATAGCTGGGAACTTAGTCAAGGGGTAAACAACATGTCACAAAGATTTTATGTAGCCTATAAAATATCCTGAGTACGGCTCCATGCTGTCAGACCTCTTGTGGAGACTGAACTTATTTGTGGAATTGTCTGTATCATCACTCGAGAGGTTCCTTTGGTCCATCATCATGTTCACAACTATTCATCGTAGTGCAGGAGCACTACATCTCTCTGTCCAGTGTTGGTGACATTTTACGTTTCACAGCTCCGCCTCTTGCTTTCCATCAAATGTCTCTGACCATGACAGATCCACATCTCCTGGTTACTGAAGACCCTGCCACAAAACCAGCAATCGAACTTCAAAGGGGGATTGGTGTTATGGGAGTCTGCATCAACCACTTTGTATTTTTTCCTGCTCATCTTTTTCAGCTTCAGTTTTAGGATGAACCTCTCTTTAACTGTATTCTCTGGCAACATACATCGTTGAGAAGGGCTGCAGGACTTTGTTGAGTCACTTCCCCATGCCATCTCACAGTCCAGGGCTGATAGAGCTTTCAATGTTGATCGTGACAGCACCACCTTCTGGACCTCTCCTTGGTACCTGTGGACTACTTGCATGATATTGGTAACCTCAGGGATGTCTGTGTCTGGATGATTCAGCACTACCACTGGTTGGTCTTCATTTGGTCGCTTGATAAGTTGAGTCGGGGACAACGGCAGTAGCTTTAGAGTCCTCTCAGCATGTTTTGGGGCTGGCTTCCAATGGTGCATTGACACTAAGGCCTCCCGGCCTGGGCTTTGGCTTCTTGAGGTTTTGTTGGCTTTTGAGAATGGTTCGGGACAACCGTCTGAAGACGTCCCACTTGGTTTCTTTGCAGTGACCTTCTGCTCATTTGGTTGTGGCAAGGATACAGACATAGTTTCATGCAAGATGTGGCAAGGATCGTCTATCAAATGTGTTATACCTGTCAAAGGAAAGGTGATAGTACTTAAGTGTTTTTAAGTATTAGAAGAACAAAGGCCACATTCTACATACATGTGCAAAACATCTGTTTACTTACCCTTGGTCATGACAACCTGAGGTTGTGTGGTTAGTTCATGGTTTGATTTAGCTTCATCATTCCCATCCTGGTTACCTCTTATGTTCTTAGGACTCAAATTAGTGTTTTGAATCAGTGCATTCTCAACATGAGAATAAAGTTCACTGCGTTTTAAGGTATCTGAGGAAAACTTGGAATTGGTCTGGTTCTCAACTGCAACTAAACTGTTCAGGTTCACAGTGGTGCATCCTTCAGATGTGGTGTTGCCAACGTCTGTCTCAAAGGAAGGCAATCCCACCACTATTTCATGATGTGCCCTGTTTTCTGATGAGGACATAACACTGTGAACAAAATGGTTCTCGACATCCACCATTTTGAACCCCATGGCATTTGTAGTGCAATTGTGAGAAACTGAAGTCATATGTTGGGCCTCAAGGACACTGAAGTCACTCACGCTAAACTGACCAGGATTTGGGACTGGGCATTCCCTTTCTGTCAATTGGGATGAAGCTGTGAGGGCTTTTAAGATATTGAGTTGGTCAGCCTTGGTTTCTTTGGTCAATTTCAATCCACTCTTTTCTGTCAGTGCTCTGTGTAGAAATTGCTGTTTTTCCTCTAAAGTCATTTGGGGGTGGGAAAAACTGTGGTACTGTTCCAGCAAACTGCCCCCTACCACGAGGGAAGGACCTTGTGATGTCCACTGCATTTCCTTTACTGGGTCCTTCTTCAAAAATAGCTTTAGTCCTGGTGGTGGTTTATTTACTATCTTTGGTCTGAACGCCTTCCTCCTCCTACTCCTTTTCCTGTTAGCTAAATGTGTCTCATTGGTAGATTTTTCTTTCTCACTTGTCATCTTTGTCAACTTCAACTCCTCTGTCCTCTTTTCACAGATATTAGCATTCTGAGGTTCCTCAGGGTGTCGTCTCCTGTAGTCGCCATGTTCTTTTTGATCAAACCTCACTCTTTGATTCTCACCATCTTCCAGACTTTGATTGCACCCTGAAAACTCATTTTGAAAGAAGAGAGATCCGGGTGGGTTAGTGGGTTGGGTAAGATGGAGATCTAAATTAGGCTGGCATGTTTTTACGTGGGCTGTGGGACAGAAGACCTCAGAGCATGTTTCTGCAGGTAAAGTGTTTTGCTCTTCTAAAGGCATAACATTTAAAATAGTATCTCTTTTACCCTCCACCATTGTAAGCCCTATTGCCTCTGCACGATTCTGAGGCACATAAATCTTGTTTTTGACCATTAGGACAGTGAGATCATTGCTAGGATTAGATACAGGGCCGTTTTCGGACATTTGACATTGTGGAACATTTGAAAGTACAGTCTGAAGAGCTTTGGTCCACTTCTCAGTACCTGATTCTGCTACTACAGACCTCTCTAGAAAATGCCTGGACTCCTCCAAAGCTGTCCCTGGGTCAGATAGCTTGCAGTACTTATCCAAGAATTCTTTTCCAGGCAAAGATAGGCAGTCTTGTGACATCCAGCACATTTCCCTCGCTGCCTTTCTTGTCATTCTCTGCCTTGGTCTGGGAGTCGAGCCAATCATTGTCTCATTAATTTTTCTCATTCTTTGCTTGGATTTCTGACTTCTGTCTTCTCCATGGACAGTAGCAATATGCTTGGTGATAGTACAGTTTAGAGTTGATTCATAATCACAGAATGGACAACGGAGGGGTATTTTTGTTGCTTTGATAGGTTCTTTGCATATCATATCCGCATGACCTGACTGACCACCATTGTCACACATGGTCAAGCAATGTAGGTATATGTGCTCTAAAAATGCTCCCACATCACTTACAGAGAATTTGCACCTTTCACACAAGTACAGGCCTTTCACTTTGTGTTGCATATCCAAATGTGTAGTCAGCTCCGAAAGAGTCCGCTGCACATTGTCATTACATACGACGCAGCTGGCAAAAGTGTCCTTGTGGCCTAGAACGTGAACCTGAAGACAAGCGAGTTCATGTGTGTTAAATGTGCACATATCACAAGGAAAAACGGGTGTACTTGCTTGGTGCTTCAACTTAAAGTGTCCCAGTAAGCCTTTAGCACTAAATGTCTTGCTGTCCTCACACTCAGAGCACGTGAACCTGACAATATCTCCCATGGTGTTTATCCAACGTTTACTCTGTGTTGGCTTACAGGCAGATGTCATTTTCAATAAAGTCTGTTTCATGTGTTGTTCTCGATCCTCAGTTATCTTCATTGACTTGTGCTTATCTTCACTTTGCATAGTTGGGGGCTGATCAGCAGCCTTCCTGAGACGCAATCGATTGTGCCAGTTACTATCCTCTGCAGCAACTTTTTTTTTTTTTGCAGTATGGACACCACTTTCAATCCCGGTTGAATCCATGGCAATTGAGGCTCCTGTAACAAAAAAACTGGGTCGTCAACAAAAGTAACAAAAGTATGCAAGAAATATTATGTAAGAAAGGATTTCATTTAAAGTCCCATTTCATTTCAGCAATTCCACCTGTTGTTACAAGCCTACCTTGCAATGGGTGTTTAGGATAGTTAATTAATGATTTATTTCACTCAAATTGGATTTTAAACCAAATTCAGAAACATAAATACATGTTTAAAATTCCTACATTTTCAAAAGTATAATGTATCCTAAATGTATGTCTTAACAACTATAACAGCAAGGATTTAATGAATAGTGACACAAAATGGCAAATGAAATTTACTTTGTTTGCTCTGCTGCCATTTCTGTGTCGCTTGCGTGACCAAAACAAAGTGGTTATTGCCTTGAACTTAGAACAAACGCATTGTAGTTTATGTAAGTTTTCTAAATGGAATATACTACGTCACCCATATTACGAAACCTAATACCCATCGATTAAGTTAGCGTTATTATTTCGAATAACTGTAGTCCAGACATCACACTTAGTTGAATCGAATTAAATAGCCTACTGTAGGCGGATGAGCTTGATGTGAGAAAACAGCGCGTCAAACTATGCATGACACAAAGTTCGAGTTACATCGCAAATGAAATATGATTTCTCAAGAGATATCTAGTATGCATCCTACTTCAAAAGCATGCTTAAAACAATATTTCCACACTTTGTGGTATTACCTTTCCTTGGTGAGGAGCTTGACAGCTCAGCGAGTGGCAGCCATGATAGTTTCATCCGGGGATTACACTAAACTGTAATTCATCTGAGTGCCAGAAGAGACTGACTAGAGCGCATCACTGCATGTTCCCATGCCACAGAGAGACAACCAAAGTGGAATATGGGACTCTTACTATACAAATTGTATTTGCATAAATATTTTCTGGTAGAGGAAGAATGTGTTTGACAAATGTCATGTGACTGAATTCTTGAAAGTTCAAGCATGCATGCCTGGAAAAAACCTTCGAGGTGCAGTGGCCTGTATAGGCTTTTATATATTTTATTTTATAAAATCAGGTAGGCCTAGGCACTCAAAACCATAAACCCCGAGTGATAGGTGTCTAGAGTAACTTTATATGTAGGCTGTGTGCAATAAACTGTGTTATGTATTGACACTATTCCCTGAATATTGACAGAGATCTTTTCCGAGGCTATTACCAATCTGAACCACGTCTGATGGATCCCCTCCAGTGATTGGATGTATCTGGATTCTAAGGGGAGGTTCCCTTAGCAAGAACTAACAATATCGGGACGCTTTCAGGTTCTCCCTCTTTAACCTGTTTTAAACAATAAAACAATATTTAATGTCAATTTAAAGTGAATCCTACTCTAAGACCGTAGCTACATGTGCGACGTGGGTAAGTTGATATGTAATGGAGTTGTATTCAACCTTCCTAACTTCGGGGATTTTTTTCAATTTCGCCAGCCCTAGTGTAGGACATAATCCATTCTCTGGAAATCTGAATCTTGAAAATGTGAAAAAAAAACTTCCGTAGACTACTCATCCATGTTGTCAATGTCCTCCATTGTTGAATGTTAATTTTTTAAGTTTGACTTCAGCTGTTACGCCCAACAAATTGCATTTAATCAAATTAGGTGCCTATAGGTGCCTATAGCTTTATAGCTTGCGAGTAGCCAACCGAACTTTGAGATTCGCTTTGGCGTTCATTTATTGTTCATCAGAGATTCAGTTAAATGGAGCTTGAGGGGCAATGGTGGAAAGGACAACTTGCCGGTGACATTTACCAGGCTCTGCGATACAAAGTAAGTAAATATAATATAAGCTGTGATTAATACACAACTCAAATCAAAAACAAGCTTCTGACGATCTATGTATACATTGATTTCAGGAGCTGAAGTTGCCGTCTTACAAATGCCAATCCCCCCAGCTCAACCTCAGGCGCTATTTTGCTGACCTTATTGCCATCGTGAGCAACCGCTTCAGGCTGTGTCCAGCCGCTAGACACCTCGCTGTCTATTTACTCGACCTTTTCATGGATCGCTATGACATTACAGTGCAACAGCTTCATATGGTGGCACTCTCCTGTTTGCTTTTGGCTTGTAAGTTAGTTTGCCAGTCATTATCAAGAATACAGATTTCTATTTAAATGCAAACGCGACACCATTGCCTGTTTCTCATGTAGTAAACGCTCCCGCTTTTACTCTGCAGGTAAGTTTGAGGAGAGAGAAGACCGGGTGCCTAAGCTGGAGACGCTGAACAGCCTGGGCTGCATGAGCTCCATGAACCTGGTGCTGACCAAGCAGGGCCTCCTGCACATGGAGCTCCTCCTGCTGGAGACCTTCCAGTGGAACCTCTACCTGCCCACAGCCGCACACTTCATAGAGTACTGCCTGTCTATTGCAGTCTATGAGGGGGACCTCCATGATGGCTGGCCCATAGGCTGTCTGGAGAAGACTGTATCGTACATGGCCAAGTATGCAGACTACTTCCTGGAGGTCTCCTTACAAGGCAAGGGCTCCATTTCATGGGATTTATGTTTATGTGATTATATTTATACATATACACACATACACACAATAACTGAAAGGTTTTCAGAAAGGACGAAAATAAAAAACGTTTTGAAACTGACTAAGACACAATTGAAAAGTCTGTGGCTATTGTGTCCCCCCCCCCAGATCACGCGTTCCTGTGTTTTGCCCCATCGTTGGTGGCTGCAGGGTGTGTGGCTGCCTCCCGCATCATCCTCCGCCTGTCGCCCACCTGGCCTCAGCGCCTGCTGCGCCTCACTGCATTCACCTGGGAGAGCCTTGTCCCCTGCGTGGAGAAGCTACTCATGTGAGTCTACAAAACATGTTTTCAATACAGTAGTTTAGAATTTTGTGTGTACATTCATGCGATTTTAAGAGACGGAGCTAGTGTAACTACTTGGTGGTTTTGTGTTATGTTTTAGTGCACATGACAGTGATATGAAGGAGGCCACCAAGCAGAAGTGCCCACCGGCCGGTCAGCAGCCTGGTCAGACTGTGTACCACAATTCTGGCCAGACGGCCCCAGTGGCTCAGTACCTTCACCTGTCCAGTGTCCAGTACCCCCAGCAGACCCTCCAGCCTGTCCTCGCCCCAAGCCACGGCTCTGCCACCTACCTCAACCACTCAGCCAGCCTGCAGGGTCCTAATGCCCCTCCACATAGCCACCCCCAAACCATCTCTGCCACTCTGGACAGCAAGGCTAACATTCCTAACAGGGCCTACCAAGTCAATATGCACTATACATGTGCTGCTCCTTGCTTTGACAGATGACCAATATCCAAAAGGTCCCGGAAGAAGATGGCAGACAGGATGTAATCCTTTGTCATTCAAAAGGCGTGTTTTTAATTTCACATGATAGATATTTCACTTAGTTAAGCTGATTTCCAACTTGGATAACGTGTCATACACAATGTGCAATAATATTACTCTGCTGTATGCTGTTGCTAACCAGCTGGAGTTTTGTTCCTATCTAAAACAAGGTGACTGAGTTATACTAAGCACATGTGTTTTGGGCAGATGACAGACTGATCACTACAAATGCTGCAGTTACTGCAGCTGTATTTAGAACCAACATCAGTTCTATATCTATTGATGCCAAGTTACCTCAGTGTTGAACGTCCAGTGTATTATTAGACTTCCTCTGTGTCACTGTGACGAGTATTTATGGGAATATTTAGCAATTTTTTTCATGGTGGGATATGTACATGTTTTTGCACAATTTTGCATTATAAACCTTTGGTTTTTCTTTATTTATGAGCAGTGTAATTTTGACGTTAAATGAATAATTTTGTTTTCTGGTTGATTTAATGAAAGTTTCTTTCTGTGAGTGTGTCATGTTAACAACTTTAAAATCATAGAGATGTAGCCTCGTGAGTGCTGTGCACTTACAAGACCGTTTATTTTATTTTATAAAATGCAATTTGTCAGTGGTGCCTTGTGTCTTTTATTTTGACGTACTAACACCATCAGGCGAATGTCATATCTATGTGTGGCTCTGAAAGCGCACATTATGTTGGAAAAAAAATCTCCAAAAGCAGAGCTTTTTTAATATTTAGGAAATGTGAAAACAAGCACTGGACTCTTGGTGTTCCCATTTGGCTGGGGAGGGCTGAGACACCTGGCCTACCTCTTATTCTTGGATCAGTGGAATTACATTAGATACTGTAGATCCTGAGCTAAACTCAGATAACCTAGAGACTGTAGATCCTGAGCTAAGCTCAGTTAACCATTGTAGGTGATGATTTTCTGTAGTCCCTCACTGAGGATTATAGAAGGCACCGTGCTGGTGTTTCACCAGCGTAGCAAGGAAGATCCAAACCGACAGGATGTAGTTAGGGTATGGGTGGACGTAGATACCCAGGGCGAACTCTGTCCCAGGTATCTCTGTGCTGTGGATCCGTGTGTTGTACACTGCCTCTATCACTGAACCCATGTTCTGATAGGCCAGCTGGATAGGAAAGCCAGACACCTAAAAACACAAGGGATCGTTAGGAGATTCTTCTCAATGACCACCACTTAGTCTGACTGATCTTATTTAGGCCGTTTCCTCTTGCAGGGGTTTTGTCTTTGGTTTCAGCCTCATAACCTTGTAGTTCTGCATGCAGTCCAGCAGGTCGTCCATCTGGGTCTTTATGGAGGACGAGGAGGCAGGGAACCTCTCCAGATGGGGCAGGAGCATGGAGAGCTTGGCTGAGCAGTGGTGGCTCCAGCGTGTGGGGTGGGGTCTCCTCCAGTCCATCACACAGCTCTTTAGTTTAAGCTCCATCCTGGGGTGAGACGGGTCAGATGCACTATGTATTCCACAAGTAAGGGTTCATTCGTGCCACATTGTGACTGATGTTGACTTGGCAATCATTCTTTACCTTTTCTGAAGCTGCCAGACCAGGTCCACATTGGGTGGATGATACCTGATCTCTTGTGGCTGAAAATGATAGTGAGGTTCTATCAGGCAGTGTGTGTATACAAATATGTAAGTGTGCTTCAGGCCATCTATGTATTTATTGAATGAATGAACAGGTACATTAGGAAGGTGGTAGAGGACATAACCCATGTTGAATTTACCACAGAAGATGATTCCTGCTCCCAAGCAGTATTGAACAAAGGTCTCCATGTGGTGTTTTCTGAGGTGTCGAACGTAAGGACACCAGTGTTCACTGCCCGTCGGAAGTTGAACCACACCTGAAATACTTTTCAAAATCAGAACTTACAGAACAAGCGTTTTCACATGACAAAACACAGTTAAATGTCTATAGAGTTAAATAGAGAAATGGATGGTGTACACATTGTTGAAACGAGAAATGAGCAGTCTTGGTAGGTGTCTTACGTTTTCTCCATTGACTAAGCAGTCCACAGAGCGCAGGGGACAGAAGGAGTCTGAGGACTGGTAGTGTTTTCCATCTCTAGGGTTCCACAAGGTATAGCAAGCATGCTCCTTGGTAAGGACATAAGCTGTCTCCCCCTGAAAATGCAAGTTCTCTTTTGACATAAATCGAGAATCCTTCATCACAGTTATCACATGCTATACAATGTACAATGTGGTGCCTTTGTATTGTGTTTCCTAAAAACCTTGGAGCGTTCATCCTACAGGGTCATTGGATGTTGTATTGCATAACGATCAGATAAAGAAACTCGTTTGGTTACCTCCACGACTGATTTTCCCAAGACAAGCCATGCCTTAGTGTGGAGATGACAGAAGAAGTTGCACAGGAGCACAGCCAGACTGACATGGTTTCCTGTCACCCACTTCAGGCATTGCTGTCACAGAGACGCATGGGCACAAGATTAGAATAGGACTATAACTGAATAGATACAGAACATTCCAGAATGTTTCCAAACTGGTTTACCTCGGATGTGAACCACATGTCTCCACAGTCTCCAACATCAGAGGGGAACGGCAGGACAGGAATCAGGGACACAAAAGCTGCTACCCTCTTCTGAAATAAAGAAAATGTCATTTGATAGTTTTCATTCAAGGTATTTAGGCCATATGTGGATTGAGCACTTTCTGAACTTGAGTTGAACAATGTTGTGGTAGATCCTTACTAAAACAGACATGAGACTCCCTCCAGGGACATCCTGTAGTACTTCCTCTGGAAGAGGAAGTGGCCTGAAAAACCTGGTAGCCAGGACCAGTCTGCCCTCACTGCTCATCACCATGGTGATGACACGCTTCCTCCCTCCAGCTGCATCTCTGCACTGCTTCTCAAAGTCAAAGGTCCTGTCCAGCAGCCGGTCGTCCTCCTCAGTGGGAAACTGAAGATGGACACGATCAAGCAATAGTGTGGGAGAAGTTTGGAGACAAATAACATTTTATAATGACTGTACCTGCCAAAGTTGTCTCTGATCTTCATCCTATATGAGATGAGAACAAATATTTCATTAAAATATGAGGTGTATGTATGTACAATGTGCCCTTGTTTAGTTTCACATGCAAGCACGTTACTGTAACAATATCTTGCCTGTAGCCTGGTGGTGGTGTCTGAACAGAGCGAGACGGGTGGATCCAGGGCGATGAACACATCCAGGAAGCTGTTGTTTTCATCCATCTGGATCTGTGTACCGTCCTCATGAGGAAAATCCTCCTCTGGCCAGGTATAGCCCAGCAACATCACAGGATTACAAATTCTTAAGGTCTCACACACCTGTCCCAGTGCACAACAACAACATGTTTGGTTGGATATCGTGTTGTTGTCCACTCATTCCTGAAACAGTGGTTTGTGTGTGTGTTTGTGCGTGACCTTCGACTGCTGCAGTAGAGTTCTGAAGGGGATAGTGACTGAGCCCAGCCACTGTCTACCAGAGAAGCCCTGAGTGCCACAGCCCCTTAGTGTACTGCTCTGAAGTTGGATGGTATCGTGTACAGCAATGAAGGCAAAGACATGGGCACAGACAGAAAGACCAAGAGCTGTGATCAGAATAGAGCGATGTTACGCAACGTACTCCACAAAAGCACTCATGGGAAATCAACATGAAAGCTTTTTGTAAGTAGCTCAACTATGTGAGTCATTCCAAGTCTAGTCCTGTGAGCTTAGAAACTTTAGTACCTCGATGACTTGAAATGAAAGCTCATCAAACAGATTGATGACAATGTTGTCCAGTATTTTGGAGAGACCAGCTCGACTGTAGTCATTACCTTCGGATCTAAAAGAACATGTTGTTTGGGTTTTAACTGGATTACAATACATTACGTATAGATTAGTTATGGTACAGGGCTAGTACATAATGGTGTGTTATACTTCAACTGCAGAGAGAACTCTTCCCTCCAACAGGGGCTGGGTCCCTGCTCAACACGGCTCTCATAGGTCGTCTCCTGAAACCTAACCTCGACGAAGGGCTGAACCTGAGCCTGCCACAACCATAGAAGACGCTCATCTGATCCATGCCATCAACTGATCATGTGACAAACTGTCCATTATGTGCTTGAAGATAGGTGGTGCAAATGGCATCGAAGGGTTAATAATGAATAGGGTGTTGCTTTTTATAAAGTAATACATCTCACTCTTTAGAATCTTGTAAACACTGAACTATCTCGGTATCCTGCTGTCGTAACAGTCTGTATTACTTTAGAAACTCTTAAGGTGGGTTGTTTTACCTGTGACATCACCTTCTCTGTGTTGCGTCTGATGCTGTGACTACTGCTCGTCAGACCACAGCATGAGCTCCGTGCATGCATCTCCCTGAGGGGCAAAAGAACAGAATCACTCATACCTGGAGTCTCGGTCCAGGACTGCAGAAACGGAACAGAAGGTGGCTAATCACTTGAGGTGGGCTTGTAGCCGAACGGGGAGTCCCCTGGCGTTGTTGACTGCAATGTTCATGTTCAGGTTCCCATTTGTGACAGCGGAGGGGCTGGTTTTCTCACTCACTGCCCGCTTCGAGTTCAAAGGTCGTGCTCGTCGGAACATGTCCCAGTTGAAATCTCTAGTGGGGCGGACACTGACTGTGAGAACAAATATTGTGATCTTTAACAAAGGCTAGGACTAAGCCCCACTTGAGTGGTTGGGATGAGGGTTAGTACTCTGTGCTTCCTCAGCAGCTGTATATGGCGAGACATGATAAAGGGCCTTGACAGTCTCGATGCTCACATGGTTGAGTCTTCGGCCTGGTGCTCCTGGACAATATCAGAGAACTTGTATCTCCTCTTCAGGGTCAAAAACCTTTCTCTGGCTAATCTGAGTATCTTAAAAAGTCAGAACAGCCACGTGACAAATCATTTGAAATGGTAAAATGTAAGAAATCCACTAGCTCTGAGCACTAGCACTACCTTTTCCACGTTGCAGAGAGATTGTGTTCTCTGAGATGTTATATAATCTTCATCCACAACGGACGAATGAGAAGAACCATCGTATCCCTGTGTACATAGGTTTTTGAGTTACAAAAATGCAGGACATGTGACAATTCAGAGAAACAAGTTAAAACCAGTTAGACAAAGCAGCAACGCCAGCGTTAGGGTTGGTTACTTGGAGCATGTTCTCTGTGATGTCTCTGTCATGAAGAGGGACAAGCTTGGAGGACACAGTGCCCGGGGCACGACAGTTCCTGAGTTGCAGAAGACGGAAGCGTCTTGACTCGTCCAGCTGCTCCTCTGTGGTGAAATCAAACTCCTCCTCCAGGGGGCGAAGACGGAAGAAGCCCAGCTTTCTGTCTCTCAGATCACAGGCCTTCTGCTCCAGGACACAAGGACATGTTTCACTGTACCACCTGTGCTTCCTGTTTTCAGGCCTTAGAAGGTATTGTGAGAAGGACTTGCTTTGTGTCACCCACCTTGAGAAGTTCGGAGAGGACCGTGTTAGCAGGGTGGTTGGGGTCAAACTGCAGATTTCTGATCCACTGCAGACGACTCTCATCGTCATAGGCTGTCAGGGCCCTGCAAGCAACGGATCATTCTCAGAACTCTGGAGAGAGCACCAAGGAGGGGCAGGCCTGTGGTTGGAGTAAGAAAGGCCAACTTTGTGGTACACAGAATGGGATGTTGAAAGTCACCTGGTGCAGCTGGGTTGTGTTGATGTGACTGCAGGTGCCAAAGGGAAGCCAGTATCCCCCACAGCCCAGGAAACACTATACATCAGCTTACCAGATGTCAGGAGATACATCACAGGCTCATTCTCGTCTGGTTTGAATGGTAAATCTGCAAGAAGCCTCATTTCCTCAACACCTCATCGCAGTTGGCTTTACACTCACTAGCTTCTCTATTGCCTTCCTACAAGGTAGAGAAGAACTCACTGCTTCCCACGCCCTCGTAGTGAGACCTGACCACCTGGTCACTGCTGAACTCTGACCTCTCCACACAAGCACTGCTGGACACCATGTTCCTGTTTGGAACGGGAACAAACACCTTGGCCAAAAGAGTGCATTTACTCCTTATTGTCTCATAAATCTGAAAACAAGGAAGTTGGAACATTGTTGAGCTTCTTTTACAATACGCCTGTCAGCTGATTCCACATAAATATCCTTCTGATACCTCCAGGGTGATGTTTTCTGGGTTTGTGCATGTCTGCAAGTTGAACATTTGTTTGATGTCCACTTTGAAGTCATTATTTAACACTGCTATCTCAGAGGTGGACACGTGCTTTCCGTTGTAGAAGATTCTGATTGATATTCTATGGTGCTGCAGCTTATTTCTCCTCTCTTTTTCATCACTGGAAAGTGGAAACACACAGTACAGTAAGAGATGCACATGTATTAGCTAACACCAAAGCTTTCTTACTGAACTGGTAAGAAACAAATCAATAGGATTTATAGCTTGGCTTTCCCACCAGGGACATCTTGAGGTAGGAGTGATCACAGCAGTCCTGGTAACAACAGGAATCAGGCCTGAGTGCTCGGGTCTCTGACTAACAAAAGCCTGCACTCGTGGGAGCTGTCGTTCCTCATTCTGAGTCATCTGGAGCTCTTGACACAGGATTTGCTCCTTGAATGTTACGTTTTCATCTGTATAGACCAATGGCTGGAAGTGGATGTTTATGCACAATTGCAGTAACTCAGCAACCAAGACACACAAACAGCACACTACTATGACAAACATGTTATGTAGATTTGTATTACCCTGTCGGTGTCTCCCCCTCCGTGGGCTGAACTGTTAATGCACCTGGGTTTCTCTCTGTTCAGAAGAAAGATTCAAAGATACGCCACCGTTATAGGGTTTCCTTCTGACGTGAGCATCTTCTACTTCTACCACCATGGTAGTACATCCAAACAGGAAGGCGTGTACCTGTGCATCTTTAGTTTCACAGTTGTGCTAACAAAGCCCTTCTTGTCCCTGAGGGCCTTGATGCATTTCCAAGCCTCCATCATGTTCCTCACCAGGGCAAGGTCTGTCTGCCTCTCTTTGTTAAAAGCAACACTGGTCTTTCTATAGAGTGAAAGAGAATTGCCAAAGCAAAATGTCAACAGACAAATTTAATTTGAAAAATCGAAACATATCGGTTCACATAAAATGCCGTCTCACCTTAATTCCTTTCTTAATTTCTTCAGTTTTGAGGGGGGAGCTGGAGTTTCATTTCTTTGTCTCAAAGCTATTTCTGACTTCTTTAGTCCCCCTAGCTAACAGTGTGAGGAAGAAAAGTAATGATATACTCTATAATCAATAAGTAATTAAACTTTGAAGTTAACGATTTCCCTAGATGAATGAACATCATGAACAATGATGCACCTTATCCTGCAGGGAGGTAGCGGTGTCCATTATCTCACGAGCTTGGTAATGCTCATAGAGATCCAACAGGCGTTGGGCAAATACATGTTCAGTGCTGAACAGGGGATGGTGGGTGAAAACCAGTTCAAAGAGGTTGATGTCAAGCTGCCACATTCCTTTGCACCCCTCAGGACTGATGGTTGACACTGTGTTTGTCACAGGCTGTCCAGAAGCATGGTGTTACATCCTTTTGTGACACACTTTCACCACATCCTTGATCATACAAAAAATCTAATGCTGTTCTATGACAGAGCTGCAACCATGAAAAGCCTCACTTTAATGTACACAGTGCTTAGACCAGGAGACTGGCTTGGGAAAGGGTCATCTACTTTGCATCTCCAATGCTTTTGTATTGGTTCATGCAGAGCCAACATACAACCATTTTCTCCAAACCAACTCTGACCCTAAAGAAAAAGAACATATGTTATATTGACCTAAAGGAAATGTATATTGACAGAACAGAGTGCATTTCAACCTGTTTTATCATCAGGTCCCTACATACGGTAGATTCAGGACTGAACTACAATCCGGTAGCATGCACACTCTGCATTCCTGTGCTTATTTGAACCATTGTGTTATCTTCGGGTCATTGTGACCGTTCAGTCAATGTGACCCCCCACATGTTGCAACAACTTTGCCTCATACAAAAATAAAGTGAAGTGTTTTCTTTTAATGGTCATTGTGACCCGAACGCAGCACAAGGGTTTAGCGTTGCATAACATGGTTTCGTAATCATAATTCTAAAGAGAACCATGAAAAGGCAGCTCAAAATGAGATTATGGCCCAAATGCATTTTATGTAACATGTCAGTCCACCTTTGTAAAATGGATTTAAATGAACTGGAACATGAGTCGTTTTGTTGTTTACAAGACCTTTTCTTGCTGTATTAACCGATTCTCCATTTTATTCATCATCTTCCATGGCACCTGGGGCCTCGCACCCACATACAGGCCTTCATCCTCGAGGAAGCGGGGGTTTATATTCCCTGGTACAGTCCTCATCAAGCGGACTGCATTCACATGGATTTAGGTACACCTATCAGCCTGAGATCATTTACATTGCAAATACATTCCAAAACACACATCCCAATTCACAAAATGGGACAAAACTGTGACTATATATCACCTGGTGAATCACTAGGCACAAACAGCAGTGTTGTATCTACTTCAAGATTCACAACTTCACCAGGAACAAGAAGACTGGAAGACTCCCCCACTTCCTCAATATGGATGACACTATCACTTCCTGTCTTTGTCATAATTAGAAGGGTATACTTTACTGTTTGATGACTGGTCGCAATACTATGGCAGGGGTATCTCATAACCCAATTACAAAGTAGCAAAATGTGAAGTGTACATGTATGAGAGAAACTGAAAGTGCTGGTTATAACTGTAAGTTACCTTTTGTAATGTAGTGTGAGACTGTTTCTTTTTTGGTTTGTCAGGATCATAAGAGAAGAAGTGAAACGCTTCCTCCTCTGAGTATACCTAAAAAAAGAAAGAAGGCATGCCACGTTATGAGAACTAAACCTTTTGGTCAAACTTGTAACGCTAAGTTAAACAATACAACAACAGTACCTGCTTGGCTGTATTCATTGTCTTTGACACTTTTACTGCCACATGTTTAGTAGAATGGGTCACAAATTTGAACTCCAAACTATATAAAATCCCAATTGAACTGAAGTACTGTACCATAAACTTAAGCTTCCAGATGGAGTAGCCAGATAACGTTAGAAGTTCAAATTTGCTAGCTGCAGTTGTTAGCCTGTTGACAATTTGTTTGGCCTGTTAAATATGCTTAGTTAATTATAGGTAGCCTGGCTACCTAACTTCTGAAAACAAACCTGTTTATAGTTTTACCAGCTAGCTAGCTACCTGTGAAACGGGTACTATTTATGGTATTTGGCTGTATCGCAATACATTTTATCTTGCGCTAAAAGCTTAGCTAGCTGTACTTGCGCGGGCAAAGTGTATCTGTCGTTCGCGACCTTCGATGGCATGCGCTTCACATTTCAGCACCTGCACACCGTGGAGAGCGCCCACAGATTATTATGGTTCTGATCAAAATGCCAGCTTCTTGATCACCTTCTTGACCACCTGTAGTCACGGTGGAATTTACACATTTTAATCTATAAAGTCTAGAAAATGTATAAGGCATCTTAACATTAAAACGATATTATCTACTCATTAAGGACCATTAGCACATTATGACTTTACTTATTATATCCAAACGTTGTCCGTTACTTCATATTTTTACCACATTGCAATTTCAATTGCATAAATTCAATGTCACATTTGCTTTGTTTTGCAGAGGCTAGACTGAGTGATATGTAATGCAGGTTTTTTGGCCGTCTAAAAGTTTTGAGAGAAAAAAACTACTTCCTGTCAGCTTTTACTTCTTTACGGCTTCCTTTTTGAATGTGGACTTTGATTGGCTATTCTGATAGCTTCTAACCAATCAGCCGCCGCCTGCTATGGAGAAAGGAATAAATGCAAGATGGCTCCTCATATAAAATCAGCCTCCTGGGTTGCTCTTTGTGAACAACAAAATTTTTCTTTAATACTTATCAGATTAAAGTTCTTATCTGGGAGTAGTTCTGAAGGTTAATTCAAGCTTTAAAGTGATCTATGGTTGAAAATTGGCAATAAGTTGCACAAGAAGTTACTGAAGAAACAAGAGGGACTGCTTTGGACCATGAATTGGTGAACGCATTTAGGCTGAATCCGGGCGGCAAGACGCACCAGCAGGCCCTACATGGTTCTCCCTGTTGAATGCGGAACGCATAATAGCACATTTAAACTGAAAATTTTGTCATGGCCGTATCTCGGTAAGATTAACTTGTATGTTGATCAAAAATAAACTGCCGTTTTGCTTACATTGCTCGATCAATCGCATTGTGAGTGCCAACAGCTCGCTTGCTAGCGTAGCTAGCTACCATAATTTGTCTCGTACATGCCTTTGCCATGTTCTATGCTAGGTAGGGCCAGGGGTGCTACTCATGTTGTCATGGCTTCTTTACTAGCCAATAGCTAGTTACATTAGCTGCATGTAGTACTGTAAAGGCCATGCTCGTTGCGCTTTACATACCACTATATCAGCGCATTGTGAGTGAGCGGTCAGAAGGCAGATCTAGAAAGTTAAAACTGTATATTCGATTAATTATGATTATTAGGCTAGTTAGCTAGCTAGCAGGCATAGAGTAGCCTTGTGAAACATGTTTTTTTACTTCAGAGATCTTCTTATTAAACAACTTGTTTTCCGTAGCTATGATTTCATAGTGCATCGAAACGTAGAGTTTTCAGCGTTTGTGAAAATTGAAGAACCGGCGTTTGTATTGAAGTGGTGACCAGTGACGCTATGTAGGGGAACTGGGGACAGTCTCTGCACAGCCTTCACTAATCCGATCTATTTATAATTACAAACCTGACCGCTAATGACAAGTGATAACTAAGTAAGCCTAGATCCATTGATCCAGTAAGAGAGTTAGCACTAGGATAACTGTTCTGAGCTACCTCAATGTGTAGGGGGGTTTCACATTGCAGCAGAAGAGTAGGCTGTGCCGGATTGTGTTAAGCTATAGCATGAGGAACTGCCTTACTGAAAGCCATTCATTTTGTGGGGGAGTTTGTTGTTGTCAATATTGAGTTTGTTTTACTGCCGAGAGAATTCTTGGCCTTCCTATTTACTTTTTGTTATCAGAGTAGCAGTATGCACATCCTGTTCCATATTTAAAGTAGTCACGCCTGTTTTTAATGGAGCATACTTGATGCAGACAGAATTCATCCACAGGTTGAGGATAAAACATGTCTCATTTGTGACGGATGAAACAGTGTAGCGTTGTTACCTAATCCTCCTTTTCTCAACATTTTCGCTCATATTTTTCTCATCTCTTCCAAACTAAGGCTTGATCGTTTGTTCATCCTGTTGGACACGGGGACAACCCCAGTGACCAGAAAAGCTGCTGCCCAGCAGCTGGGAGATGTTGTCAAACTCCACCCACATGAACTTAACAATCTCTTGGCCAAGGTGAGTCGATACCGAGGTGTCAGCTCCACACATGCCCCTCCCATGATGCCTGCAGGCATCATACCCTCTTGCGTTCAATAAAGCGTTCTCCTTTTTTACTGTGTTGATCATAAAACTAAGCTAGCTTACTGTTTTTGAACAAATGGACTGGTTTGTTTTTCTGTGCTTTGTGCTGTCAGTCACACTATTATACATTCCCCAGCTTCCAGCATCTTTGACAGTTTTGTGTGCCAAAGGTCTTGATTTACCTGAGGAGTCCAAACTGGGATACACGCATTGCAGCAGGTCAGGCTGTGGAAGCCATAGTGAAGAACATCCCTGAGTGGAACCCAGCACCCAAACCCAAAGAAGGTGAGCCACAGGCCCTGGTCATATTAATTGCCATCCGTTCATATTCTGGACCAAAAGAAACAGAAAAAGCTTGATGTTCCGTTAACCATAATTTTTATTTTTTGGAACCAGTGAAAGGCTTTTATTTTAGTACCTAGGCCACAGGAGTAAGGAGTAGGTATGTACAAAAATAATAAAAAACTGTCTACTTCATCAACGAGTTGTTATACAACAAGGGTGCCAGTTGAATGCATGTGCGTAACAAGTGGGAGATGGTTTCGATGGTTACGAGGCACGAGGAGTGTGGAGGAGTAGGGAACCAGAGTTTGAAAAGGCTCCAAGTAAATTCTATCATTTGAGCAATTTGTTGGGGGGCACATTCCCAATGTAGCAATAAAACATTGTTAATAGAACATTTAAGGTCTTGCTGGAGTTGACCAGGAAGGTTGGTGTAAGCATGTCATAAGGCTCCATGAAGAAGCTGTTTTGATTCCAAAAGTTCATTGTCTTCTATATGGTGGTATGCATAAGCATACCAGTCCCATTACTCAGGTGATGGGAGGCAATGGCTGTTGATGAATGTTCTAAGTGCTCTGTGGGTATGCTCTCCTCTCCGATCGTTCTCCAGAGTCATGTGCAGACTTTTCCCCTGAAGACTCCTCGCCTGACCGCCTGAGTTTCTACCGGTTTGATATGTCCCGGCTGCTGAAGCACGGTGCCTCCCTGCTCGGCTCTGCTGGAGTTGAGTTTGAGGTCCAGGATGACAAGGCGGGTTAGTATCCGGCATGGATTTGAATAGAGGAGGAAGGATTTTGCCTTTTGTTCTCTCTTCTCTATTTGAATGCGAAATTGCTGCCTGTTGTCCTTTTGGCACTCCCTGCCCTTTGGTAATGACTTGTGGCCTATACTTTCTCAACCTCTAGAACTCAGTCTGTCTTACCTTCTTTCTGAACCAGTAAGGATGTCTGGTCCCACACACACAAGCATAGGGAAAACATTCGTACTTTTTATTTATTTCATACAAGACGGTACATGCATACAATGCAGAATACTACATGTAACCTACCAACATTTACCCATTAACACGTACGCGTACTTCCTAGACCTGGTGAGTTGTTCTGGTCCATAAATGCCCAGGCCTAAGCCTCCCATCCCGCCTGTCCTTAGGTGAGGTGGATCCTAAAGAGCGCCTGGCTCGCCAGCGGAAGCTGCTGCAGAGGAAGCTGGGGCTGGACATGGGCGCCGCGCTGGGCATGGACACGGAGGAGCTGTTTAACGACGAAGACCTGGAAGACACCTGCACAGCCAAGGCCCCGGGGGGCAAGGCGTCCGCCTGCTCCAGCTCACGGAACCACGTGGTGAGTCACCACTGGCATCCGGTGCTTTCTACAGCTGCCAATGAGGACCCGAGTGCTCCCGAGGAACATTTTAACACGCTTCACCTCATGTGGCACCATAGACAATTTTTTGGCTACTGCAGTCTTCCACTTTCACATAAATTAGTTTTGTGTCGGATTACAGAAATCACAAAATGGGTTGATCCTGAACATTATTCCCAGCACAAAGATTTTATTTGCTCTTGGGAGAAGCAGTGTAATGTTTTTGTCTGCTTGGTGGACCTTTATTTTGGCCAGCAAAGGTATGGAAAATGAGCGAGTGTCCAACTCTTCTGGGTTCGGTAGCCTGCCTGAAGATTAGTGTTGGTGTCCCACAGTGACTCCAGGTGTATTTAAACTGCCCTAGCGCGAGCTGAATTACCAGGCCACGTGGAAACAGGCGTGACCAGAGAGCAGCGAAGATGGAGAGATCCCCCCCCCCGCTGCTGTCTCTCTCTTTTGCTTAGGTGCCAAGTCAGGAGATGAACTAGCATGCGATGCTCTCGCTACTGTTGTCCTCTTCATGGCCCCTTAATTTCGTGCAGTCTTCTGATGTGAAATTCTGTCAGGTGAAAGGCGACGCAGAATGTCGCCCAGCTATTTTAGTGTGGTTTTTGCATCTCGTCTTATCAGCTCGACCAGATGTGAAGCCATAATGGCTGCCTTTGTCTTATCTGCTTCAGTGTGACGGGTGTGAACGTTGCTCATGCGCCATCTACCCAACGTGATGGGATCTTTAGTTGTAGCTTCTGTCTCCAAATTGGCAAAGCCAGAAACGGAACACGCCCAGTCTTTAGTCTTGCTCTGCTTTTTTTTTCTCTCTCTCCAGCCCATGCAAGCTGCAGAGTTGATCGACTCAGAGTTTCGACCTGGCATGAGCAACCGACAGAAAAACAAAGCCAAGCGGATGGCCAAGCTGGTTGCGAAGCAGCGCTCTAGAGACCTGGATCCCAACGAGAAAAGGTAGCTTCAGTTTTTAAAACGGCTTTCGAACACTTTTAGCTTCTTTCGTTTTGTATCAGCCCATTATGTTGATATAGTATTGATTATTTAAGGGTGTCATTAATGTACACCTTCCTCCCAACAGTAATGACAGTTTTGAGGGGGAACCTGAAGAGAAACGCAGGAAAACGACAAACGTTGTCATTGACCAACCGGCAACTGAGCACAAAGTCTTAATCGATAACGTTCCAGATAATTCCAGTCACTCCGATGAGGTAAGCTGCAATGAAAATCCGAGGACCCGCGAAGAACGCCCAATGGCAGAAATGTTTTAAATAACCTTCACATCTTTTAATAGTACACCTTGTACAAGTCTTCAAAGGAGCTGTGATATTTTATACCTTTATGCTTCATCTTTGCCAGTAATGCATAGCTAGCAGTAGCTTCAGCAACACAATCCCCTTTCAGGAAGTCACTTCAAATGTATTGCCTGCTTTGTTTGCAGACCCAGGAGTGGCCTCTGGAGAGCTTTTGTGATGAGCTGTGTAACGACCTCTTCAACCCCTCATGGGAGGTAAGAATCTGGGCCACCTTTTCAAAGTCCTCCTCAGTCCCTTCCAAACGCCAAAAGCCTAGGTTTCCCCTATCCATGACGAAGATCTCCAGGACTGCGGTGTTCGAGCGGACTGTGTGTTTGTGTGCAGGTTCGTCACGGCGCAGGCACGGGCCTCAGGGAGATACTGAAGAGTCAGGGTGCGGGAGGAGGCAAGCTGGTGGGCTGCACGGCCGAACAGGTAGGTTCCCCACGGAGACCCATAACCCCCCTCTCCCCCGTGTCAGAAGGTGTAACCTTTTGGACCCTTCCCCACCCAGATGTCGAGGCAGCACCAGGAGTGGCTGGAGGACCTGGTCATCCGGCTGCTCTGCGTCTTCGCCCTGGACCGCTTCGGAGACTTTGTGTCCGATGAGGTGAGCCTGTTCTCCACCCCTACGGAGAGGGGATTCACACCGGCTGAGGCTGGCTTGGCTTGGTATCTGATCCTCTCTCTTTTAGTTTCGTTCTCTCTCTCATTCTTGCTCGCCCGCCATTCCTCCGCTCAGGTGGTGGCTCCTGTCCGAGAGACCTGCGCCCAGACCCTGGGCGTGGCGCTGCGTCACATGACCGACGGCGGCGTGACCATGACGGTGGACATCCTGCTGAAGCTGCTGACGGAGGACCAGTGGGAGGTCCGCCACGGCGGCCTGCTGGGCATCAAGTACGCCCTGGCGGTGCGACAGGTACGACGCTCCGCCCTTCACACCGCCTGCGGGTGGTGGTGGTGGTTCATCAGCCTGCGTGAATCCAGAAGACGAGTCTGATCCCTGTTCTGTTCTGGTCTCCCTCCCAGGACCTGATTAAAGCTCTGCTCCCCCGCGTGCTCCCCGCCATCACCGAGGGCCTGCAGGACCTGGACGACGACGTCCGGGCCGTGGCCGCCGCCTCCCTCATCCCCGTGGTGGAGGGCTTGGTCCAGCTGCTGCCCAACAAGGTGTGTGTGTCCCTGCCCCCCGCCATCCTGTCACTACCTGCTGTAATGGTGCTGAGGTTCACTGGGGTTGAACCCCCCCCCCCGGAGACTCCAGAATGCTGTTCCTGAGTGTGTGTGTGTGCAGGTGCCCTTCATCGTGAACACCCTGTGGGACGCTCTCCTGGAGCTGGATGACCTGACCGCCTCCACCAACAGTATCATGACCCTGCTGTCCTCGCTGCTCACCTACCCTCAGGTCCGGCAGTGCAGGTCTGTGGCCGCACACGACACACTCGCACCACGCCTCTGGTCCAAGCTCTGTCGTGGACCACGTGTATGCAGGGTGCTGCCTCAAACATGGACCCAAAAGGGTTTATTCAGGCAGTCATCATTTGTTTCAGGCACAAGCCCTGTTCCATAGAACGTACAGATTTCTTGTTACATTTTAATACATTGCATTGCTTTTACTATGAATCATAGTAATCATCATCGCGAAGTTTAAACAATGTCCTGGCATGGGTTTGTCAGCGCATATCTCTCTCAGTAAGCTATGCCTTTTATGTAGTGGTAGAAGTAGCCCTGGTTGAAAACATGGCACACAGTGTTTGTACCTGCAAACGTCACTAAGTAGCACTGTTGCTGGTGGTTGTGTCCTCCAGCATGCAGCAGTCACTGACGGTGCTGGTGCCACGAGTCTGGCCCTTCCTGAGACACACCATCTCATCTGTCAGAAGGGCCGCACTGGAGACACTGTACACACTCCTATCAAAGGCTGACCAGGTGTGTGTGTGTGTGTGTGTGTGTGTGTGTGTGTGTGTGTGTGTGTGTGTGTGTGTGTGTGTGTGTGTGTGTGTGTGTGTGTGTGTGTGTGTGTGTGTGTGTGTGTGTGTGTGTGTGTGTGTGATGATGTGAGGGTAATATGCTTATGCTAATAGGTATAATGATACCAAGCATGGGTTTCTTTGTTTACACCCAAATTACTTAATGGGATAGTTCACCCCAAAAATACATATCTTATCACTATGGGTAAGAGGGTGAACTGTCCCTTTTAATGTATACATAGACTTGGTCTAATTAGGTGAGTTGGGCCTCACCTTTGTTCAGGTGGTGTGCGTGGAAGTTGTAGTTTCAGTCGGTGTTGTGTTGTGGTCTCCAGAGCTGTGCGCTGTGGCTCAACCCCATCCTGCAAGACATGCTGCGCCACATCTTCCAGTCCTGTATCCTGGAGAGCAATCAGGAGATCCTGGACCTCATCCAGAAGGTGTCAGAACACACGCACACACACACATACCTACCTCACAGGTTGTTAGAGATTGTTCAGGCTCCAGGAACACCTTGATTGTAATGCAGTGTGTGTGTGTGTTGCAGGTGTGGACAGCTCTGCTCCGCCAGGCCCCCCAGCAGTATGTGGTGGCAGCCAGCTGTCCCTGGATGGGAGCCTGGCTGTGTCTCATGATGCAGGCGGCCCACATCCCCATAGACCTCAACATGCTGCTGGAAGTCAAGGCTCGCTCCAAGGTCAACATTCCCACAGCCATGTTGACTAATGATCAGAGCAACAAAAACGATCGCTCATGCTTTTCATGACGTATTCAAATCGAATCGAGGTCAGATATTGAACCCCTGGATATTTCCTCGGGTGTGATAGGAGAAGGCTGGAGTGAAGGCCCGCCAGGGAGTGTGTCAGGTGAAGGAGGCGGTCCAGGAGTACATCGCGGGGGCGGAGACTGTGGCGGAAGACCCCCTGACGAGGGACTACGTGGTGACGAGGGCTCGCCTCATGGCTGCCAGGTTAGTGTCTCCTTCACCACCCACCCTGCTCACACACTGTTAACATCTCTCAATGGGGTCTGGCAGAAGCCACAGCATAGTTTGGATGGCTATTGAGTTCACTGTTCGGTTGAACTAGCTTGACTCCAAGGGGGTTACCTCAATTCAATGCATCACCACTCTCTCTCTCTCTCTCACTCTCTCTCTGTGTGTCTCTCTCTCCCTCTCTCTCTCCCTCTCTGTGTGGGCAGGCTGCTGGGGGGGCTGTGCCAGTGCATCTCTGACCCGCAGCTCAACGCGTCCTCCCAGGAGATCCGCCCTGCCGAGTCTCTGGGCCAGCTGCTGCTCTTCCACCTCAACTCCAAGTCTGCCCTGCAGCGCATCGCCGTGGCCCTGGTGCTGTGTGAGTGGGCCGCTCTGCACAAGGTGAAGCCCAGCCCCGCAGGCTCATCGCCTTTCACTTTTGTGTACCTTTTTGTTTTTTCATATTTGGCTGTTCTTTGGTAAGAAACAAACACTTTGTGTGTACTGGAGCTTGTGAAGCTCGGTTTTGAGGAGATTGGCAATTCAGTTTTGATTCCACATTACTGTTATTGTGGAATGACCCAAACACGTAATTGTTCCTTTTTTCGGTCATTCCACCACCGTTGGATTCACTCCTTCTGTGTCTCCCAGGAGTGCCAGGTGGTGTCTGCCATGGTGCAGCCACGCCTGCTGGCCATCCTATCAGAGCAGCTGTACTACGATGAGATCGCCATCCCCTTCACGCGCATGCAGAACGAGTGCAAGCAGCTCATCAGCCTGCTGGCCGACGCCCACATTGACGTGGGCGAGCGGCTCAACTGCAGCGTGTTCACCATCGACCAGGCCAACGAGCTGGTGAGGAGGGCAGACACACACACACACACACACATACACATACTCAATCATCGCCCCAGTCATGCATGTGCCAGTGTTTTTCCGCTGAGTCAAATGAGGTGGGGGCTGAGGCTTTGTTAGCATGGCAGATGCTCCTTGTGTCAATGTTGACTATCTGCTCCCACCTTTGCCACTCTCATCTGGTTGGCTGAACACACCAAGGGAACAGCTGCTGATAGTTATTGATGGTCCCCAGGGCTGGCAAAACAGTTCACATGAATGTAATTACAGGTAACCAGTGTTTCCCACAGACTCAAAAAATTTTTTTAACACTATTTAGGCTAAAACACGCAACGTATTTGTTTAGCTGCATTTCCTTTCCCTGCTCTCCCTCCGTCTCTCTGTCACTCACGCGTCTCTCTCGCATACGCACACAGTCACAACGTCGGCACACGTTTGCAACGATGCGTACCTACGCCGTTCTAGTAAGACAGACAGCTATATCAGCGAGCTTTCAGCATTAGTGCCGTAGCTAAAGGTCTAGGAAAGTTGAGGCTACTTTTCGCTAGGTACCTACGGACATGTTTTAATCTGCTAGACAAGTGGGTTCCCCTTTGTTCTTTTGGTGAGCAGTCTCAGGAGCCATACTTACCCGGCGTCAGGGAGCCAACCAGTTAAATTGCTTAATAATCTGTGGGAAACACTGGTAACGCTTCCCAAATCACTAATGTCTTCCAGTAACTGGTTCATCCGACAATCGATGCTGCACGTGCATGCTGAATGTGCCCTCACGCAAGCATGGAAGCACACTGTCCCACTTGCACACTTACTCACACTCTCTTTCCCACTCGCACTCTCTCTTTTTCTCTCCGCCACTCTCGTCTGTCACTCACACTCTCTCCCCCCTCACCTCCCCCAGGTGACCACCATCTTCAACGAGTCAACCGCGGGCCTCAACCTGCACTCCAAGCAGTGGCAGCCCCTGGACGGCAAGCGGCAGCAGGCCCAGGCCACGGTGGGCGAGACCAGCGCCGAGTGGCAGCAGCTGCACCTGCGGGTGCACATGTTTACCGCCTGCGCCCTGGTCAACCTCCGGGCGCTGCCCGACAAGCTCAACCCGCTGGTGCGGCCCCTGATGGAGGCGGCCAAGCGCGAGGAGAACACGCTGGTCCAGGGCTACGCCGCCTCCTTCATCGCCAAGCTGCTGCGGCAGTGCGCCGGGCGCCAGCCCTGCCCCAACCCCAAGATCCTCAAGAACCTGTGTGCCTCGGTGTGTGTCGACCCCCTGCTCACGCCCTCCTCCGCCTGCCCCGTGCCCGCCACCCTGGAGGCAGCCAAAGGTGAGGACCACACCCACACACACCTCATGGTCTCGTGTCCACAACAAATGATATTGTCTGTCTCTCCACATCCTGGACGTGTATGAAACACTTTCCGTAAAATCAGCTTAACTCGGTTTACCGTTTTATTTCCTCTTTCTCTTCCCTCCCCCCCCCCGACTGCTAGCTGGTGCCTCTGAAAAAGACTGCTCTCATCACATGGTGAACAAGACCAAAGGCATCATTACCTTGTACCGCCTCCAGAGGGCAGCCTTTGCCATCACTAGCAAGAGAGGCCCCGCCCCCAGGAACCCCAAGACCCCCACCACCGAACTCCCCCCCGGCAGTACAATCACCACGGAAACAGACGAGGTATGGGTCCTACATGAAGGGGGGGGGGGGATTTTTATAACGTTTGGCTTGTTGAAAGATGCTAACGATGTTCTGTGGGTGTCTTACTTCGTATTATTTCAGAGTAAGAAGCCGTTCTTGGTTCAGAGGAGAGGGGCCGAGTTCTCCTTGACGACGGTAGCCAGGCACTTTGGCCCCGAGCTGACCAGCTCCCTGCCCTACCTGTGGGAGACCATGGTGGGGCCTCTCAGGGCAGTGGTGGACGACAACCAAGGCATCGGTACGGCAGCCACCGAACCAAGTCCCAGTTGCACTGTCCCGAGGACTTGACTCAATTTCCCCCATCATAAAATCACGTGTGTGGTTATTGAACACTGTGTCCTGAGAGTTTAGAGTGTGTGTGTGTGTTCCAGATGTCCAGGGGCAGTTGGAGCGAGGAGATGCTGCCGCCCAGGAGCTGGTGAACTCTCTGCAGGTTCTAGAGGTCACTGCAGGGGCCATGGCTCTCCAACTCAAGCCCCTGGTCAGTTCTGCTTCTAGAACACTTCTCAGGGACCCTGAAAGGGTTATTTAGTTTGGAAGGGTTCTTTAGGGTCCATGATTTTAAGAGTGTCTAATAATAGGTTTTTAATGACTTGCCTGGTTAAATAAAAACATAAACTTGTCAGAAGCCCTGACCAGGTGACGCTAACGACCGTGTCTCCCCCTCGCCAGCTGCTGGAGCACCTGCCGCACCTGTTCACCTGCCTGCAGCATCCCTACACGGCCACGCGGCACCTGGCGGCGCGCTGCGTGGGTGTGCTCAGCAAGATCGCCACCCTGGAAACCATGAACCTGTTCCTGGAGCGCGTGCTGCCGTGGCTGGCCGACATCGAGGACTGCACCAAGCAGGAGGGCGCCATCGAGGCCATGGCCTGTATCCTCCCTGGTGTGTCTGTGTGGAGGCATGGGGTGGCTGGGTGGGTGGGTGGGGGGACGGGAGGTGAAGTAGGACTCCTTGACCCGGGCCCTCCCCAGGTGTGATGGAGCAGCTTGACGTGGACATCGTGCCCTACATCGTGCTGCTGGTGGTGCCCGTGCTGGGCAGGATGAGCGACCCCAGCGACAGCGTCCGCTTCATGGCCACGCAGTGCTTTGCCACGCTCATCCGTCTGCTGCCCCTAGAGGTAGACACACGCACACGCACTCTCGCTGCACGGTACTGTCACAAATCTTAACGCACATAGTTATGCTCCTACACTAACTGGGAAGTTGCCGTTCAGAGGAAGCTGTAGTGTTTCTACCAGAGGGCGGTGTTTCATGTGTTACATGCAGAAAATGGCAGGGAGGTGTGTGTGTGTGTGTGTGTAGGCGGGCATACCAGACCCTCCGGCGATGTCGGCTGATCTGATTCGTCAGAAGGCCAGAGAGCGCCACTTCCTGGAGCAGTTGCTAGATGCCAGGAAGTTGGAGAACTACAAGATCCCTGTCCCCATCAAGGCCGAACTCAGGAAGTATCAACAGGTCTGTACGGGGTGATGGAAACTGTTTGTGTGTGTGTGTGTGTGTCCAAATGCTTCTCAATGACATGACCCCCGGAGGTCGAAGACAAATGAGGCGCTTGCTTTTAACAAGTTAAATAACTCTGCCAGTGATTCAGCACTTATGTGCTCTTCCATCTTCTCCCTTATGGTTTTGCTGCCAGCCTTTACAAACTCGTTTCTGCTGTAAAGGCTAGAGCCAGGAAAAAAAGGTGGTGGTGGTGGTGGGGGGGGGGGGGGGGGGGGGGGGGGGGGGGGGGGGGGGGCTAGTGTACTGCTGACAGTACACCAAATGGCTTCTGGTCACAACAAATCTAAAGTAGTGGAATAGATGGGGGCTGTGCTGTGCTGGCTGCTTCTAGAGTTGGCAGCAGGCAGTGGGCTCTCTGGCTGGGCCTCCTGTCCATCTCTGTAATGGAGCTCTGGGAACAGGTTTAGACACTGGGCCCGCTCCCTCCTCATGGAGCCCAGCAGAGCTGCAGCGCTGTCAAGCTGGATGGGCCCCGACACGCCCTGCCCCCCCCCCCCCCCCAGGACGTGGGCGTGGGAGGGAATCTGCCGACACAGCACTCCCTTTCCAAGGAGACATGCATTAGCTTGATGTAAACGGTGATGTCAAACTGGATATCCCACCGCCGTCCCCACTGTCCTTGGGGCGTGACATGATTCCCTCGGCGTGGGGAGTCGTCCACATGAGGGCTGGGTGGCGTGGGGAGCGTGACGAGGCTGTCTGTGTCCTAGGACGGGGTCAACTGGCTGTCCTTCCTCAACAAGTACAAGCTGCATGGCATTCTGTGTGACGACATGGGCCTAGGCAAGACCCTGCAGTCCATCTGCATCCTGGCTGGAGACCACTATCTCAGGTACACCCCGGCACCGTACACACACACACACCTGCATTTCAACTACACACTGTCGGCGTATTGAATCAAATGTTCCTGTCATAAACACAATGTGTGTGTGTGTGTAGGACACAGGAGTATGCCAAGACCAAGGCGCCTGACAGCAATCCCCTGCCGTCCCTGGTGGTCTGCCCCCCCACGCTCACGGGCCACTGGGTAGATGAGGTGGGCAAGTTCTGCACTAGAGAGTTCCTCAACCCCCTGCACTACACCGGCCCCCCCACCGAGAGAGCCCGGTGAGACACGCACGCTGCTACTGCCTGGAAGTGGATTGGATGGGAGAGACCTGTTTTTAATGACCTTTTTGTTTTCATATTCAAGGTTGCAACACCAGGTGAAAAAGCATAACCTTATAGTAGCTTCTTACGATGTGGTAAGGAACGACATTGACTTTTTTAGGTATGTATATTTTCTTCATTATGATAAAAATAATTAAAGATATTCATTTATTTTGGGATACTGGAAGACTTTTGCATGTTGTATTTTCTTTGTGCGTTTCTAGGAATATCAAATTCAATTACTGTATCCTGGATGAGGGTCATGTGATCAAGAATGGGAAGACCAAGCTTTCCAAGGCCATCAAACAGCTGGCTGCCAACTTCCGGATCATTCTCTCGGGAACACCCATCCAGGTGGGAATAGTGGTTCATGTTGAACTTTGGTTTTTGTTGTACTTTTTTGTAGTTTAGATTTGATTATGTCTGCCCGTACACCAGCAGGACTGTATGTTAGTTTGTTTTTAGCATTTGGATCCTAATCTTTATTTAGGACCGCAATCCTCCTGAGGGCCGAGTCCTGCCTCAAATCAATGTTGGCTAATCTGTTTTCTTCTCTGCTCTAATTAGAAGATATACCACTGCATTACCCTCGGTGGCAGTGTGTAGGAAATGACTTTCCTCAGACAAAAGGCCTTTTGTGTGAGGTTCCTAAATGGCAAATACTGGAGGCGTGTTCCATCCTAAGAGATCCTTTCTAATCTTTAGAATGTAATTGGATGATGTGACCGATCTCCTTTCCAGAATAACGTTCTGGAGCTGTGGTCGCTCTTTGACTTCCTCATGCCCGGCTTCCTGGGTACCGAACGCCAGTTTGCCGCCCGTTACGGCAAGCCTATCCTGGCCAGCCGCGATGCCAAGAGTTCCTCTCGGGAGCAGGAAGCGGGTAAGATCTGAGAGCGAGTACTAGACTCGTGGTGGTGGTGGTGATGGTAGGAGTTGTCTACTAATAAGGGGAGCTTCTCCTGATGAGGTTGTTGGTAAATGCTGGTGTGCTCCTCCTCTCCTCAGGGGTTCTGGCCATGGAGGCTCTGCATCGCCAGGTGCTGCCCTTCCTCCTGAGGAGGATGAAGGAGGATGTGCTCCAGGACCTGCCCCCCAAGATCATCCAGGACTACTACTGTAACCTCAGCCCTCTGCAGGTAACACCCTCCTCCTCCCTCTTTGGGCTCTCCTTCCATCTACTCTTCTTCTTTCCTGTCCCCCCCTATCCAGTTTGCAACCCTAACCTAGCCCCTCTCTCTGTCTGTAGGTTCAGCTGTACGAAGACTTTGCCAAGTCACGAGCCAAGGTCAGTGTGGAGGACACCATATCCACAGCCTCGGTCGAAGAGGTGGAGAAGCCCAAGCTGAAGGCAACTGGACATGTCTTCCAGGTAAACACACACATAACTGCCCATTGCTGGTCTTTGGCCCATAGACACCTATATATTTTAATAAGGGAAAAATATATGTATTTACTTTGAGTTACTTTGGTTGACTTCTCCCCCTCTCCAGGCCCTGCAGTACCTGAGGAAGCTGTGTAACCACCCTGGCTTGGTCCTCACGCCCCAGCACCCCGAGTACAGACGCATCACAGACCAGCTGGCAGCTCAACACACCAGCCTCCGAGACATCCAGCACGCGCCCAAACTTTCTGCCCTCAAACAGGTACGGCACTGTCCTCCTCCTCCTGTCTGTGCTGACACACCATCTCACTTCAACCCCCCCCCCTCAAACCACACCAACCCTTACACATACAGTGCCCTCCAAAAGTATTGGAACAGTGAGGCCAATTCCTTTATTTTTGCTGTAGACTGAAAACATTTGGGCTTGACATCAAACGATGAATGTGAAACCAGAGATCAACGTTTCAGCTTTTATTTCCAGGTATTTACATCAGGATCTGATGCACAAATTAGAAAATATCACCTTTTTGTTCGAACCCACCCATTTGTCACGTGAGCAAAAGTATTGGAACATATGACTGACAGGTGTGTTTTGTTGCCCAGGTGTGTCCTATTACATACATTATTCAATCAATAAATACCACTGAATGTCTACACTCAGGTTCAGATTGGGTAAGATAGGTTTTGTCTATGCAGACTGTATTCAGAGGTGAAAACAACATGAAAACCGGAGCGCTGTCTTTGGGTGAAAAACAAGCAATTGTGAGTCTTAGAGAAGATGGAAAATCAATCAGAGACATTGCAGAAACATTGGCCATAGCCAGTACAACCATTTGGAATATCCTGAAGAAGAAGAAAACTACTGGTGTACTAAGTAACAGACGTCGAACAGGTAGACCAAGGAAAACATCAGCAGTTGATGACAGAAACATTGTGAGAGCTGTAAAGAAAGACCCTAAAACAACTGTTAGTGAGATCAGCAACAACCTCCAGATGGCAGGAGTGAAGGTATCACTATCTACTGTTCGCAGAAGACTTCATGAACAAAAGTACAAGGGCTACACCAGAAGATGCAAACCACTCATTAGCAAGAAGAATAGGAAGGCCAGGCTGGAATTTGCCAAAAATTACAGAGATGAACCTCAAAAATTCTGGGACAAAGTTTTATGGACTGATGAGACAAAGATTAACTTTTACCAAAGTGATGGAAAGGCTAAAGTTTGGAGAAAGAAAGGAACTGCTCATGATCCCAAACACACAAGCTCATCTGTGAAACACGGTGGAGGTAATGTCATGGCTTGGGCTTGCATGGCTTCTTCTAGGACGGGCTCATTAATCTTCATTGAGGATGTAACACATGATGGCAGCAGCAAAATGAACTCGGAAGTCTACAGAAACATTTTGTCTGCCAATTTAAGGAAAGATGCAACCAAACTGATTGGCAGAGCCTTCATCATGCAGCAAGATAACGACCCAAAACACACTGCCAAAACAACAAAGGAGTTCATCAGGGGCAAGAAATGGAAGGTATTAGACTGGCCAAGTCAATCTCCAGACTTAAACCCTATAGAGCATGCATTTTACCTGCTTAAGAGGAGACTGAAGGGAGGAACCCCACAAAACAAACAACAACTGAAAGAGGCTGCAGTGAAAGCCTGGGAAAGCATCAAAAAGGAAGAATGCAAAAGTTTGGTGACGTCAATGGGTCACAGACTTGCTGCAGTTATTGAAAGCAAAGGATTTGCAACTAAATATTAAGTCTTATTCACTTAAATATGTTTTAAGTATATCTGTTCCAATACTTTTGCTCACATGACAAATGGGTGGATTCAAACAAAATGTGATATTTTCTTAGTTGTGCATCAGATCCTGATGTAAATACCTGGAAATAAAAGCTGAAACGTTGATCTCTGGTCTCACGTTCATTATTTGATGTCAAGCCCAAATGTTTTCAGTCTACAGCAAAAATAAAGGAATTCGCCTCACTGTTCCAATACTTTTGGAGGGCACTGTACGTCACTTAGCAATGGCTTCTATCTTTTGGACAGTAGAGTGTCTAGTAGTGTAGGTGAGTTTTTTTTAATCATCCTAAAGACCAAATCTCTCTCCCACCGTTCCATCCTCCCAGTTGTTGCTGGACTGTGGGCTGGGGGCCGTGGCCTCGGCGGAGGGGGCTCCGGAGGTGGTGGTGGCCCAGCACCGGGTGCTGATCTTCTGCCAGCTGAAGAGCATGCTGGACATGGTGGAGCAGGACCTGCTGAAGCCCCAGCTGCCCAGCGTCACGTACCTGAGGCTGGACGGCAGCGTGCCCGCGGGCATGCGCCACGCCATCGTCTCCCGGTGAGGCTGGGTGGGAGTGAGACCCAGGAGGGCTTCTCGAGGGCTACTCACTGTTGAAAGCAATTTTTGTGCGCCATTTTGATGTCGGTTTTTCCCTACTTACTGTATATCTGAACTTATTAGATCTTTATCTTGTTCACTCCTCCCTTTCTCTCTCTCTCTCAGGTTCAACAATGACCCGTCCATAGACGTGTTGCTCCTCACCACGCATGTGGGAGGTCTGGGTCTGAACCTGACGGGCGCAGACACCGTGGTGTTTGTGGAGCACGACTGGAACCCCATGAGGGACCTGCAGGCCATGGACCGAGCCCACAGGATAGGACAGGTACCAGAGGATGGCCCAACACACACACACACACTTACCTTGTCTCATTAGGCTGTTCACACACTACTCAAGGGGATTCTGGGTATGAAATCTGCTTGTTTCAACAGTCTGTTCCCAAAATGTAATGTGTTAAAATGCATCAAAGATGTGTAGTGATTACTTAAAGCTGTGTGTGTGTGTGTGTGTGTGTGTGTGTGTGTGCGTGCGTGTCCTATAGAAACGTGTGGTGAATGTGTACCGACTGATTACGCGGGGCACATTGGAGGAGAAGATCATGGGTCTACAGAAGTTCAAGATGAGCATCGCCAACACGATCATCAGTCAGGAGAATGCCAGCCTACAGAGCATGGGAACAGACCAGCTCCTCAACCTGTTCACTCTTGACAAGGTCACTATTTAGATTTTATTATGTACGTTCTTACCAAATTCAGACACATTCCGTGTGTGTGTGTTCTAGTTCCTTCTCTAATGAATCACACTTTCTCCAGGGGGAGAAAGGGGAGAAGGGCGAGTCTTCGTCAACCTCAGCCAAGGCCTCCATGAAGTCTGTGTTGGACGGCCTGGGAGACTTGTGGGATCAGCAGCAGTACGACAACGAGTACGACCTGGACAGCTTCATGCACTCCCTCCAGTAACCCACACCATGGGGACTCGACAGGCTCTTTTTGGACTTTCATTGGATTCCCGTCACACACACACACTCAGCTTGGCTTCTTGTCTCTTGAACCTTCCCCTTCCAATCCCAGCCATGTTCAGTGTTGACCCAGCCCCCCCTATTCTTAACCCCGTCACCAGCCCCACAACCAGGTGTCTCCGGAGCTTGTTTTCCCCCTTTGGTGGGGAACATGGAGGTACTGGAGGGACTAGGTTCCAGCTGCAGCTACATGGAACACCTACATCCTGAACCTCAAAGAAACCGAAAGTCTTAAAAAGCCCTCCCACACCCACTTCTTGTCTGCTGGAAAACCATGTGTGTGTGATTGAAAGGGAAAGGGAATGCGTTGTGGTGAACCCACACAGCCCTGGGCTGTTTTGTAGCTGGCTACTGAATTGGGCTGTGGGTTATAGACATGCTACGACTACAATAATGGATGTCCCTCCCATCCTCTCTGGTGGTTGGCTCTACTCATCCCTGCCCACGCACAGTCACGTGACCCCCCCCACCCCACCCTCCCTCGTCACCACAGCGACATCTGATCACTGAAAGATACGTCTACAGAACCCTTGTGAGAAGTGGCCACTGCACCAAAGCAGCGTTACAGGGACTTCACCGTGGGGCCCAGCCAAACCCGGCACCTTAGACTCCTCGCTTCAAGTGTTTTAGGAAAAATGCAGACCTGTAAATATTTCAGTAATTGCTGCTTTTTGGTTAAACTGATTGAATTTGAATAAATTCTTCAGACCTTTCTGTTGTTTTTTGTTTGTAACAACCTCAATAACACCATCAAACATACTGTATTACTGCCAGTAGAGGGTGTGGTCCTGTACTAACTGGGATGGGTGTTGAATAACTAGCAGAGCAGAACACTGCTTACGTGTAACATCCTTGAATAAACTGTGTACTTTTCCAAAGCCATAAGTGTTAGTTCCAGGGTTATTCCTATAAGATTGAGGTGTTTGGGCTACACAGGAGGCACACCAGGTGTCCAATCTGGATGTCTAATGGTTTCACAGCGCTGCGTTGGCAGGTGAGGATGTGGACATCTGGTGTAGCTGTGCAGTGGGACTCGTAAGAGAACGTGACAGTGGTGCAAGATAACAGCTTGATGCATACAACGTCATATTATTGCATAGCACAGAAGTTTCATCTGACTTTGCCAATAGCAAGGTTTAACTTGCATGCAAATGTACCACACTACGGGGACTCATTCTCATCGCGTAAAGCTGTTCTCTCCAGATCTGATATGTTTGGATAGAAACGCATGCAGACATGCCCGGACACGTCCACCTCAGAGTCTTGAGGTAGAGTGGAATAAGGTCACATGGGAGGGGAAGAACTATCTGGAATGGAATCAAGCCAATAACGATTTTCTTTCACTGACATTCTGCAGTAACATATTTAAGTGTTCATATCAGTAATTACAATTGGCCTCAGGTGTTTCCTAATTAACCCGACTTGAGTTGTCAATCGACATGTATAAGAGGTAGAGTTCCTATCTCTACTTAGATGATCAGACACCCCACTCCAGACAGAGGGTACACAGAGATGAAAGGTGGAAAGGCCATGCAAAACACGACAATGTTTCACAGCGTCATACAACTACGTTTAATAAGATTTGCTTATTAGTACAGAAAAGGGGAAAGTAAGGTAGGAACTACAAACTTAAGCAGTAGTAAGCATTAGCAGCATAGAGCTCCATGTTATTTTTTTTATATCACAGTTATACTGCAAAGTCAGACAAGCAAGTCCAAGTCAACAATCTGAAAGCCTTGTCAAGATAGAACCAGTTATCAAATCAAATTACAAACCTAAAAATAAACACAGATAACATAAAAAGTACATCTTAAAAAGTGGTGGGTTGTCTGTGAAAAAAGAAATATTGAGCACTTTTTTCTTATATATCTATATGCATAGATATATATATACACACACACATATGTATATATACATATATATCCTGTTTTGAGATCACATGATGAAGAGGCCTACTGTTTACCTACCCAGAGAGAAACGTCCATGAAGCAATAAGTGAATATACAGTGTACTAGCCAAATCTAGTGTTACATGAAATAGAAGTATCTATACAGAAGATTATATGAAAATGGCCTCAATCACCAAACACGATCATCTTTCTATTGAACCTTTGCCCTCTATTTTGCACATTTACAGTTGCATGGGTTTTATTGGGTATAAAATGTTTACTTAGCAAAATAAAAAAGGGCAATAAATTAACAAATACTTAGTGGTATGGTATAATACTGACCCTCGAGAGAAAGCAACCATGAGATTAGTATAGGAGACGAGGAGTAGTAGAACACCACCTGTGAAAACGTGTATAAAAGGCAAGCTAGAAATAACATTCTCAGATAAGCATTTTAATTTTTCTTTTATCTCTTTTGGATGACCATGTTAGAAAGAGAGATTCCATGACATCATGTCGAGAGCATGTATCCATCAATAGAAGTGAGGGCACATGAGAAAATAGAGGGTTAGTGCGCATCTTGGCCAAATAGGTTTATAGGTTAGGGCATTTGTAAGCTAACCATGTCCATTATGTGGTTTTTATCTTATTAATTTTGTTGGTGGGGGGGGAAGGGGAGCGGGGGGTTTAACAGCAGGGGCAGAAAGCTCTAAATTAAAGAGTTTGACCAGTGCAGTTTTTCTGACTAAGGTCCACAAACACACCTCTATCCATTAAACTATGCAGTGATTCTGAACATTTACATTCATACTTAAATACAATCACACCAATCGACATGGCCAGATGTACCCACAGGGGCAAACCCACTATCACTAATTCAAAAGGGGGGAGGACATGCAACATGAGTGAATTATCTACAAGTTTGATATTTCCCATTGAAAGAAGTGTTGTGACATCTATCATGGTCATACAATGTAGTTTACTATACACATTGGGGTTGAAGTACTTAGTAGTAGTTGCAGAAACAGTAGGAGTGGCAAGTAGTGTTGTACAGCTTCCATAATATAACATACTGCATACCATTCTCCATACTGTCATTTTATTTTATTGCCCATTTATTTGTTTACATTGCCAATCACTTAACATTAATAACCAAATGCTTATGTGTTTTTTTTTCTCCTTAGATCATTGTCACACCAATGTAAGCAGCATCAGCGAGCTAACACATAAAGCTTTGCATTTCAAAAATCTAGACATTTTAGTAACAATATTACAAAGGTTTTTCAGCTTCAAAAAATAAGTGAACAAACAAAAAAATAAACTTTCTTAAAGAATTAGCATCATAAAATTAATTTATTCCAAGTAAAAATACAAAATAATATTAATGACATTGACCAGATATGAAAGTCTCCCCCACAAATAACTATTAATGGTTGAGAAATAAGTCTGTAAAGAAAATACGAAATAAAAATGAAAATATGTAAATATGTTTAAATTCTTTTCTTTTTTAGCAAAATCTCTTAAAAATAATGAAAAATCTCTCAGTACAAAGGCTACATTACTACTGGAAGGTACTAGCATGTAGAGTAGGTAAATACACAGTAGAAAATGATTTTAGTGAATCACAATGCTTGCAATGAAAATAATTCTGCAATAAAGATTTATGCCTCTTTTTCTTTTTTTCTTCTTTTTTACAAACAGTACAAACAGTATTGCACATTACAACAAAGAATCAAGGTTCCTAGCCTTAAAAAATGGGACTAATTCAAGTCTTGCGTGAATAGAAGGCCACCATTCAATTGATGCACCTTGGGGGCTTTCGGTCAAGTTACAGGTGAAACACTTGTATTTTTTGTTTTAAAAATAACATTCTTTTCTTTCCATCATCTGCTCAAGGACCTTCAAAAGTCTATTTTCAAACAATGTCAGGCTAACAAATCAGGGTATGTTGCTTTTACAAAACAAAAGGGAGCACATACTTTTAGGAAACATAAAAAAGTTTTCTTAAAAAAATAACATGAACAGAAGATTTCTTTCACAATTCTGGTCAGCATAGTAAATGATTGATTATAAATATACAAAACAAGGGAAGTATCTTCAGTTGTTTTCTCTGAGCACCTGATAGAGCAGATATTTCTATAGATCTCTTACTTGAGAACTTGTGTTTTCCTTGGGTCACTACCGCTTTTAGGGTTGTTTTGGGGCACCGTATTGCCACGGTGATCCGACCAGTGGGACACACACTAACCTCCTCTGTAATAAGGTAGACTCTGTACTTCAGCTAACTATATCATTATATTAAAGTTATAAAGCTCTAGCTCCTTCAGTTGATGTTTTTTCCAAAAATAAATCTTAAAATAAAAGCAAATAAGCATGATAAAAATAAAATCAACCATCTGTTAAATCATTTCTCTCGAATAATTAAATTAATATATATTTTTTTATCTGAATAAACTTACTTTGAAAATATCAATTTCTCTCCTAATATATTTCAAAATTGAGGTATTGCAAAACATCATGTCAGTCAGAAAGCACACTTCTCCTTTTTTCTTTTAACAAAAAAAATTGCTGACTGTTGAAAACTGTCCAGATACAAAGAGTAGTGCATAACAAAATGTCTATCATAGAGAAGGAACAAACATAGAAAACCCTTCTGGGCGGGGAAAGAAATTTCACAAAAAATACCCAGAATTCACTTTCATAGGGATACTTATTATTACTCATTGTTTGCCTCTTTGTAGTTTTTTTTTCTATAAGTAAAAAAAGTATCTTCTGTTTAGTTTTGATTAGTTTTCTTTTACCAGAAACAGTTTGCGACTAAAACCAAGAGAGTACGACTGCGGGGAGCCAGCACGGGACAATCACGGCACACAGAAAGGGGGACGACACGTCTACTCGCAATGATGTAGGAGGATCCAGATGGATTGTCCACAAAACTGCTAAAACCAGTGTAACTTAGCCCCCAACTCCATTGATTAAACCCGAGCCAACTCCAAATTCGACAGCCAATCCTAAGTTTGTAAGTGTTGCATTTAGATCTCTTAAATGCCCCCCTTTGCTCCCACCCTCCCACCCTATGCAGTAGCGTCGCAGCCCATTCAACTGCACCCCATATACCATAGGTTTTTAATAAAAAAATATGTCCACCATTTTAGCAGGTCATTTTTTCTACTTCAAGCTTTGCAGGAAAATCTGGATAAATATGGTAACCCAGCTAGCACACATGTTCTGGCAATGTTATTACAACTCCGTAGCCGTGTAGTGAGAACATTATGTGCAGGCTGAGGAGGAGCTCTGTTTTCTAAACCACAAGTCTCCAGTAGCTTTAATGTTGTCTTTGCTCTCTCATCACTGTCTTTCTTCCTTTTTGCAATGACCACACAGATGCAACGATCTACCTTCCACCTCGAGGCCTTGAGGGTCACATCAGCTTAGTTTCACCTGGGGTCTCTATGTGTTGGTGGTTGGTACAAGTTGAACAAGTGAGCTCTTTGGTTTTTTTGGGGGGGACACGAGCTTACGCTTTGTCAAAAGGTGGAGACAGCAGTTGTGTTTGTAGGTCAAGCTCACGTTATTCTGTTTTGCAATTCATGTGTTTGGGTCATACTTTGCGTCAGTGTGTGTATGTGTATGTGTGTGTGTGCATGTTGGTGAGTGTGAGAGGGTGTGTGTACTTGTTTGAATGTGAGTACAAGGTCGTATATACGTGTGTACACACTAGCTATGAAGTTTCACAGGACTTCTATGTCGGACATCAACAACAGTTAAAGCGAATCACAGTTCTAGGCATACTCAGACCTAACTACATACGGTATAAAAAATTGCACAATTATATTAACAATCACTGCAAAAGGTACTTCACCTATCAGAGTTTTAAATGGTATCCTACAATCTAATTGGATTGATTATAATAAGGTTGTTTTTTTCTCATCTGGTGGGTGTGTGTTAATCACCGCCTAGCGGTGCTGAGACTGTCTGCTAGCACTGCCCTGTGGCATCTCAGCCAATCCAGTGCTGCCAGACCATCTCACTGGAGGCGTCTTTTTCTTTTTACCAGTCTTCCCTGTTAATTCCAGTTCCGTGCTAGTTATACGTACATCTGTGTTGTGCAAACATGGGCAGAATTGAATAGTAGACATGATACTGAAAATCTATTGCATGCAGCAACCTGATTGAAATAAACATGCAGTTAGGGGCGAATCCCACCCCCCACCAAACTAGCCATCATATTCTAGGAGCGCCCCCTCCTCCTATGATAGCTTGTCATCCGTTAAAACTGGGTGCCATTATAGTTGTTTGAACACCTTAGCCTGAATAAAGTACTATGGTATCTGGTAATACCATGGGTTTAGCAGCAAAAGCTATTGCAGCATTACATTTACATAACACTAAAATAATGTTATTACAAAAATAAAGACCTAGGAATTATAAGCAAATAAATCTGATTGCGCTCATGAGGTTTTAATTACTAATATTTCAAAATGGAGAGCAAATATAGCCCATGTTATTTCAATCGGAGCTTCTATGGCCCACACTACTGGATAGTTGTTAAATCTTGCTACATCTTACGCCACCTATTGTATTTTTCAGTATGCATTAATTTATTTTGCCTTTGGTAATTATTCATACTAGGGGCAATATATTGTTGGAAAATAAGTGCATGCTCCTTTCACATGAAGCGTAATTATCTATATAGATAGATATAAAACAAAACAATATACTTTTTACAGATATATGTACTGTATAGTTTCATCTTGGGTCTTACAGACACACTAACCCACCCAGAATTTGAAAACAACCAGGTTTGGCTTACATACCAGCTCATGTGTGTATAGTGAGTTTTGTGCCAAAGTGCAAATTCTAAGCTGATAGACTTTCATGATTCATTTCCCCTCCTTATTTTCAAGGGTACACTAGACAAAATAGTTTAGAGCGGTGTGGTTTGAAAAAGAAATACCTATGTATTTGTTCCTATCCTTTTAGCTGTTGAAGAGGTGGGGGAGGAGGGAGCAGAGCGGATTGGTGGGTACAGGGGGTAGGGAGGTTCTCAGCGCTGTCCCTGGTCGTGGGGGGCAGGAGGGGGCGGTTTGGGGAGGTGACCAGGGCAGGGCTGGTCCTGGCCCCCTCAGCTCCAGCGGAAGGACACGTGTCGAGGGCGGTCCCCCCCTTCCTTCACCAGTGGCTTGTGGAACTCTCGACCAGCCCGGGAGTGAATGCTGGCCCAGCAGTACTCACAATAGTACTGCAGGCAAGTGACATTGGCACAGAAGAAGGGGGCAAACTTGCCTCCGCACCGCGCCCCCTGGCACTCGTCACACATCTGGTCATCCAGGACGTACGGCTTCACCTCCACCTGAGGTCAAAGGTGAAACAAAAAAATTATTTGTCTTCTCTTTATACTTTCAAGTTTTTTCCTCGCAACCAGGAGTCAACTTGCTATCAGGTCATGAAACGCGTTTGATCTTTCCTGCTGTATCGTTACATGGGCCGCTGTGCTTCACTGACCTATTAGTCCATTTTCCGCTAAGCACTTGGGAATCAAACCCATCGCCTTTCCAAACCAAAACCGAGCTCCAACACAGAGGCAGGCTCCTCCCACACAGAGGCAGGCTCCTCCCACACAGAGGCAGGCTCCTCCCACACAGAGGCAGGCTCCTCCCACACACGGGAGCACTGAACCTGACCATCAGCCGAGGATCAGAGCTGCGTAGTCATGGCGATGCCTTGGAGAGAGAGCGAGGGAGGAGGAGGAGGAGGGGGGGGTGCAGCTAGTGGAGGCGTCTCCTCCGTAGCGTGTCATGACAGTGTAATGACGGGCTATCAGACCCTGCATCAGCAGCTTCCTTCTCCACTTAGCTCAAGGGGAACAAACACCACCCCCAGAGCTCTACAGTCAAAAGCCCAGGTCAGGAGAGGACAAGGCCGGGACAGAGGAGCCACCAGCACACCTGGGCTGTTAACAGCCATCATCACCTCAGTGAAGAGCACAGAGGGGCTGGCCTCAGACAATAAGAGTCTCACTTGTTCCATCATTAAGAGCCATTTACAGTTAATGGAGTGATTGTGGTCCCGAAGGACGATTAAATATAAGTCCTGAGTTGGGGCACTGATAACAATGTAATAAGAAGAACGTTGAGTGCTTGCTCACTAAGAACCTGGGGGTGGTATTTGAGTAGCTCAGGGTTGTAGAGTGCATGATAGTGGAAAAGAGGGGTCCGTCTAGAGTAGCCTCTGGCCTCGCTGCCTCCCCCCTCCGCCCCCCCCACCCCCTCTTACTGGCCCCTCAGCCCCAGACCATTAAGGGTATCAGTAGAAAAAAATTCTCTCTTGCTCTTTGGCCCTCACACCATGGTTGTGGCTGGGGAATCAGGATAATGAGGCACTGCAATGCAGAGGAGATCTAATCTATAGGCCATTAAATGCCTCATTACTCAAGTCCACGTCCATGACATTTGCCATTATGGGAGAGCAGAACTAGGATCTGCAGTGTAGCGCCACAGAACCAAAGTTCTAGTCAGAGCGAGGCCTGTGGTGTGATGACAGCCAGGAGGAAGTGTGGACAGCCTGGCCAGACAGAGCCTAGGATCCCTGGCAGACGCCCAGTCTTGGTTGGTTACCGTCAGCCACGCACTGCTGCTGCAGCTATAGGCTAGATGGCCAAAGAAAAGCCAAAAATAGCCAGGCAGAAGTGGATATATACATGTATAGGAAACTCCTATAATTAACTAAGCCCACGTCTGCAACTTAAAACATCCGTCAGCCGTCCAAAAGCCAAAGGCTGCCGTGATTACATGGAGGACTGTTGGAGACCAGAGGCTCCCTGTGCTCCAGGCTTGGAGCTGGATGGTTGGGTGGAAACCACTAATGACTGTTGGATGGATGGATAGCGAGGCTCCACCAGAGGTTTCGATCTACAGCAGCCTGTAGGACCCAGCAGAGGATTCAGGGGAACCCTCTAGGGGACAGCCATTGAGAACACAGTGGCCTATGACCTCACTCACCCGTTTGTCAATGTCGTTGTGCTGCAGCTGAACGAATCGAGCGCTGATGGCAGCGATGTAGCTCTGCTGATTGGAGAAGGCCACACGGCCCGCCCCCTTGGGGTACTTGAGCTCTGGGTCAGTGTCAATGCCGGCGTAGCAGACTCCCCCATACAGCCTGTCCATGATCATGGCCAGCTCCACTAGGAAGGACAGAGGAAGGAAGGTCTACATGAAAGAGATGTGGAACTTTTTTTGTGTGATTGATGATTTCTATCATTGTCTGATTCATCATCATCTGATTATGGTCTTTCCCTGGTCATACTAGCTTAGCTCACGCCACAGGAAGTTCATCACCGAGCTTCTTGATGTTCTCGAGTTCATCATTGGGTTTCTTGAACAACACTGATTATGGCAAACAGCCTTTACGGTATGTGCTTGCCTCGTGCCAGACGTGCCTCAGTTTTCGAAAGCACAGGACAGGAAGGAGACATGCTTCCACCAATCTCTCACCTGCACGCAGAGGCCGGGGCACGCCCCCCACAAAGATGGTCTTGCGGGGGTCCAGGGGCTGAGAGCCGTCCATCACAAAGTCACTGTCACTCAGGTTCCAGGGGCGGATCTGGACCTGGGACCGGGGGAGTACATTTGTCATGAAACACGAGACAAAAATTCGACAGGAGTAACCCCCTCAAAAAGACTTGCATTCTATTCAATACATTTGAATGTGGCCAATAGGAGTTTAGAAAAACACAAAAAACTTGTGAAAAAGGGGGAGAAAAAAAAGACGGTTCTATGGTGGTTACTCACTGGCTTGTCCTTGATGGTGGGGCTTGACACACACAGGTAGAGCTTCCCGTCTTCTTCGATGCAGGCGTCTATCAGGGCCTGGACCGAGGTCTCCTCCTGGAACAGCAGGAAGGCATACCCTGGGACAAACAAGGGAGACACACAACAGAAACATCTCTCTTACAGTCGCTGCATTGTACGGGTTTTACAGTCAAGAACTCATGATCAAGCCTCAGCTTCTAAGCTTAGGGTCTCTTAGCGGGAATCGGGTTTTTTTCCATAGTCATCAGTCTTTACACTAACTGCACTGTGCGATTTTCCTGTTGTAAACTTGTGACTAGGCACGGGAATTAATTCCGGCCCAAAGTGTCCTCTCTTGACAGCCATAGAACTGCAGTCCCAAAGATCATCCATCTACTCCCCAGCCCTGGTTCATTTCCCAGCTCCCATAAGTCAGCTCAGCCCTTTCCACTTGAGCTGACACAGCTAAGACTGGCCCACCATTATAAAAAAGAGCCATGCAAAATTGATCAGGCTATACTCTCCAAATCTTTTTGAACGTTTGGGGCCTGGGGAGATTGCCTCCCGCGGACGGCTGAAGGAAGGACAAGGGAGATGGAGAGCACCTCGGCGTGCGTTATCAAACGCTGCATTATTCAGGAAGAGAGTTTGTCTGAGGTCATTCTGTCGGTTTGGGAGAGAAAGACTAAGTTAACTTATGGTGGTGTTACGTGTGGCTAATGAACTCAGCATACTGCCATTTTGGAGCCCCTTCATAAGTAGCAGGACAGGAAATTGTAATGTAGGGCAGGACAGGGTCAAATTGGGCAGGGTAGGTTGGATAGGAAAGTGCAGGACAAGACATGGTAGAGCACGGTAACAAGGCAGGCCAGGGCACAACAGGGCAAGGTAGGACAGGGCAGCCTGTGCAGGCTCACAGGACACATGGTGCAGAGGCCCCCGCTGTCTCTACCACGAGTCCCAGGCTCTGGTGTCAGCTGGGAACGGCTGCTTTAAGACACGCTCACACATACGACACTCGCCCTGCATTTAGACACGCACATGCACCCCGAGGCACACGCACACGCCGCTAGTGATGGAGGAGAAATGGGTAGAGCGGAATGTGCAACTGTCATGTGTTAAGAGTGAGCATTCCTGAGTCTAACTGCAGCAGATGAAGAGGGGAGGGGGAACTACTGACTCAGCAGACGCAGTCAACTGTGGTATGAGGGGATGTCTGTGTGTGTGTGTGTGTACAGAGAGAGACAGAGAGAGAGACAGAGACAGAGACAGAGAGAGAAGGGGGGGGGGGTGTAACGCAGGTGAGCATGCAAGCGTGTCTCTTTGGCTAACATCTTCCCGTTTTTCAGTGGGGCCTTGTCTTGGTCATCATCCCACCATGGTACAGCAGCCAAGACACCATTCAAGGAGTCCACACACACACACACACACACACACTTGAGCATGCACCTATTGTTGTCAGAAGGTGTACATTGTGTTTCTGGTGAGTCTCTCACACGCAGTCCTTTTTATGCACACACGTCAGAGTGACGTCACTTCCCTTTTCTCCCCCCTCACACACACACATACACCTTCCCATCGCTGCCTGCGTCAGGGCAGCGATGGGCAGTCACAGATCACACAGCCCCGGAGGTCAATGCTGTAGCTAGACATCAGTGACATGGCTGGTTAATCACGTCAGAGAGGGAGAACAAAACCGAGAGAACGAGACAGAGAGAGAGACAGAGAGAGAGACAGAGAGGCATAGAGAGAGAGACAGAGAGACAGAGAGACAGAGAGAGAGAGAGAGAGATACACACACAAAGAGACAGAGCAACACACTAACAAGGGTACAACGGGAATCACAGAGGAAAAGCACAGTAAACAGAGTACATCAAGCCTGTAATCGACTAAGTGGCTGAGCACACAGGCCTGTAAGCAGATGCACCATCCAGTGGAATGCACACTCGTCACTGTCCAAATGGCAATGTTCTTGCAGAGCACTAAGTCACTTAAGTCCAAAACCTGGACTGAAAACACCCAGTTCAGCCACACAGCAGTATAAATCACATCAACCACAACCCCTTAGGAACAATTTGTCTAAGTTTCCCTGACATTGGGTAACTTGGGTAAAAATGGCAAATCGGGATAATGGAAACAATGTGCAACTGTGCATCCCCACTCCCCCCCCCCCCTCCCTCCAGCAAACACAAGTATAGGCTTCCTCAGAGCCTGCCCGCTTCATTACATAAAGTTTGTCATCAGGGGGTGGGGTCATGTGGTCTTGAGCTCACATCCCCTCCTGAAAAAGACTGCAGTCTCAATAAGTAGGATGAAAAGGCAAACGGGAGCCAACAACACAGCTAGAGTAGGGAACAGCGTGTTCCATCCCAGGGCAGTAGAGAGAGAGGGGGGGAGGAAGGGGGAGGAAGGAGACTGGGAGGAAGTGGAGGAGGTGGACAGAGAGAGAGGGGAACACAGGACAAAGTAGAAAGAGAGAAACACCAACAAACAGCATGAATGACTGCAACAACAAAAAAAAAGAGCGACTCCAGAAAAGCAGCCTACGCAGATGGGAGAGCAGAGGAGACGGAGAGCAAAGGAGAGAGGGGCCGCACGAGGAGAGTGAGGGAGAGAGGGGCCGCACGAGGAGAGTGAGGGAGAGGGAAAAAAGTGGTGAGGGAGAGAAGAGCGTGGAGCTGGCACAGGGAGACAAGGGGCAGAGCTGGAGGTTAGAGAACTGGAGGAAGGGGCTAGCCTTAGCAGCTAAGTGAAGGAGGCAGTTCTTGGCTGTGGGTACTGGTACACCATGTTCCCTCTCAGAGTCAACTGTATGGGATTAACTTCTGTCACCTTCCACCAACTCCAAGGCTATCAAAACCAAATCTGAAAAGCACACACTCTGAGCTTACGTCAGAAACCATGCCATTCATTATGCAATGGTCCGTTACGCAGAGAACAAAATGGGTAAGGTTACTGGGCTACAGAGCAAGGCTGGTTCTATCCGCTCGCACACACACACATGCACACGGCTGGAGGGTTCTGGGACTCAGTCCATGCCCAGTACAGTGCTACTGAGCCTTCCTGTTTGTGTTCCTGTGTCTCCGTCAGCCTTGCGCAGTGCAGGGGCTTACACCCTGGGACGAGGAGAGCAGATCTGCAGTGGCTTGTGCCTCAGATCTCTAGAGCTTTGCTGCTGAGCTCCCTCCTTCTCGGAGGGGAGAAGGAAACCACACTGGCAGCGGCAGCGTTCTGCAGCATGAAGAATCCTGTTTACAGATTAAAACCTGAGTGGAGGACGGCCTCTATGGTTCCGTAGCCAAGAGTGACCTCACCGACTGTTTGCCTCACGAACGGCACAAAGAACGGCTTGGACTCACCGAGGAATGACACCGGTTACCTCAACCGCAATTAGGATACAACTTGACCCTTATTTATGACGCACGATGTCCAGGACTTTAGGTTTATCGAATAAACCAAACGTCTCTGCCATGTTCTCAACTCCATAGCTCTCTGAGGTCGACCTCGCTATTGTCGTCGCCATTGAACATGGTGCTGTTCCCTTAGATCCGGATTTAAACCCAGACAACAACACACAAAGTGTGACAATGTGGTACAGTGTCGTGTCTGTTGAAATGAACAGTGACGCGTCCTGATCAGGGCTAATCTTCTCAGGAAACACTCTCTCCTCATTTAGATCCCCGCATTACGCGAGGGAGAGAGGACCCTCGATTTAAACAAAGGACCGGGATTTCCAGGGACTATCTAGAATATCTAGGAACAGGTGGGATGATGATGAGGAGAAAGAGCTCCCAACATAGTGGAGCAAAAAACACACAAGCCAACATGCAAACGTCTCTAGTCTGGAAGCTGTCTGACAAGCAGACTCCCAGCCTGGCCACTGATGTGCAGTAGATCTTAATGAGAGGTAGGAGGAGGGATGAAACCCAGCAGACAAAACCACAGAGGGCCGTAATTCTGCCTCCAAATGTAAACAAAGGAGGGAGGGAGGGACAGAGGAGGGAGGAGGGGGAAGAAGAAGACACAAACATCTGCTTTTCTAAAACAAATATGGGGGCCTGAGGCATTAAAGCGTGACACGGTGAGAGGCAGCTGAGACAGAGAGAGATGAAATGAAGCCTCACTAATCATCTCAATCTGGAGGGGGGTCACTGGATCCTCCACAGCCGAGAGAGCTGTGAGCACAGAGGGAGCCAGACACGGGCGCTGGGACCCCCCCTGACCTCGGACCAGGCTGGTGCCCCTGGCCCTAGTGCCAGCCAGCCTGCCTGCCAGGGTAGGCCTAACCACAACCCCAATCAGAGGCAGATAAGCTCCCATCATTCAGGCTCCAGCATGAGGACACTTTAGGCTAAAAGCAGACGGTCTAAATCCTAGAAGTGCTTCCCCTCCACCACCTCCTCCCCCTCTCTACCTCCATGAGGCCACAGACAGAAATAGCTCGCTAGCTTTCGGAGCTCACCGCTGCCAGGGACGTCCAGACTGGACTAAAAGAGCAGGTGTGCTCAGGGGCTCCATGGTGACCAAGCCCATCCATCAGGGACGTCATGGGACAGGCACGCAAGCAGAGAGAGAGAGTGGGTGAGGGTCTGAGAGCGACGGGGTGGGGGTAGCCCTGGGACCAGGGGACCTAGGTAGAAACGATGCAGTGGCCCATGAACTGACCTCCCAGCTGCCAAGAGAGGATTGTGTCTGCCAGGTCACCAGCTGAGAGCCGACTGAAGACCTCGAGCTTGATGGAGCATGGCCTGGCCTGGGGAGCCACAGCATGACTCATCCATAAACTCAAAACAGAGTTTCATAATAGTATGGAGACACATAACTGCAGTTTAAGTACATGGCAGGATGGAAAAGTGACCAGCATCTTTCCATTTGGTCAGTCTGGAAGGACATTTAATAGGACGAGAGGAAGATGACCTCTTGATGTAAATCCCACATCTGCGAAGCACCAGCAACCGACCATGTGAGACACACACACACACATAATCATGTGCATATGGGTTCTCACAAACCTCTATGTCATTAGCGCTGAGAATGCTGCCATTGGGCGCCAGTCCAAACTCTGTTGCTAACGCTAATGTGCTGAGTTCACACTGCAGCATTAGCATTGCACAGTAAACATGAGTGTTCAGCACTTTCACTTGGCTTCCCACTTTCTACACAGGAAGAGAGTCTTTTATTAAAAGATGTTGGTGGTCGCACGGCACCACAAACCATGTGGGTGCTAACAACGAGAGGTGGTTTCCTTTCGGCTAACCAATGTTCTGCCCCTCCCTCCTCTAACCGTCCCCTTACAAGGCATCCTCCAGTCTTCTGACTCATTCCCCTAAAAGGATGCCACATTTTCCCTCTTGAGCTTTGGGTTTTGTGAAAAGAAGTGCCTCCACCACCCAACCCCACCCCCCAAATTATACAAATAAAACAAGGAAGCAAAAATATTGGAAGATGGAGGGAGGGAAATTGGCAGAGTTTTCTCAGCTTCTCCAGATGCAGCATATTACCATCTGCCTGAGGAATGCTAACTATTTCCAGCCAGGCTTTAATAGCTTCCCTAATATGACACAGAGCTGGGGCAAGTGTGGTCTAGCTAGGCCAGCTAGGGCTAGTCTAGAGTGGGCTAGCTGGGGCCAGATGGTCTAGGGTGGACTAGCTGGTCTAGGGGGGACTAGCTGGTCCAGCAGGTCTAGCAGGGGCAGCTGGTCGAGCAGGGGCTAGCTGGTCTAGGGTGGGCTAGCTGGTCTAGGGTGGACTAGCTGGTCTAGCAGGGGCTGTCTGGGGTCATGTGAGGCTCTGAGGCCAGAGGGCAGTGCCAGATGAAAGCTCTGCTCTGGACACCTGTCTAAATGAAAGTGAGGAGCGCGGGCCTGGAGACACTCACCCTCCCAAGGTATCCTCCAATCACACAAACACTCTCCACCACCTGGTCCCAGAGCTGCGGGCTCTGGAGGACCATGCGGGAGACCTAAGTGTGTGTGTGTGTGTCCTTGTCTGTGACTGTGCATGTATATCCCTGAGATAACTGCAGGAGGCTGTTTCAATAAGCAGACACCTCTGTGACCCACCCCGGGTGATACAGGAATTCTGGGTAACATGAACTCTAGTACACACAACTGGCTGTGAAAAACACCAGCACTCTGTTCTCTACTCTGTAGCTGTGGACTCTGAGCCGCCCATTAGATAAAAAGATGGACAAAGAGGGAAGTTTTACCTTTAGGTGGAAAGTATGACTTGCTCTCCGCTTTGTGGGGCCAATCCACCACCAGGTGCCCATAGCGACGGAAGCTGTTGGTGATCTCATCTGTTGAAATGGGGACACAGATAGGATTGGTTCATTTGGTCCTGAAAGAAATTCACCATGGCAACAATTCATTACGATACGCATGTCAAGCAGGCTGACTAGAAAATAGTCTATGCATACCCAGACAGTGCATGTCATTACTGCACTGCAGTTTCTATTTCAGCTGCGCTTTGCTCAACATGACTCCCTTCTTCTGGGCTCATTGTCCTATGGAGACTCATTAATATTTCAAGAGGCCATGGGGCAAGCATAGAGAGCATCGTTTTTTTTGTGTGTGCGTACGTCTCCCATGAATGCCACATTGAGCAAAGTCACCATTCCAGATCCCAAGTGTCCTTACCGCCTCAAGCATTCTTCCCACTGTGGGAACAACAACCATCACACATCTGCTGCCAGACTAGCAGCCTGCTCCCGGCCAGAAACCACCAGGGTCTAACCAGCCTACAGAGCCAGGGACCCAGTTCTCTCTCTGGGATACAAAACACACATGCCTCCCCCGCAGACAACAGAACCAGCAGAGCGGGCCTGCCGTCCCAGATCTGGCTTGCGATTGGTGGAGACGTACCTTCGTCGATGTCTGGGGGCAGGCCTCCGACGAACACCTTCCTGGAGTAGCGCTCCATCCTCTCGCCGTTCTGACAGCGCGTCGGGGAGTTCAGCCCGGGGGTCAGCGAAGGATCCCCGTGGCCATCGTCGAGGAAACCGTCCTCGAAGGGAAAGAGGGATGAGCGGCCTACGTCGGAGAAAGAAGAGAGAGGGAAGTCGGCGGGACAGTAGAGAGGAAGAGAGAGAGGGAACAAGGAAGGCAGGAGGTGGGTGGGGGGGGGGGGCAGATGGTATATGGGACAAAGGAAGAATCCACATCAAGTGTTATCACAGAGCCACAACAAACAATAGCCCACTTCTGTAACATGCTGCATAAGCCCTCCTTGTAATTCACATGGGGTATGTCCTCCTCACTGCCCCACCCCTAACCAGTCCGATCCAGTGTCTGTGTCGAAACCGTCAAATAACATAGAGTAGGAATAACAAGGGTATTCAATTCTTGGGGATAGGATGGAGGAACAGCGGGTGGAACTGGGGAGGGGTGTAGAGAGGACTGCTACAGGCCACAGCCCATGGAACCGTCGTGTTGAGATGGTGGTGCAGTGGTATGGATGTGGGAGGTGTACACGCCTCTAGGAGCCCATCTCCATAAGCTCAGTGTACTCGGTGAGCATAGTGTGTGTGTGTGTGCTAATGCAGGGCTAACCCAGTCTAAACATCCTTAAAAACGTTTAAATACAGGCACAACGTTGCAACACAAGTTGCAAACACCAACCACAGCTTTCCACGTTAACGATCGGCGGAATTAGTTGAACACTCCACAATCAGAGGCATGTCTACAACAGCAACCATTGCCATTCAAGACACGAATCATCCTTTCTGAGTCAGCATACTTCCGCAATCTTTGAAATGGTGGAAGGAACACTATAACCTGGGAGCCGTTTGAAAGATGATTGTTAGAAGTGATCTGGATTTGTTAGTTTGGATCATGTTATTCATTCAGTTGGGCACCAGCTATGCTTGTGAATACATGGCGGATCCACAAACAGTCACAGTGATGCCATACATGTCACAGGTAGCACAATGACTCAGAACAACAGAGAGAAAACAAAAGCTGTACAATTGATTTTGTTTTCCTCACGCTCATTAAGCAAAAAAATAAATTAATAATGAAAATCAAGATTAGGCAATTTTATCATCCCCAATCCCAGACCTTATTAAAGGCAATGATGAAAAAAACAAAAAAACAAAACAAAAGAAGCGTGTCAAATTAATATGATTTCATCCAATCAAGGCTGAGATGAAAGCAGATGGTGACATCCCATTAGGACCCCCGGGCTGGAGAGAGATGCCTGTGTGGCAAGCTAGCTTTAATGTTGATTGATCCCCTTTTCAGTATGACAAGCAGAAACCCAGAGAAGACTCCACACATTACCTCTTCTGCGGCCATAACTCCTGGCTGCTTGTGTTCACAAAAAGAGGGAGACAAAAAGGAGAGAGAGAGAGAGAGGGAGAAGGAGAGAGAAACAGAGGGGGAGAGGGGGGATGAGGAGAAAGAGACAGAGACATGGGTTTTGTGGGTAACACAAACCAGAAACATCACCAAGGCAACAGTGAAACCACAGACAACCACACCTAACCGGTCGGTCGGCAGTGGGGGAGTTATTATGGTCTGGCCTTGGCCAACAGTAAACCTGCAACACCTAACCTGGTAACAGGCTAGACTTGTGTAGGGAAGGCGAGGTTAGTGCAGAGAGGTCTGAAATATGTCCAAACATGACAGACTGTCTAGGCTGTAATCCAGCTAGATTATGTCATTGCCGTTAAAAAATGCCTAATAGATCACATATTCTCATGTGAATATTCATTACTATGATGGAGATCACACAATTGAATCTAAATGACAGAATGAAGGCTGCAGCAGCTCTTGCTGGTTAGTCATTATCATGGACTGGTGAAACATTAGAGCAATTCAGAGGAGAGGCCAGGCGTGAGTGGAAACTTCCCACAGGATAAGGAGGAATGGAGCGAGGAGGACTGACTGGCTGGCTGGCTGGCGGGCAGGACAGGGACAGCACTAAAAGGGGAACTGGAGAGTACAGTAGAGTGACAGTGCAGGCCAGATCCTGATCTAGACAGCAGGACAAAGGTCTCACCACCCATAGTGACAAGACAGACACCAACGTTCTCTCTAAGGACTGCATCCAAGTTGGGAAAAACGGTTTGTGTGCGTGGTCAACTCTTCCTAAATTAGATGAATAGAAGTCTCACAGTGCCTCAGACAGAGCACACAACAGGTAGAAGAGGATCCAATCCCTCCAGACAGCGGGGGGACCTCAGACTAATATACCCTTTACAGACTCTCTCATAGTCATGAGTCACAGTGCAGTCATCTCCTAAAACCAATATGTCTCTCTATTGTGCCCATGTTATTGTGTGCCTACCCCCTCCACCTCGGCTCTGGAAGGAGATATTGTCTCCAGAACTCTTCTCTCACTAGTTTTTCATTAAACCTCTCTCACCCAGCCAAGACCGGAGCGCCACAATGTTCCACACTCAGAGCTCTCTCTGTCACTCCTCGACGTAAACAAAGGCGCTTAGCAACGACAGGGATATGGTGGAACGCATGTTCTGTGAGAAGTGGTGGTTTGGTAAACTGTGTCGGTGGGGCCGGAGAGAGAGGGAGGGAGAGACAGAAAGGGGAAAGGGCAGTAACACCTCTAATGAGGTAGGGAAGACTTTAAAGAGTCAAATGGAGTCTCAGTGGTTCCTCAGGGCATGACGAGTGGATGTGCCCTGGCGGAGCCTGGCTTCAAAGCATCTGTCACACAGAGGAGGGGAAGGCAGGCCTGACTGGAAGATGTCTCCTGTCCCTCTCTGCAACACTTCAAAAGAGAATGTTACCACTGGATCCTCCTCGTCCATCTAAGCTACTTCAGACGGGTTTTTTCGAGACCGATGAGAGCAAAGGTTTCATTGCTGGCTCCATTCATTTGAGTCCAAGGCAGAGAGGAGGAAATAGGATCAACTGCATGAGCCCCCATCCCCAACCTCCGAAGCCTGGCTGTCTAAACCCATCACCAGCTACAAGCGGGAGGGCTTGCTCCAGCTGACTGCTGAGACGCTTGCAGCTCTGGGCCCCGGCATAGGCCCACTTTAACTGCCATAGAATGCGTTTCCCTTCGGGGCCCATGATGAAAAGACGAAACAGAGAGCTAAAATGTTCACGTTGCCGTCAAGCTGTGACAGCAGTGTAGGGAGCTCCAGGAGGGCTTGCTTTCTTATTAAGATGACAGATCCCCTGCTTCCTGTCCTCCTCTGCCTTTTGCTCTCGCCCTCCTCCCCTTGCTCTCTTCTTTTCTCTTCCTCTCACATCCATCCCTTTACTGGGAGACTTCACCAGGCAACTGAGGAGAACCAGAGCCCTACTTCCAGATGTGTGAGCTTTAACAGTCCCAAGCCTGAAGTTTACATTAGGCCGAAGGAGGAAGCCTATCCTCCACTCGCGGCCACTGGTGTGAGGGAAGGGGGGGGGGGGATGACACACTTCTTGAAATATGAATCTCAAGCTTAGGAGAAACACTTGCTTCTCTCGACTGGCCTCAACCTGAGGCTGCGCTAGGCTCAACCCCATGACCTCAGGAGCCGGGCAGAGTGTTTTCAGGTCTGTCCCGTGTCTCCATCTGCTAGCAAGGCCAAGGGGGAGGCTACTCTTACAGGTTGAGGGTATGATGTGGTATTCAGATGACTGTATGTCCCCCCCCCCTCTCTTGGGGTCTATGCTGGGTTTATCGTGTCAGGAGGGTAACACCTGGCAGGGGGCAGGAGCCCTAGCCTGGGTGGGCAACGGCCTCGTCACATCACTGCCTCGAATTTTAACGTCACTGTGCGGAACGTCATGTTCATTTTGTGTTTTATGGCACATCAATGGGTAATCATCAAGCAACACAGTAACATCAGTTGATTGTTGCGCTAGCGCTGAAATGAAACCTCCACACAGTGTATCCATTGATACTGAGGGGACACAAGGCATGTGGTGGTGGGGGGGTGGGGGAGAACAGAATAGTTTTTGAAGTCATACTCACTGTTCAATGGCATGATGTGGTCTGCTCCGGGGTGGTGAAAGTTGAGGCCCATGCGCCCTGGAGGAGAACAGCACACTGGAGATTAGACTCCTATCTGTTCAGCAGCTCGGCACAGTGCTCCACACTCACACCAAGCCCCTGTTCAAACACGTAGCATTGCCACATACTTTAACGAGACATAGAAACCCCAACGTGATGTTTTATCTAGAAGACCATACTGGGTGCGACTGGGGTGTTTGTTTTTGAAGTACGCTGCACAGCTGAGCTGAAACAGCCCCGTTCAAAGACATCCACAAACAGAAGGGTGACAAACAGAAGGGTGACAAACACGACGGAAACAGACACTTCTCTCTCCCTCTGTACCTCTCGCTCACACTCGCTCACGTGTCACAGGCATAAACAATGGAGGGCTTACAATACCAAGAATTTTACAAAGCAGCCATTCTGCTCTGGTGACAATGTTAGAGTGTCACAAGGCCCCGTCTGTGGTGCGCTGCTGTGTGTGTGTGTGTGTGTGTGGGGGGTGTGAGTGTGTGCCTGTCAGACATCACAGCCTATCACCCAGCCCAACCACAGTACACATGGTTATTAATGTTGTGCCAAGATCCTACAACAGTCAAACTGTCATGTCAACCGCCTAGACCAACACAGCGCCGTCAATGAGACGCACCCTCAAACCTTTCAAGTGCTTTTCCTTTCGACGTGCCTAAACTGGCTGGTTAGCCACACTCAAAACATAGACCTATCGTGAAGAAATGAGAAATGAGGCAAGCACTTGGAGTGGAGGATATTTTGACATCCATTACCCAACAAAGAATCTGAGAGGAACGACACGGCCCCTGAACTGGGTGCAGGTTTAAACCCAGAGCTTCAAGACCAGCTGCCATGGCCCAGCTCCTGGGGTCTCTCTACAGGGTTGGAGCACGGCAGAGCCTGGGGCTGCCATCTACATTTACCACTTTATTAATAGCACCATCAACTGTCACTGAGAGAGATGGAGTGGTTGTGAGGCAAGCTGGAATGACGTAAGCGAGGCGTCAAAAGTTTCAAAAGCAAGCCTCGGCTAAGAGAGGGCCGACGAGGGGCCGTCCAAGAGAGAAGGAAAGAGGTGGGAGGTGCTCCTATACCACACCTGCAACAGATTCATAGACGTTGATTTCCTCACTCTTTTCTGCCCATGCGGATCCATGAAAAGGGAGGTTTGGGCCAAATGCCACAAATGTGTGCGTCGAGGGCCAGAAATGTGCAAGTGGGTGGGCTTTTTGGGCCATAAGCATTTCAACATTCGTAATGCTCAAAACGGATGCAAACAGGTCCCAAACTGTTTAGTTGTCGTTCATCCTTACATGAGGAGTCAGCTACCACTGTTTCTCAATTAGCCTCTCTCAGACAATATCCTCATACTACTTTCTGTGGAGGTAATCACCCTTTTTGAAAGTTGCGAGTGTTGATTGTAAGCATTAACACAACCACCGCATTCTGTTCCAGCAGCCTGGCCGTATTAGGGGTGACAAAAGCTGTACACTGCTTGTAAATAACTGGGGTCCATAGTAAACCAGCCATTTTGGGGTTTGGGGGGGTCCAGTTGCCCCGCTAAAAGGCCTAAAATAGCTCTGGGACTGTGCCATCTGCTTCCCCAGTTGAGTGGTGTTGCCTTAGGACACTGCTCCTGTGACATTTACTCAACTAGGGCCTGGACTATTCTGGGCCCGTGTGTGATCACTGGGACAGGGGCCTGCCCGGCTCTAGAAAGACATGTCATCCGTTTCCTTGGGAACAAAGCCAGCTCGTCCCCAGACATCTTGTGAAGTGCTGACTGACCAGTGACCTCAGCCTAGCCTCCTGGCCTGGGCTGTAGAGTGGCAGGAAGACTGGGCTGGCAACTGACCTGAAGAACCCAGTGAATCCATCCATGGCCCAGACCAATAATAGGATCTGACTGGGATGTAGGCTAATGCTAGCAAAGACAGCGGAATGGGTTAAAGTTCCCTCCAGACTCTGCGCCTGTGCTTCACACCTGGAGCCCTGTCCAGCTCTACCATAGACACGTTCTCTCTCCTCTGTTCCACATTAGGGAGCACATTAAAGCTCCAATAACAGGGTTTGGAAAGCAGCAGAGCAGCAGTTATGAGGAGGGCAAAGCAAGCCAGCGGGGAGGTGTGGAAATATTAACCCTCTTGACAAAAACACCTCGAGGAAGAGGGAGTCTCACAGTCCAGCTGGCTACCATCAAGTGAAGCCTTCTTCTAAAACACCCACTACCAGGCAGAAGAAGACTCCTTCTGAAGAGACCAGTGGATGTAAAAAATGTTTTACTGGAAGTACAGACTGGGACAGGGGGACAGAGTACTGTCAGTCTGGCCTACTTCTTCGAATCATAACAGTTCCAGCTGTACCATAGGACACTGCACCAGATCACCACAGGGGGTTCAAAGTTTATTTAGCAATCCCAGCTGAACTGGTAATAACCTCTCTTTAGTTTGAACTAAGCCTTTTCTTTGTGTGGGCTCTTCACTTGTGTCTAGTGGTGGCTGGGCGTGTTCAACCTTTACCACTGCCAACAAACAGTTTTCCTTATCTCTTTAGGATGATTACACACTGTTTAAAGTACAGAAGTTTCCTCTCTTGTTGTTGAAGCTACAGTACTCTCAAACATGGGGGGTCAAGTCAAGCTCATTCGCTGACCAGCCAATCAACATGTTTGGAGTGTGACATTTCATCTCAGGTCAGGCTGCAGTGACCTCTTAGTGACCCCACGGCAATGAGTCCACACTGCTGGTTACCCCCCTACACACACACACACACTATCTGCTGACGTCAAAACTTATGACACCTTGAAGTTAACTTGAATAATGTTACTATCCATACTTGTTAGCATGACCAGCTCCTAACCAATGAGCCCGTGTGTACTCACTGGTGCATGTCTCTGACAAATAACCTTCCACAAGCAAGACCAGGGATAAACCTTGTCACATGAACAATCAACAGCTCTTTTCTCTTCCATAGATGCTTATTTGTACAAAGCTCAAGTCACTAGCATTGAAAGCAAATGCATGTTTTTACAGCTTAAAAACTGTTCCAACTCACATTGAGCTTCGCTGCTGGAATTAAATGGTAACTTAAACATGATTAAATGAATTGAAACACATGAAAGGCCTCATTATCTAAGCTTAAGTTGAGCAGAAAGCTATGAGACAATGGAATCTCTTTTCAACTGAGGGACTCAGTGACGTGTGTGTGATCATGTGAGAGAGACCAGCTGAGGGAGTGTGTGTGTGTTCCAGTGTTTAAAGGTCCAAACAAGGAGAGAGCTGAACTGGAGTCTATATAGTTCAGAGAGAAAAAAAAAAAAAAGGTAATTGTGTCATATAAGTGATAGTGTGCCAAGAGAGAGCATCGTGTGTCGAGTGTTGATGCAAAAGATTGAGACAACCTACATTTAAATTTGAATACAAGAGTGTGGGAAATGGAAGTGCTTTGCATGGAGTTTGGCCAACGATTTGCATTGTTAGGTGTACGAGAGAAGCTTATGAGTTTCTGGGTGGAGTATTGTCATTGTAGGCCCATTGATGTTTGGCCGGTTGTGGGCTGAGCAGTGTGTATGTGGGTGTGTGGCTGTGTGGCTGTGTGTATGTGGGTGTGTGTGTGTGAAGTATGAGGAGAACAGGATACACGTCTATGGGAGCTGGAGTCTATGATCCCCAGCCACATCTTTGACTGTGGCGACTTTGGTGATGACGGCTGCTGTCTGTCTGACTGCCAGTGTTTTCCCAAGCAGAGTGGAGGAACCTGTGTGTGTGTGTGTGTGTTTGTGTGTGTTGAGTGAGGCCTAACTCTTCACACGTGAGCTCAGCTGACCCATTTAGGAACTGCGTGCTTTCCCTTGTGCGGTGCTGAGAAAAGGGCCGTTTGTTTTGGACAACCCTGGCAGCGCTGCAGCTCCGCCCCCCCTTCACCCCACTCCCCCCAAACACCCCCTCTCACTCCCCTTCAAAACAGAGCGTAAATTCCCTGTGCATGCCATTCCGATCGGATTAATGAGCATTTGGGAGTTTGAGAGGATCACAAGAACAAAGTGACCCTCCCCCTTGGAAGGACTGGCCTACTCTTCGAAAGTCAAAAGAGGCAGTCTTGATTCAGCATCTCAATCAGACAGCGCTGTGTTCTCATTCACCCCCCACCCCCATGTGACCCTTTCCTTCTCAACACATCCAGCCGTGCTCTCACAGGAACACAAACGCTGCATCAAAAAAACGACTGACGCAGTCAGATCTACTTTCCTTAATAGAGGGGACACCTCATCAGGTCTCCAGGGTGAGGCTTTAGCTCTTTGTGAGTCCCTGTCTCTGGACTGTGGTTAGGGCTAGGGCTAGAGGACTATGTCTGGGACTGGAGCCGCACGCTGGGTGGATACTAGAGTGTGGCAGGCAGGAACAGACCAGTGACAGCCTGAGATGGCAGCATGCCTCTCTGGAGCCTCCGCATGCATTTACATGAGGAGGAGGAATGTAGATCCTTCTGGTCAGGAACAGGTCTCTCTCTGTCTGTCTGTCATTCTCTGTGCCCCCCCCCTCTCTCTTTCTCCCGAGCCTCCTCACTCTCTTCCTCTCTCTCCCAATGCTGATTAGAACTTAAAGGGGACATTTACAGGAGATTGGGGTCTCTCTCTCCCACTAGTGAGGTGGGATCCCTGCTAAGATGACCTTTTCGCTCACACAATGCTCTCTCAACATAAGATTAGAAAAACAGAATCAACGCATGAGAAAGCAACAGGCCCTATTCATAATATCCCCCCTCCACCACCCCTGTGTTTTCATTGTCTGGCAGGCGCAAAAACAACACTCGACCTGACGAGAGCCATTGGCCCAACAGGATCTGAAGCACTGGAGTTTTTACAATAGACATGTGACCTTCAGCAACAAAATATTATCTTAAGGAATTTGTCCATGGGACACACACTCGCTGGTCTTGGAGAACATGGAGAATGTTTGGTCCGTAGTTTAAGATGACATTAACGACCATGTAACTACTCAGCAATACCTACGGTAATGACATTGCAGTTACATAGGAACTGCTGCGTAGGTTTAGGGTTAGCATCTCTGAAGTGTTTGATTTGCAGCGTTTGACTCAATCTAGCACTGTTGTCAAAGGTGTCTTGCACAAGGTCACACAAATACTGACACACAGAACAAAACACGGGTGAACTACAAGTATGTGTACACCATCATGATTTGAAACACAAACACGTCTTTTTCTGATGTTTACAACGTGACAAACACCCAGCCAACAGAAGCAGCAGTGTCACTTGATTAAGGTAAGCAGAGAATGCAGAGAAGCAGCTTGCAAGACAGCCCATAATGACGCACAGACAAAACACACATTCTCACGCACAGATCAAACACTGTGCAAGATTTTGCAGGTAGGGCCAAGGTGTTAATTTTCTCGTGATTTAAAAATGGCTAAAAAGTTCATCTGTACTATAATTGGTAGAAAAGGCAAATAGAGCAAAAGAAAAAAAATGGATCAGAGATGATTCCCATGAAGCAAAAAACCCAAATAAGCGTGGATGTATGAATATTCCTAACCTGCAAAATGATTCCTCCATATAATATCAGCGATAGTCATTGGTGGGCCACCGGCCGGGTGGGGTTTACCTTTGTCATGGTCAGTCCTTATCATATCCATTAAGGAATTCTCCAAAGAGTGCAAGCTAAACGCATCAAAGGGCCGATTCCGGTCCTGTGAGAGATGGGAAGAAAGAAGTCAAAGGTTAGAGTTATCTCAACTGTTTGTCATAGGGAACAAGGGCACAAACCATTCCACTGCTGGAGTGTCACTTGACGAGATAGCAAGGTGATGACAGGGGTCCAACATAGGCGCCCCCTGTGACTCTGGGGGGTGACTGTGGTTTTAGTTGATGAATTTGTTTTCTGTCAGTGACCATGAGTATGCCTACAGCAGAGTATAATCAGAGACGAGGGGCTTTTGTGTAGTAACAAAATTGCCTTTAACAGTGGCTTCCATCACTTAAACTGTCGGGGATTTGCATTTCCGTTGACGGTTGAAATTTGGGTCTGTTACCTTGCTCAAACACAGAGGAAGACTGTCCCTGTCAGCAACTGACATGTAAAGACAACCCCCAGCAACTGTTATGTTCAGCAGCTAGACAGGCTATGCTAGAAAACCAGTTTGTAGTCAACAGAAATGAACGTGTTTTCTTTCTTTGTTTTGCCCAGGGGATTCTCATGTCCTTTTCTGAGCATTTCCACGGCTGTCCCTTGACACCTGTGAAATAAAGGTGTTCCAAGTTGAATAATGACTTTTTTGTAAATGAACCAAAGACTAAAAAACAGTTTGAGCTCGTTCCCAGTCTCTGTGTGTGTGTGTGTTTGTGTGTGTGTATGTCCTAGTTGGTTACCAGTACTGTGAGCACCATGCAGATATCCACCGAGGTTAGGTGGTTGACCAGCAATGTATCTGTGACCACCACCTATTCCTCTGCCTGTGTCTCATCTCTTCCACTGCAGTGGCCTCTATCCGACCTGGCAGACCAGGCAGCCCTGGGCCTGAGGACCCGGCAGCCCGGCCCTCAGACATCGAGTCAGAGCTCACTCACAACATGTATCGTATCAGGAGCATAGGTGCCAAAGGACCATTTGATCATCATTTTTCACCTGCGTTCATGAAAGAGGTTCAGCGCTTCCACATGCTTCAGTCCATTAAGTTGAAAGCCATTTGGAATCTGTTTGGTCTTGTGACTAGCATAGCCGCCCCTGACCCACTTCCAGTTTCAATATTGAACAAACCAATGGGTCAATGAGATCACACTCATGTTTTGAGTAGACCTCCATTATAATACCCTAAGTTGTGTTTGAGTGAATGAACAAGAAGCAGGCGATTGAGAAGGATTAAGCCTGTTACAGAGGGAGAGACAGAGAGAGCGAGAGTTCAGCTAGGCTAGGGGTTAGCCTTGGCAGCTGTGTCCTGTGTCCACTGACCTAGCTCCGGGCCACATTGTTTGCACACCAGGGCTATTGTGGCACATTCGGCTGAGCATTCAAAAGCGTTATTCCCCCCTCTCTAGATCCGGCACAGACGCACAGATAAAAATCTGCCCACTTGGTACAAACGGTAAACACTTAAAACGCTGAGCTTTTCGTTTCCCCACCCCTCCAATAGACACTGAGTGAGGGGGATGTTTCACTAGGGTGAAATGGCCTGAGGAGATCTATCCCTTTATTGCTCCCCAACCAGGAAACTCCTGTTACTGGATTTCCTGTCATATTAACACACTACATATGTCCAAGAGACACAGTATGTGGAATACAGAGCAGGTCATCCGTGCTCTTTGGCCACACTGCTCTCCAATCCATCCTGCTATGCCAAGGATGTGAGAGCGCATTTATGAGCAATATCAGTAGCCACATGATTGGAAACAGACCAAACATGAAAGTTATAGCTGACTTTTGCTCGGGGAGGTTTTTGAGCTATAAAAGGGTGACCACATGTCTACTCAACAAGGCAGGCCAACTAACTGGTAACAGGTTGGGGAGCAGACATCGGTTAATCATCTATAAGTATTCATCCCTAAAAAGATTTGGTCTTTTGCGCAAATTGTGCTTGTGTGAAATGGTCAGGTATGAAAGCAGCCTTGTCACAAAGAGGCTCCACTTTCTGACTTGTTAATGATCTAGACTGGATAGGGTACTGAGTCATGGTGGATAATGAAACGTAATTAGAAACACAGTTAAAATGAGATACAAACACTCGTCAACATGGGAAAAGTTCAGAATGACTGAACCCCTCTCACACCCATTGTAAAACCGGTGATGAAACATCTCTTTTAGGCTCTGTTTGACTGGAGAAGTAGTCAGTCAACTTCTTATCCCATCTGCATTGATATGATAACGATCTTTGAACAGCCCACCTAAGTGGGCCCCACCCCACCGACTATTCAAATTAGGATGTCTTTTCGGATTCTCATGTGACTTTGTTTTTAAGTTTTCACATGGAAACGTTAAGTTAAATTCCACACATTCCTGACCTTTACACAGCAGTTGGTTGTGAGCACATGCCAGGGTACCTGGGACTTAAATCCACCCCTCATTCACGTGACTAGCAAGGAATCTGCAGAGCATCTAAAGCTGCTGAATAACAGATACACCTGACACGAGTTGTCCAGCTGTCACTGACGGGCTGTTGTGATATTCAGTGACCCTGAAACCACTCCCCTATTTCTTCATTTCTCTATTCCTCTCTCAACCCAATGTTTCACATCAGCAAACGAGGTCCTTTGTACAGCCTGCCTTGAGACCCCTGACCTTATGTCCTAGTGATAACTACCTCAACGAGCTAGCTAAATAGAGAACCAAGAGATAGGGGCTCACAAAAGGAAACTGTGCAATAACTAATTTCAGTAAAGGGAGAAGGGGGGGGGGGGGTATAAGGAGAAGGAGGCAGTCTAGGTTATAGGGCTACGTTTCAAGCAGGCTGGAATTTCACCCTCTACCTAAGGCCGGGGTGCGTTGGCACATGTCGTCCCTTCTGTAGCAGTTCTTTGACTCACACCCCATTCCTCAGGGCTCTCTTTTGACTGGGTGAACAAACGCTGCCCTTCACAGAACTGAAAAGGTTGAAGATCTGCGTTGTACCACCTGGTCAGTGACACAACACTTGAAACAAACTATGCCTATTCTTCATAAAGTTCCATGTTAATGTATTTTCGATTAAATCTTTAAGTCTGTCAGTCTGTAATCAGATACTGAAATGTGCCAAAACAGGACCCTTATCTAATTACAGATTGGGTATCCCATGTGGTCAAGGCATTGCCTTTAAGAATGAGCTGACAGGTCAGTGTCTATGGCAAGTTACAAACCAGGAAACTGGGAGCAGTTGGAAATGGGTCTGGGTAAATTTAGTTAGTTAAAACAATGTAGGCTAACAAGAACAAATCACATTATTAAACATATTATTATTAAATATTATTAACAGTACAGCACAAATCTAAATTGAAACCGATAGGACCCACCCACTGATCTGGAACGAGCCTATTGCAAAGAGGCAGAGTGCCCTTTAAACAGCCCTGAGTGAGCTGGCAAAATACGGAGAAAATTTAACCATTTCATTTACCACGCAGACACTGCAGTCATTTACTTTTCAATCAAATGTCAAATGAATGTAGCATTCAGTTTCAAGAACTATCATAAATTTGACGATTGCCTATCAAACAATTTTACTCACGTATTTTTAGTGTTTATTGTATATGATTTTTGTAAGCAGGCCTATTTTGGAAGAAAAGATTCGCGTCACAATTTTCTATATAATAATATATACTATATTATAACCATGTGTAAATTCTATAATCAATTCATTCTTACAATGTCAACGACAAATTGATCGAGGCACTATCAGACACACAAAAATATATAGAATGTCATTATGAACACTCTACCAAACCTTCCACATATGCGACCATATTAATTGCGCTATTTTCAGTTATTAAAAATCAAACGTTTCAAATGAAGAATCGGTTCGACATGTACATTTGTTTCAGGTTACCTGAAAAGGCAGCAAATTGTTGCTGTTGTCCGTCCTAAAAGCGTTGTCTTCCATCCAGGATTTCGGGGTGAGGGGACCGGCTCTTGGGAACTTTGGGGGTGCTATAACGTTGCTAGAATAGGGCTTCTTCATGGGCGATATGGGGTTTAGGGAAGACGGCACTCCGACACCTACCCCTACGCCAACCCCGACGCCCACAGCTCTCCGCGGGTCCCTGCCTGCCTGGAGTCCGCTCCATGGATTGGAGGCAGTGCTCCAAGCGGCATTTTGGTGATTATTCCAAGCTGATGATGATGCGGGTGAAGATGAACCCTTGCTATTCATGATGGTCTGATGGCTATATGCGCTTCTCTGGGGAAACGGACCTTGGTTGGGACTAACAGGGGATCTTCTTTGCTGCGGTTGCTGGTGTTGCTGGGCTTGCTGCTGTTGATGCGGAGACTGTGCCAAGCCAACCTGAGGTGAGAAATTTCCTCCAAATACCGGATTGACGTGGTGGGGGAAGTTCTGGAAGAGCATCGTTCCGTTCACCGAGGGTATTCCTTGAAAAAAACTATCGTCCACGGCGTTCGTGGTTCCAGTGGACCAAGTGCTTCCAAATGAAGGGGACAGGGTGCCACCGGTTTCCTGCGGCTGATGAAAACTTAAACCGGGCAGGATCGGCGACTCCATCGGCAATTTTTCTTTATTGTTCAGCGCTTGAGATGCTTGGTTTGTCACAGTCGACGGACTCTCCTCTGATGAAGGGGGTTCAGATGAGGGGGTCGGGGTGGAGGGAGGGTCTACGTTGGTTGGATCTTGTTGCTGGTTAGGCTGGGCTTTGTTTTTGTCCATCAGTAAATCATCCTGCATGGTTTGCTGAGCTGAAACGGGGAAAAACAGAGACGAGTTATTATTTAGGATGTCATGTACGCTCGCCTGCCTGTTATAATGGGAGGAGAACTCGGAAAGGGGCATGTTACAGCTGCTGGGGCTAGCCAATTGCAAAGCGAATTCGTGGTCACCCATTTAGAAAAAATTCAAGACAACCGGTGTGATTCTAGGAATACACTTCCGCTAAAAGATCTTAATAGTTTCACTCGTTTTTACTCTTAAGATAAATCTTTTCTGAGATAGCGTAAATGCGGGTCTGCAGATATTCACCAATATTTCGCCACGTCTCGTTTTCCTTGACACAGGAACTCAGAACTGCAACGTGAAACTGATTCTTGTTCCTGTTTTTTTTCTTTTTCTAGGACCTCCCCTGTATCAATTTGCATATGTCAATAAATACAGCTGCGTCCTTCATCAAGGTTAAAGAGACACTCACACCTTGACCCACCCACCCCGACATACGCTTTCAAGACATCATATGTCGGAAGTCTGTGTGCATGCTGGATCACAGAATACTATTTTTCATGGAAAATACAATGATCACTATATCCTGCGACAATTACTGCTGCAGTGGGCTACGCGATGACGCACTTGTCAATGACAATGAACTAGTTTAGAACTATTAATTTGTCATAGATCCATCATTGCAGAGCCTCTGTCAAATGCAGCCCATGGTTTAAAGAATATAGCGATGACAGCTCCACCCTCAGTCATGAGGGCTGCAATATGCATTATTTGCAGCTTAGTTCATGTTAGCCTATCATTCTTTGCATGTATGCCCACACAATTTGGTAGAATATGATATTATCATCTAGTCAAATGTCGCTTTAGGTTTATAGCCTTTTTCTGACATTTTTTGCCTCAACTTTGATCATACGCATCTTTTGGTCTACAATATTGCCGTATCTTTCAACATCACATCAACTGCAATTAAACAGAGTAGGCCAATCAACTTCAAGGTGTCATATCAAAACATTAAATTAATTGAAGCTGTCGCATTTGAGTGACAACCAACCACATTTTCAAATACAAATTATGTGGTTCAAGTCTGTAGAGAGTGATACAGCACCCAGCAAAGTGCAAAATCAGGTTGGTGCAGCCTGTTAAGATATTTAGTTTCTACAAAACTTGTAGGCTAGGTGTGAGGTTGCTGTTTGGCAGTAGGCTAAAATCCTCTTGCACGGTATTCTGTGTCCAATTAATCCATGTTTCTCCTCGATGCTGCCTATTCAAGGTCATTAAAGTAATATATAGGCCTAAGGGTCAGTCGACAAATACAAGAAAATACAAATCTAAACCAAAATTGAGTCACATTACCCTTCGCATTGGTTACACAACACCCGATACATAGAGAAAGCTGAGAGAAACAACCTCCTAATCCACAACGGTGCAGCCTATTATCACATCCCCATACAAACACGACAATGGCATGCACTCCGAGTCACTTCTCTGTCTCAGAAGGAATTTCTTTTACCTTTATCGTTCACCTTTTCAGAGTCTGTAAAAAAAGGCTTTCTATTTGCCTCGTCTGGATTTAGATATGACAAATGAACTACCCTTGTGCCGAGAGTCAGCAGTTGCTTCAACAGCTGATTGACTGCGGCGCATGGATGATGCAGAAGAGGCTTTGGGAGTTGTAGTTTCTTTGCGCAACCCGTTCAGAATGCAAAGTTTAGTCTCATTGGCTACTAAAAGCCGGACACTGCCAGGATGAACATTTTATTCTAGAATATTCACTTGATGAAGTTGGCCTACTAACAATCATGGCATTTGTTCACTAAATGTAGTCCAACTCTTGTGTCCCTGCATTGTGCAAATTAGTAGGCTAAGCAAGATGGGTTACACCACCCAAAATCCATTCTTGTCAAGCATTCTTTACCGACGTTCCTTATTATGAACCTTTCTTTGCAGGTTACCATTATGCGATCACAATTTAAGAAACGGATTAATTGGAATCACGCATGCATTCGATATCCCTTAGAATGAACATGGTATTGGAAAACGCTTTGACTAATATATACAAGCAGGAATCCTACCGCAATAAGATGTGTTCTGTAGCCATATGTGTATCTTCATGATGCTCGTCCTCCAAAGAAGGCTTGGTGCCTTTTAGGTAGTTCCGTCAGAACGGTTTAGAACATTAGTTTGATATTTTTGGCCACATGAGGGAGGAAAATATATTTTCGAACTACATATCCCAAACACATTGCAAATGTGTGCGCTCTCCGCCGCTGACGGGTTTGTTATGGTTGGTGACGCAGTGCGCATCGCCAGGTCCTTTGCGTTACCTCAGAGACAGGCTGTCAAGCGGTCACACCGATGTAAAAAATACCCATGGCAATTAAGTGATTGCAAGATTCTACATTAACTCACATGACAGCAAAGTTACGGGTTAGTGTTGGATGTTGAAAAAGCAAGCTTCCTCATTATTTTGGTGAGCTTGCACACTTGCGTGTCGTTACAAAACAAAAGGCCTGATCTGCTGACCGACTTTAGCTAGCTAGCTTGCTAGGCCAAACACTGCAGCATAGCTGCTTGCTAGCTAGTTGGCTGGTAACTAGCTAAGTATTGTTGTTGGGTGCTTTCAAATTGCTTCGATTATGGCGGAACAGAACGCGACGGCAATGCAACAAAATTTGGACAGGTGAGTAACTTACTCGACGTAAGGAGTCTATAAAGTGCTAATGTTTAAACGCTTAATGGCCAGCTTAAAGCTTGCTAGCTTAGCTATCAAGCTAACAGCTACATGGCCCTGCTGTCTTACTCAATTATCAGCATCGCGGTGTCCATGAATATTGAGTCAAAAGTAAGTGGTTTGTGATTCGAAACCTAGCTAAATAATCAAAAACGTGGCCAGATTAATTTCACAAAGTGACACAATATTCATACTAAATTTGCTCACATTTGCAAAATGTTAGCCAGGCAGTTGTGTCTAATTGAATTGGGAAGCGGATGAGCATACTACAGTAGTAGTACTAGCTGTCTGTCTGGTGTGTTAGGGTGAGGGCGTGTCTCCTCTCCAAGGTCTCATCAATAACTTTTGACTGAATAAACACGACTGCACCAGCATCAGCCGATAATGTGGACCAAAGTAGGACTCGTATCAGTCTAGGGTTAAGTGTGTGTGTATCCGACTACTGTCAGCAAAGTCACACAGTCAATTTCTGTAGGAAACAACAACAAAAATATGTACTTCTTTTGAAGGTTGTCAGTATAGTCTACAAAGATGTACACTCCTTTAAAAAGTAACATAGCTTCTCCAGTTATTGAGAACAGGCAGATGTGGGCAAAATGATATTGGCCTAGACCTTGTTGGGAAAAACAAGTGCAATAGTTTTTTTCAATTTGAGATTTAACTAATTCAATTATCAACATTACATGGCTATTTAACATACAGCTAAGTGTTTATTTTTTATTATTAATATGGCTCATAATTTATTTTGAAATGCATAGTGCATAGCCTGTAGGCCAATTTGACTGTCATAAAAAGTAGATTAAAGTCATAAAGAGTAGGGTAAAGTCATAAAGAGTTATTGTAATAGAGTAGAGTCTTGTGTTTAACTTTCCATTACCACCCTGCTTTCTTGCTCTGAGCTGTGCAAGAAATGCCTAATCTTAAATGAGTAATCAAGTCGATTCCCTTGATTTTAGTTTGTTTTTAGCACCTCATTCTGAGTTGAGTATTGAGTGACCTCTGGTGAATAACATGACAGTGGTTGAGATCCAGCATTGAGTTATAGATCTCTTGTGGAGCAGGGCTGAACTGCCTGCTCTGACCCTGCTAACACAATATTTGTTTCATTCTGGATAGTATTTGGCAGAATATTCCCAGCTCTTGTCTGAGTGGTATAAAATAAATAAAAACTGCCTCAACAGTACCAAAGTGCGTTTGTGAGCAGTTTTTCTTGAATTAAATATTGGCATCAGAAAGCTCAAGCAGTCTAACCCTGTCACGTAACGCACCATTTTTCCTATTACTGTGTCAGAGATCGGAACTTAAACTATGTTTTAATTTGTTGTTGTGAGGTCCAAGAACTGAAAGGAACCCTGTGTGAGAAATGTACATCGGTGCTGCATGCACGTGGGGCACCGTGCAGAAGCAACAACCCTGACGTTGTTTGAAGAAACAGATAGCGGGAAGAAGTATATGCCATGTTTTTGGAAGGTTGTGTACTGGGCTCTATCAGTGACAAACACAAGGCTCCACAGGCTCTTATCTAGGCCTGCCACTAGCAGCTGACTCCCCCTGCAATGCAGTGTTTCAAGAATAGAGAAGGGAGACACGCTTTAATCCTGCCTGACCTTTTACTGGCTCACACAACCCCCCCCCCCCCCCCCTTTCCCGCCTCCTATTCTTGTCTGCATTTGGCCAGACTGTCTTTTATTTTAACCTATATTTCCATCTCTAATCCTATGGGCTTTTTCCAGCCCACACATTTTTATCCGACAGACACAAATGATTAGAACGTAGTGTAAAGTCAGTGCTACTAGGTGCCGTGTTTAAAGTGGGTGTGATGGGTATGTGGGAAAACACATTAGCACACTGGCATGAAATGCGATCCTTAACGTGTCTTGTGACTTTCTCAAGCAGAATAGAGGGGACAGGGGAGCTAGCCGGATCCCATCCACCAGCCAAACAGTCAAATATAGGAAAGACTCCACTTGGTGCAACAGGGTTAGTCAGACTGGAAACAAAAACCATATGGCAAGTCCCAGCCTGCTTTTTCCATACAGGTGTTAACAAATAACACGAGGCATGAAGTACTTATATATGCTACACTGTGTAGAAATGAACAAGGTTGTCATGGAGTAATGTGAAGCCCTCTGTGACATGCTTGCGTGTAAAAAGGGCTATACAAATAAATTTGATTTGATTTGATTTGATTTGATCCTAGATCCAGTCAGCAATTATGGAGTAACTGTCCTTAGCAATGTCTTACAATGTCATTGCACTTTAGCCGAGAGAGCCAAGCTGTTCATTTGCGTACTCATTTGTGAAAAATGAGTTTCAGCTGAGGCTTGTTTTGAGCCCGAGTGTATCTCACTGTTGTGGAGTGGATAATTTCTGTTTGTTGTGAACTTGAGGCAGACAGGGTCTGTTTGTTTTGGAGGAGAGGCAGACGTGCAGAAGCCCCCAGACCTTATCCTTTATTTGAAACCTTTGTGGGCTGGGATCCGGTGCTCCTGCTCTGTGCCTTTGTGCTGCGGAACCTCTAGTTTTCCCACAGTCACGTGACCACCGCAGACTGAAAGAGGCCTTTGTGGAATAGCTTAGGCCCTTAAAGGGTGAGGGCCTGACTTGTGAAACGATGAGAAAATAGCTGTGCCGTCGCACTCATCTCTGTACACAACGTCAATCACATCCTCTCTACCTCCCGGGATGTTCCACCCTACCCTGTTGTCTGGCTTTTGTCTTGCACCTATGAGGCGGAGACCACCAACCTGTAGGTGAAATGCTTTCTTGGCTCTCAAAATCCCCCAGATTTCTTCCCAGTGATTTTTGTTCATATACAAACACTTGTGTCCAATAGTAGCCTACTTCGGATGCTGTGCTGCAGCAGCATTTATGCAGTCCTGGCAGAGAGGGTTGAACTTGGAGGGTGTTCAAAACCAACCAAGCTTTATTGCACATAAATAAGACAATTAATACATGTCTTGCTTACCCTTGAGATTTTCTAAGAAGTCTCTCAGTGGATGGTCGGACAAAGTGCATTGTTGAAACAGCAAGACCTTACTCAATGTGCCTGTTTAACATAATTGATACACTGTAGGTCACCTTGCAGAAATGAGCTTCTGTAAAGCACTTCTCAATATGTGTAGATTAGTTATTTTCCTAGTAAAAAAAAAAACCCCCACTGAGCTAATTCAGAAGTACAAAAGCTGTTTTTAAATGCTGCTTGAGACATGTAGGACAGTCATGGTCTAACTAAACTATTGTTAAGCAGACAACTGTCTCTTGTTTCAAGTACAGGACTAAATGCCACCAACATTGAATTAGGGAATCCTTGTGCCTACCTGTATCTGTTTGGTACACGGCCTTACCTGCTTATGTGTGTATTTGGCTGAGAAGGGCCGAGGTGGGGGGTCGAGTTTCGTGGGGGGGGATAACGTTTCTCTGCTGTTGTATCGGGCGCTGTCATGCGGCGGGGCCAGGTTACGGCAACAGAATCTGGGAGAGCGCCCGCATCCGGCTTTGTTCTCCTGCCGCCGCCGCCGCGCTCCCGTGGAGACGTCTGTCCGCCGTTCCAATCAGCGTCTCATCGTCCCATTTCAACCCTCCCGTCTCTGTCCCCGCTTGCCCCTCAGCTCATGTTCAAGCGATCCCTTACCTTTCGGGGCCATTGTTTACGTTTGGACAGCTCAGGTTAGCCAGGCTATGCTAACGAATGTCCTCCGCTTGATTCCATGGTCTGATGATCAGGGAAAAAAGAGTGTCCGTACTTAAAACAGGAAATAAGCTGCTCCTCTATTTTGTCACCCCCTCAAAAGGAGGCTTGTTCTTCATGTGGTGTTTGCTGCCAACAGGCATCAAACCAAGTCATTTGAGATGTGTAGTGATGGGAAGAGACGATGGTAGAGGTCAGTATGGGGATGGTAAAGGGGGGGGGGGGGGTAAAGCTGCAAAGTCAATGCTTCTGTCTCAGTTTCTCCACACGGGCCGGCCCCATGTCCAGGTCACCTGAGCAGCTCGATCCCTGAGCTCTGGAGAGCCCTCCTGCAGTCTCATGGTTTATTCAGTTCTAGCTGCAGGATGGAAAATCAAGACGGGTACCTGATCGAGCGGGTGTGCAGGGCCCGTAACGGCCCTTCAGGGAGGCTAGGTGGCCCCCGCCACCATGCCCCCTGTGGCCCCCGTAGCAGAGCGCTCCCAGGGCTGAGGGGCATTGACAGAGACGCCCAGAGATTTGGCATTCATTATGCAGGTCTGGGAGAGGGCTAGGTTTAATTATACATGACGTATTATGGGATTCTCTTCAGCCATGTCTGATCTCATCTCAGCCTCCTCCTCCTGCCCACACAAGCCTGCGGGGGATGATGGACCAGGTCCAGTGTTGGAGAAGTGAGTGCATGGAGGATGTCCTAGAAGACTAGCACAACAAGACAAAGTAGCAAAGTACATCTCGATTTGAAGTGTCATTTTGTGTCTGGAGTTTGGGCTAATGCCTCCTTTTTCTTCCTACAGAGAAGTTTCTAGCTTGATGGATCGCTGCTACCCACTGTTACCAGGACAATGGGGGATCTTAGGATGATACTTGACACTCAAGCTGATGTAGGGTGATACTCTGTGGGATGAAATGCTGTTGGTAATAGCTCATTCATCTTTCTTCGAAGGGAAAAAAAACTCATGTGTTCCCTGTGGGTTCAACTGCCATGTGTTTTCATACAGACAGGAAGTAGAAGTCAGCTGTACGTGAGCCTGTCTGGTCAGAGAAGGTTTGCCTGGTTTTGTTACTTGGAGAGAGAGCTTCCAATTTCTTGCGTGCTGCTCAAATACTTGGAATGTAGGCAATAAGATCAAACTTTAGCCTGGTTTAATAAGCAGTATGAGAACTGTGGGATATATTTGGATACAGTTTCGATGCAGGTTAATGTTCCCATAAAATTTGTCATGAACGGCTAATCTTCCTCGACAGAGTGATTAGCCTGCATACTTATGGTACCGCCAAGATATGGCCATAACGTCCTAATCATGGCGCAGAACTCTCACAGATGTCATGATATCCGTGGAGACCTATACGAGCTGAAGACAACTGTCACCCTCTGTCACGTCATATTAATAGATGCCATGATTTTATTAGAGGTGGAGATTAATCATTGTTTCATTCAGCCGCTCAAATGCCAGCAGCTCAAGGTTCAGTGTAATTATGGAAATTGGAATGCAAATGTCATACAGACTGGACAGGCTGCAAATGGGCCTCAGCATCGATGGAACTTCCCATTGTCAGAGAGTGGGAGGCTGAAAATGGCAGCTTGGATGCAGTCGCTGTAGTTTATTGTCTCCGCTTTTTCTTTGGTAGTCAATATTTAGCTAGCACTCATTTAGCATTTAGCCCTGTAATATAGTTCTGATGTCCTTGTGCCCAGCCTCAGTGGAGATATGTGGTGTTTTTTGTAGACCCTCATTAGTATCTTAGCTACCCAACGACACACTCCGGGCATAGGGCCCACACCACAGATTGATTAAAACGGTATACTCATATTTCTACAAGGTCACGTTAGTAAGATATCTGGTATCTCCACAGAAGTTAAACTGAGACACTTGTAATTTACGGTGGTCTCATTCTGGCAACCAAACCAATATGTCATGTGAATTTGTCATGCAGGGAGTGTGTGTGATTAACTGGAGATCAGTCACTGCTCAGTGCAAGTCATGTCTACTAATGTCTCTACTTATTAGTGAGTGGCCAATATAAGGTAGGCTGTGTCTCACTGATATTGCTTAGGCTGCACCCATACCCCTTTCTCCTGGCCTGAATAGGCAGTCCTCTTTAAATGCTGTGTATGTGATGGTGTGTATGTGATGGTGTAGGAGGATGGGAGAGGAGTATAGGTTGATGAATGTCTCGTTATGGCATGCTCCCTGGCTGTGTGCGAGGGAGCGAGGGAGGGAGCGAGGGATGAAGGAGGGGGAGATATTAAATGATGGCTTGGCAACGGTTCAGGATACAACATCTGTCTGGATGTCACGCAGGCAGGCAAGCAGGGGAGGGAGTGTTGGAGAGAGGAGGAACAGCATCCGTCTCACTATCTCCGCCCTCCCTTGTTTTACTGCCTAGTAGTTCAGCTTCAGCTTCAGCATCCTATCAGCTGGGTGTACACTGCCACCAAGGTACAAAGAACACTTTCAAGGGGAAGTATGCAAAACAAGCTGGTCAAGTCATAGATTTCTGACCATTTAATCTGACCCGTTTGTTGGATCGAGACACAGAGGGAAATGGCCAGTCCAGGCTGTTGGTTTTGACACGTCTGACTCTGTAAGGAGTGCTTGATATTATTCGCTAGTGTGCTTTTTTTTTCTTTTTCTTGTTGCTATCGATCTTGTTTGATTTGTACACCGTCTCTGGCCAACAGCTTTTCTGTGTTGCTGCCAGCCACAGATATTCACTGTGGTGTCTCTCAGATGGGAGTCTTTTATGACTACCACCACTGTTGTCCTTCACACATGCCCCCAGCATGACCAGCCTGAGTCCTAGAACATGTTTAAGAGCTGACTGTAAAGCTGGCAGTCCACCTCCAGTGCTGCAGTCACCTTAAGGATGTGGCAGAAATCGGACATTTTGACGTTTCTCTTGCTCGCTGTCTCTCTCGGACAGCTTCTTAGGTTTCCGAGGTGAACACCCGGGGTGTTTTGCTCCGATAACCCTATCAAATAGAACATGTTTTATGAGGATTTCATGACAAACTTACTTTGAGAGCTCAGCCGTACTGCTTTTGAAAGCTTGTCTGCAACCTAAGGGGGAATTCAAGGTCCCGCTGATGTATGTTTGAATACACCCCCCCCCCCCCCCCCCCCCCCCCCCCTTCCTACTCTCTCTGCCTGCCACTCAGCTCAGAAGGGGAGGAGCTTCTGTAGGCTTTACTTCTCAGGCCAGGCCATCGTCATGTCCCATATGAGGGGAGTGGCTATGACGTGGCCCAGGCCGGTCTCTGCACTACCCTGGGAACAGCCGTTAATCATCCAGTGTGCTCACAGTAGCTTTGATGTTTACACAGGGGAAGGCCACGTAATCAGAATGCACATAAACCACAGGCATGCAAGAGTCCTGATCCATTTGACAAATTATTGCTTGATGAATATCTAATGATGGGGGCGGGGCTGAAAACAAACAAAGGATGTGTTTGAGCGTGTCGGTTGATGTGTGGATGAACTCTTTCCTGTCTGTTTTGCAGGAGCTGCTGGGTGTGCTTCGCCACGGACGAGGACGATCGCACGGCCGAATGGGTGCGTCCGTGCCGTTGCCGTGGCTCCACTAAGTGGGTGCATCAGGCGTGTCTGCAGCGCTGGGTGGACGAGAAGCAAAGGGGCAACAGTACGGCGCGCGTAGCCTGCCCCCAGTGCAACGCTGAGTACCTCATCGTCTTCCCCAAGCTGGGTACGACAGGGGAGGGGAGGGATGGAGGACTGCTTGATTAGTAAATATAGAACTAAAATGACCAAATAATGCTTCATAATTGTTTTAACTTCCTCTGTGGAGAATATTGATATAGGTTTGCTCCCTGTAATTGCCAGTTTGCTTGAGAGTGTACTAGAAAGAAATGAGACTGCTTTGAAGTCCATTTGCACACCATCAAGTAGCAATCACTCCTATTTCTACAGTAAGCACGCTTTACTGCCATAATGTCATAGCAACCCTTTTTCTCTTCTACTTTACAATATTAAAGCGGCGTTCAAGGGCAATTTCCCATGTAAACTGCACGTTCAAGTACTCCTGGGAGTACAGTCTTAACGGCTTCAGTCCGTCTTCATAATAACTGGAGAGTAGGAGCTGTGAGTCAAAACCAGGCAGCAGAGAGCCAATCACAACCCTCCTAAGCCATTCAGCCTGCCTTGACTCATAGCAGGTTTATTTACTGCAGTGCCAGTGTTGGGTGAAGTAAGTACACCCTTTCAGCTAGCAGAGGAATAGGAACAAGCCTGTGTGCCTGCCTATTATCTTGGCAGCTCCAAGCCTGCCTGGCAAAGGGGCAATTGAGAGTTGCTGCCTACTGTAATTATTCCAACGCGTCAGAGTGACGCGGACATGAATTGTTTCCAAACAGAGGCATTGAGTCACCCTGTAAGCACACCACCGTTCCTCTGACGACTACAACTTCTCTCCCTGCCTTGATCACTGTCTTGCCCTCTCTAACACGCTCTCTTTTCTCTTTCTCTTTTTTTCTCTTTCTTGTGTACTTTTTCTTTTATTTTTCTCTTTCCTACTATTTCCCTCTCTCTAGCTCGTTCCACTGCTTCTCTAATGACCGTAATCTCAGCTGTGACAGTGTCTGAAATCGTGTGTCGTTGTCGTTGTCAGAAATTCTGACAACGGTTCAGGAAATACCGCCTGTCACGCACATTTGTAGCACATCTAATTAGGATAGGCGAGCAGCCCTCAAGACTACAGCGAGGCCAAGAACGAGCGTCATTACCAGCTAAACGTTTTCTCCCCTCTCCTCGACATAGCCGGCATGCTAGAGTGGAGGTGCCACCTTGGAGCAGGTGGCGCCTGGCCACAAGACAATGAAGGGCAGCAGGAGGGCTGCAGGCCTGGTAAACAGGTCCAGGTTGTATTTATAGAGGACCTGGCTGTGCTCTCAGTCCCAGGGCTATAAGCAGCATGTTCTGCTCAGGGTGGACGGCAGGACACGCACTCCCCACAGCCCTGCCTGGGAAGACAAAGCCATAGGTCAAGCACAGGACTGTAAGCACAGGACAGGAAGCACTGACTCATTTGCCGTCCAAAGTTGAAGTGTACAGACACACAAGGTTGTCAGAGTGATTTTTGAGGGGTCGTTGGATAACCATTTGTTCAGATTGCCTATTTACGGTACTCGCTTCCCACCTCATTGAAGGACCTGGCTTACTGACAAAGCCAATATAACCTTTCCTCTACAGTGGTCTGGCTGAAGTATATACTATGAAATTTTACAATATACACAGCCTAGTATTTCAAATAGTATTTACTGTGACCACATGTAAGTGAAGATGATTTGGTTGGAGGGCAGGCGTTCAAATGTCATCAGTGCTTGTTTTAATCCCTTGGCTAGACCGGACAAGGTGACGGGTCAACTTCAATGGGAAGTTTCCACACTCCTATTTGTCTGTCAGGGAACGTTCTGCCTCATCTTCTTATTTTCCCATTATGGAAATGACTGTGCTGCGTATAGATTAGCCTAACTGCATTAGGGTAGCCTAGCGTAGCAGGGATGGCTGACTGAATAACCTTGTCGCTGCGTCTCCCCAGCGGCCCGCCGGTTCTTCTGGTTCTGATTGGGGTTGCGGAACAGTGCCTGGGAGGCCGTGGCCAGCTGTGAAATTGCGGCGTACATTTATCCAGTTTCCCCATCAGTCTGCGGGGCGTAACGAGCGTGGAAAACGTGAACTCCGCCTCAGTGTCTCCTGATTGTATCCCAGGTGTCCCTTGTCACACGCACACACACACACACACACACACACACACACACACTCGTGTCTAATCTCATCTTCCAGCAGCTACCATTTCCAAACCGCCTCTCGACAGACCACAATATTGATATGGTTTTGGGGTTAGTTGTTTTCTCAGCCAGCCTCTTCCAGCAGATGTAGCTGCCATGAAACATGTTTATTTTTCAGCCGCTCCTCTCACACAAGCACTCCAGAGTTTGTTTGTGTTTCTTTGTCTCCAAATAACTCTCGTGGTTTGACCAACCGCCATAGAACAATAGTCCCGAGGACCACGGTTTATTTTGAAAAGGGAAAAGCCTCTATCTGTCGCTAATGCGTGGAGAGAGGCTGCCCTTATACAGTCCTATTGGTAGGCCACCATCACTCATCATTTATTGAGGCTGGTAAACAAGTTAACCGAGGCTTTGGCAGGTTTACCGTCAGATGAAACGGTGTATAGAAGTCTCTGACAGCTCTGCACACTGCCATGTAGAGGTGGACTGCTGCGTGGGAAGACCTGTGCACCCAATCACTTAATGACTTCCTGTACCAGGCAGCCAACCAGACAGGTGGGTGTGCAATTGATGTCAGAGAGATGAGAGATGAACCTCCACATAAATCTCACAAATCACCTTGATGTCAGGAAAGGGGAGGGAGGAAGGGGCGTAGAGGGAGTTGGGGATGGAGGAGAGGAATAGATTGATACCCTCCATGTTTTGAAAATGAGATGGGGGGGGGGGGGGGGGCGGGCGGGAGCGGGAGATGAAGGAGAAAGAGACCATACTGCGAGGCTGCATCCCAGCGTTGCAGACATGGAGATGGGAAACCGAAGAGGGGCCCCTGTGATGCGGCAGACGCCGGCAGGCAGTCTGCCTCCTGTCCCCAAAGACGGGAGAGCTCCCCTGGGCATCGAGAGAGAGACAGAGAGGCTGCGCTGGGAGAACAAGCGCTCCCTTTTCAACCGTGTGCGCCCACAAACGGGTGGAGAGAGAGATAGAGAGATAGTGAGGTGAACGAGTGAGGGGAAATGAGGCCATGAAACGAGAGAGAGAGGGAAGGGGAGGTAGAGTGAACGGCTCATCTCATCGCCCAGTGGTGGAGGAAACAAAAGCAGGGGAAAGTAGAGGCTGGGCTGCTGATGAATCACTAAAACCCCCAGCGCCCAAAAATAGATGGGCACTCTCTCTCTTGGACAGCAGGCGACCAATCAGAGTGCTGATGATGGCATCACCTGGATCAGCATTCTGCCCAGCACCCCGTTCTCCTTTTGTTCTCCCAGCCTGCATCAGGGCCAGAATCTCCACTCAACTTTGCCTGAGGAGATTTTTGGAAACACACTGCAGCCCCTGAGTGGTAAAGCCTAATCCTAGAGGGATGTGACAGAAAAATGTGTTGCTCTAGATAGACAAGACAATGGCGTGCCTGATGGGGCATCCACTGCAGTTTGTCTAGCTAAGAGCGGTCTCTAATTTGGACCTGGATAACATTGGTCTTGCCGTATTGTCGTTACATAGCAGAATGTTTCTCCTTGAGAGGAGGAGTGCTTCACTTAGTCGGGCCACAGATCTTTTGAGCCGCGTCTGGGGTCTGGAGACATAGATATGCGTTAGTGCACTTGGAAGGGAAGAGAATGCTGCATTAGCACAATTGGGCTGTCTCCCTGCTGCAGTCGTCTGAGGCGAAGTGAAGCGTTGGGCCCTGCGTGGTGTACTTACACACTGGGGCGTTGACAAGATCGGAAAGAACCAATGAACTGTGTGGGCTTTCTCGGCGGCCACATTTTTCTCCCATTTCGCTTCTCAAGAAAAGGTTATCGAGGTTACAAGGCTTGTCTGGTGTGTTTTCGATGACTTTGATTACCCCTTTAGAAGGGGTGGTGCCTCCACAGCTTATTTATGAGGAGGACAGCCTTCCATGTGAGGGGGTAGTAAGGGGCCCTGCTGGAGCAGGGGGCTGGTGTCAGGAGTCCCAACGCCAGTTTAGAGCTGCAGGGGCGGGCAGTGGGCGAGGACAGGCTAGCTAGCTGGCTGGCTAGCTGTAGCTGTGGGTGAACACGTGTTGTGCAGTGGTGCGCCTATGGACACAGCAGAGATAATGTCGTCGTCGTCCCCCCTCCCTATCGTTTGGCTGTGGCTCTTTTCTCCTTCACTCTGCTGGAAGAGAAGGTGCACATGCCTGCCTGGCCTTCAAAGAGGAAGTGGCCCCCCTCTCCCCCCCTCCTCATTTTAATTATCTTAATTATGAAATCAAATGCCAAGGCTTGAAATGAATTGCTCAGCTTTTCCTTCTGCCAGCAGCCATTAAGGATGACCTAGTTCCCTCTGGTTGGAATCGCGTAATGCTTAGGCCGGGAGAAAGCGGAAGGGATTCCGACACTGTCATCAAAATATGCCAGATTAATGCTCTCAAGCGGTGCAAGATCAATCAGGTTGGCAAACACAGGTGCACTAAAGCAGAAACCTGGACAGACGACGTGCTGGCAGTATACTCGCACTACGCAAGTGGGGGTGGTATGTTCGGGACAACTTAGGAAATTAAATGTGCTCTGATGCCGGATCAGATGTCTCACACTCATTGTTCTAACTTATAAGACTGGCTTTCTATGCTTACTGGTTTCTGAGACTATTCAGTGAGGAAGTATTTATTTTGGCCGGAAACGCCAAACAGAAACAACATCCAAGAACAATTTTCATAGCTTTCTCCAAGGATAGAACATATACTACAGGCTTTCTGAAACCCTAAGCGTGTTAGAATTGGCAACATAGTTTGACCACTTGTGGCTTGCCTTTATAAATAATCACTTCATGGTGGTATGTTTATCCAAACATGTCATTAAAAATAGAATTTTTCCAGAATGCTCAAAGTGCCTGAAGTCTAAACCTCAGAATACCCTGGTCATCTAAGAATAACTTGAAAAATTACACTATTCCTTTTAGGATAGTGGGCTAAAGATCCCATTGCTCCCTCAAAAGGCAATTTGTATGCCAACTATCTGACTTCTGGGGTGAATTTTCTTAATGGGAGAAAGTGTCTCATTCTTTCTCTCCCCAGGTAGTAACAAGCAGTTTGGAGTGGACATTGCCAGGGTTGAATGTCTGTCACTGGGTTGAAGAAGGCCAGTAATGAGGTCCACTAGGGGGTATGGGCACCGCAAGCACCATGGTAGCGGGGTGCCATGGCAACGCTGTCACAATGTGCCTCGACAACAGTGCCACGTATTCAGTTTGTCCCCGAGGATATCTCTACCTCCCCTCACCTATCACAGCTGCAAATGGCACTGAACACAGATCTACGAGGACAATGTTACAGCAAATGAACTTCCAGATGCCCCTTATCTGTCTTTTTGAGGCAAACGGCTTAAGCCCAACAAGGGGGGGAAACATGAATACGCCAGACAGGAGAGATGGGTCCTCTGCCTCGGTCTGTCTGCCCTCAACAGTATGAGCTCCTGGGGCCAGTATTAATAGCATCTGGAGGGCTTGTATGAGGAAATCAGGTTGCCTTCCCGTAAATATTGCATGATTTCCCTGGAGTGGCCCTGGAATGCCGGAGAGGAGGAGGAGGAGGAGGCAGATGAGAACAGAGATGAAGAGGTCCCAGTAGTAAAGGAGAGGGTGCATATTTTGGGGGCAGTTTGAATATTGGTGTCAATGTGGACCACTGGGTTTCTGAGGTTTCTAATGATGCAGTCATTATATACACGTTTACAGGCAGTGAAGTCATACCATGGGGATTTGCCTCAAGGAAACTGGAGTCTGTAAGTCTTGTCTGAGCCAGGGTAGAACTGTGACTTTAATTGAAATGCCGTTGGTCCAGGGCAGTGAGAGGAGCACAGAGAAGGGAAGAAAAGTCATGTTTTCCTCTGTATCTCTGTCGCCACACATTCCTTAATGTTTCCCAGTCCAACCCAATGACTTGCTGTTTCTCTGAGAACTGTGGCATGCCGAAGGAAGTCAATTCTCTTGAGCATTTCCGCATGGTTGAGGTCACCTTCCTTGTTGTGCTTCAAGAATGTACGAGAAGTGTGTGCGCATGTGCACTGGCGTTTCCGCATTTCCACGTGTTTGTTTTGACATCGCCCTCGTTCCTCATTGTAGGCTAATTCAAGTGCTTCTTTGTTTTTTAGCATTGTTGCAAAGGTGAGGGTGGGGATTTGAGAGAACTGAACTGCCGTCTTATGACCCCTGCTGGACAGAGGCTCTCCCCATCCCTCCCCATCCCTCCCCGTACGCTTAGTACAGACCAGTAGTTCTGGCTTTCTCTGCAAGACGAATCTTTCTACCTCGGCTCAAAGCATACATGAGACAGGGAGGCCATTGTGAGGGGAATGACGCGGTGCGGAATGCAGGTCTGTGATGTGTGATCAGTTGATCTACTGAGTGGCAACACTCAGCAGGTTAGGCCATCCAGAGACGTCCTCCCCGGTATGCATGGAGCGCCCTTGCTTTGTGTTCCTGTCTGCAGCTCCAGCCCAGGTATGCCTGGGCGCGGTCCTGACCCGTGGTGTGTGTGTGTGCGTGCTCAGGTCCCGTGGTGTATGTTCTGGACCTGGCTGACAGGCTCATCTCCAAGGCCTGCCCCTTCGCCGCCGCCGGCATCATGGTGGGCTCCATCTACTGGACAGCTGTCACGTACGGGGCGGTCACTGTCATGCAGGTCAGACCACAGCCTCTCACACACACACACACACACACTCACACCTGAGGTTTTGACCCCCTTCAGTCAGCCTCTCTGTCATCCTGTCTGGCATCCAATACCAGTTCCTGTCTACATTTGAACTGAAGGAGTGGGTGAATTTAAGGGCCGTCCTCCCCCTCCTCTCCCTTCCCCTCCTAGGTGGTGGGCCACAAGGAAGGTCTGGATGTGATGGAGCGGGCGGACCCCCTGTTTCTGCTCATCGGCCTGCCCACCATCCCCGTCATGCTGATCCTAGGCAAGATGATCCGCTGGGAGGACTACGTGCTGCGCCTCTGGAGGAAGTACTCCAACAAGCTGCAGATCCTGGACAGGATCTTCCCAGGTCAGGACGCACCTTCACTCTGCCACCGGGAGCTCTGGGACACTGCCCACCCTGATGAGACCGCCGGGCGTTTCAGGGTCGGGACTATGTTTGAAAGCAGGATGGGATATGAGATATCCTTTAGGGGGAGCGCAGCTGTGATATTGTGGCGACGTTACATGAATGTTGCACCTGACCCCGCTGGGTCAACGTGTGTGTGTGTGTGTGTGTGTGTGGATGGACATCGGAGCAGGCTGGGGTGGTCTGCTGGCACTGGTGTGAAGGCTGGGAGGTCCGTTAGGGTTTTTCCACTGAGCTCATCATTAAAGCTAGTGATTGACGCTGGGGGGGAAACCAGACCCCCAGCCTCAGCCCGACCCTGCTGCAGCCTACTGGCTGTGCAGGCTCAGCTTGCGAGAGCAGGTGTGCTCCTCCACCCCCACTGGCCTGCCAGCTAGACACACACATGCACACACACAAACACACACTGGCACAGATAGAGTAGTCGACTGAATATATATATTTTTTTGTATCACTTTACAGACTTGTCATGGCCTGATGACAAAACTAAATAAAAACAGGAACAAAGCCACTCACACTAAAGCCCTCCTCCTCCACCCCATCCAGGGATTGGCTGTCCGGTGCCCCGAATCCCCGCGGAGGCCAGCCCCCTGGCGGACCACGTGTCGGCCACTAGGATCCTGTGTGGCGCCCTGGTCTTCCCCACCATCGCCACCATCGTTGGCAAGCTGATGTTCAGCAGCGTCAACTCGAACCTGCAGAGGACCATCCTGGTGAGGATGACACCACCGTACCCCTGTGTGCCAGTAGGATGTGCCTGTGTGTGCCCCCCTCCCCCATCACTGCCCAATTTTAATCTTTGTCATCTTTAAGGCCACCCTTTACTTTCCCTCATGTGAACCCTGAACCTTTCACTTTCTCACAGACACACACACACACACCTGAATGAGTGCTGACAGCCAGGTAACCAGAGAGGTATGACCTGTGTCAAATGACCTGCTCTGGACACTGGACATTCTGTCTTCTCTCTTCCACAATTCGCAGACAGACATACAGTCACGCAGGAACGTGCACACACACACACATCCATTTGCATTATCCCCATACCCCATTCTCCCACTCATACTAGCCAACAGTGAGGTAAAGTAGCCAACAGTGAGGTAAACTAGCGAACAGTGAGGTAAACTAGCCAACAGTGAGGTAAAGTAGCCAACAGTGAGGTAAAGTAGCCAACAGTGAGGTAAAGTAGCCAACAGTGAGGTAAAGTAGCCAACAGTGAGGTAAAGTAGCCAACAGTGAGGTAAAGTAGCCAACAGTGAGGTAAAGTAGCCAACAGTGAGGTAAAGTAGCCAACAGTGAGGTAAACTAGCCAGGAGAGGTAGGCTGTGTTGTTCTCAGGGGCTTATAGTATCCACCTCAGCTAAAGACAACATCAATGTAAAAACCCCTACTCCTTGTATTTGAATTGACTGAACTACTTGTGAAGAGTACTAACCGCTAATGTGCATGTGTGTGTTTTACCTGCAGGGAGGTATTGCCTTTGTGGCCATTAAGGGGGCGTTTAAGGTGTACTTCAAGCAGCAGCAGTACCTGAGGCAAGCCCATCGTAAGATCCTCAACTTCCCCGACCAGGAGGAGGCTTGAGGAGGAGGGGCTCTGGCTGGCAGGGGGAGCACATGACAGTGAACTATTGAGTAGGAAGACTGGACCATGGGCTAGGTGGTACCCTCTACCCCCCACAGCCTCCACACAGCCTCCCCTCAATTCTGCTCTGTGGACTCTTCAATCCACGCTGCCGCCAACAATCTCATTACTGTGCTGTTGTTTTTTTTTTTTTTTTTTTTTTTTTTATAAAACTCTCAAAGCTTCACAAGGAGTAAACAGACGGACTATGAAGACTTTATCTTAAGAATGTGTGTGTGCAGCGTTGCGCTCATTGACAAAACACACTCTCATGCACACAAGCTTTCATTTCCCTTGAATGTGATGTTGTTTTGTCACTGCAGTGGTGGAGTGGCAAGTTCGGAGCGGTTGTATTTTAAGAGGCAATTTAATATGTGGCACGTGTAATTTAGAAAGTTTTGTAGTTATCAAAGATTGTTTTATAATGTACATTTTTGCCGTTTTGAAATTACCTTTGCCAATGTAAAGGGTGTTATTTTCAGGAATAGTGTTTTCTTGTATGTATGAAATGTATTTTCTTTTTTTTTTTTTCAAGTCATTAATAATTATAAAAATGTCACTTAAGGATAATTGAAATGGGTTGAAATCACAGTGAACCATATAGCTCAAAGCTCTCATAACCTGACTCTTTACTTCCTCTAGAATAGTCCTATAATACATCATACGTCATATATAATAAGTATCAATACTTAATCACTTACTAAAGTGCAAACCTGATAAGTAAAAAGGTGTAAGTAAACTGTATCATGTTGAAATATTAATGAGGAGGGTCTTTTTTCACACAATATGCCTTGAAGTGTCTCTTTAGCTTTATATCTCATTTTGTTGACATGTCCCTTTTAATACTCTTTATAATACCTCAGTAGTCCCTTATTACAGACGGCTCACTGGCTTTTGTCCTATAAATCACCCTTATGGCTGTGTCAAGTGTGTCTGTCAGTCTAATCAGGAGCTCTGAGAGGCTGCATGGAGGTCTGCATTGGTACTTGGTGGTGGAAGACATGCTTCTGAGGAAAGAAAACAGAAAGCTTGGTAGCACTGACATCAGCTCCATAACCCTTCATAGATTGTGAAGGTCTTGGGTGTTACGACTCCTTTGAAAACCTAGTCCACTCATGAGGCGTTGCCTTTTTATTCAAGATATAAAGACTTTAGTAGAGGATATGTTGTCCAGATGATGACATTTTGGTTTAAGGACTCTGTATGAGATGTCACCTGGTGAACACTAACGTTTGTGCGTCATTCATCTCACCTTAACTGACATTCACTTTAACAACTCACATGTTCAGTGATATACTGTAGTACTGCCTCTTTATAGTTATTCCTGAATTTGAAAGGCTTGCCATAAACCAACAAACCACTTGAATATCTATTGTGCACATCTCTAAGCTGTGCCTGGTAGACAGATGAACTAGTCCAAAGGTCTGCAAATAGGATCAGCTTGGCTTCTCAACTACACAAACCCATGAAAGAAAGTCAAGTATGCCAAAAGAATGACATTGAAGTTGTATAAATGTGTTGTACAGACATTGCTTGGGAATTTACAGTTTCATGGTCGATTGTCAATAAATGTATTTTTTCAAATCTTAATGTGGGTGTACTGTGTTGCACAAATATAGTCCAAGGTTTCAAAATATTGCTATTGCTAGATCTCATGTGATGGGTTTTACCCATTCAACCTCAATGTGTGTCCTTTAAGGTAAATTACTTTCTTGAATGAACGAGTCAATGATGATGGATATTTATGTTCATAGCTCATCCATAGTCATTTATTAATCATAGACACACATGACAAAATAACCATCTATATACTGGGATACATGTGCAGCAAACCCACCCAAACTCAATATGTCAGTTCCCAATGAAAAGTAAAAAAGAAAAAACACAAAACTTCCACCCACATCTAGTTATTCCATCTTTGTAGAAAGACAAGACACTGGCTCACCTTCCTGATATGTCATTAACAAGCCTTTCCTGACTAAAAGCATTACCAAGCAATGATGGAGCACTACTGGTTGTAAACCCATTTCCTTCCTAAACCCAAGGTATACTGCCCTCAGGTCAGTATGACATCTCTACCAGGGCAGGGCAGACTGCTTATCACTGATCCTAAATCAGCAGAATTAAAGGGAACAGTGCCAGGAGGATTACAATGGATCAACACATAAAGGGACTAAATTAGAATGAGTTTCTACTACCAAATGCCATAGTAGTTAAACATGGTAAAATGCTGAAAAAGTAAAAACTCTTAGTTCTGCTTTGAAGACAGCGTATTCCAAAAGGTAATGACCAAATTCTCAACAAACCTCATATAATGAATATTTTGCTTCCCTACATGACAGCACCAGTGTTAATGGATGTAGGCCTGAGTACTGGGAATTGCATGGAGCTGATCTTGGCTGTGCCATAGCCAGTGTCTGTCCTTGGCACCCGTGGTGGTTTGACTTGGCGTGGTTTGTTAGACACCTGAGTGACCAGGCTGTGGAATACAGACAGCGCTGGTACGACCGAATCCATGCATTAGTTGCCACCTAGAGACAGCTGTGGCACCAACACACTAGGCTGAAGCAAAGGGAGGATCTGAGATCGCAGCGTAGATGCTGTGGTTGAAATTCAACCAGCCATCACAATACACAGTGTTGTCCTAACTTGCTTTGAGATTTAGATCTTCAGGTTTGTTTCAAAAAAGTTTATTGCTTAGTGAGAAGTGTTTTCATAACACAAACAGCTGAGTCACCTAAAGTCCCTTTTTTTTTTAAAGGTATAAAAACATTTTGGGGTAAAGGCGAGGCTCCACTAAGGTACTGCGTCTTTAAGAGAGTGCAATGGTAAAACTCAATCCTGCTCCCATCTTATCCACAGAGACAGAGCAGCTAGTTTGCCAGTCAACCTCCTGTGTTAAGCTCAATGCCCTGTTTAATAAAGACCTTGAGTAGTTACAACCAGCAACCACATATCTCCAGTGAAAGGCACAGGCAAAGTCAACTTGAGGCAGCAAGAGGCCTTCAGAACCTAAATCTTCATTCAGATTAGAGCACTCAAGATCGTTGCCTCAAGAACACAGCTCATTTATGACTAAGAGAAAATGTAACGTCTGTAAATGACAAATGGGAAATTTTATTTTTCTTCAGTCTCAAAAAAAATAATCAAAATGCTGAGGTACCCTGAGATGACGTCTGTAAAATACACAAGCCTGTAGAATGCACACAATTAAAAATAATTATTATGAATGTTTGTTTTATCCACCAAATAAGCAGTTTAAAACAGCTCCTCAGAGGGCCCCAACATTTTACCAGTTTAAAAACAGAACAAAAACTTGAACACTGATTAAAACAAATTTTCACAAGGCAGATATTCTATTTTGATGATACATAAATGAGCCTAAAATATTGGAACATCTGTAGCCCAGGGAGTTAACTCGAAAGTGCCAATGTGAAACCCCCAAGGGAGGTTGTGGTATCTTGACATGTTGCATGAGTACAAAGTGAAAAAATGGTTTCAGTTCAACATATTTTGAATGACAGAAGGAACCATTACAGAGCTATTATCCTATGCTTAAACGGCTTCACCTCATCTTGCAATAACAATCAAAAATTCATTCTCAAAGCAGCATGTCACTGTGGCTAGGTCAAATAAAAAAACATGTCTTCTGTGGCATGGTGAATCATTCTAGAAATACTGGTTTCCCAGGGTTCTGGCCTGTGATGTTGTGGTTCTTCAAGTCAGTACTATTCCACTACAACAGACTACACAGCGGTGAGAAGAATGGTTTGCGTCTTGAGGCTAAGATATGAGGTGAGCCCGTATGTGTGCGTGTGTGCGTGTGTGACCTATGTAATCCAAGCTAGGAAAACCACAACTCCAAGACTGGTGAATGACACACCTTCACCAGCAGAATCTCCTAGTGGCTCTAGCCTGCCACGCTCACTCACTAACACACAAATTAACATACACACACACACGTGGAGAAACACACATTCCGGCTCGCTCAGACGTGTGTGTCCCCCCCCCCCCCCCCCCAGGGCTCCCATGCTGCTCTGGGGCCGGCCTGCTGCTCTCACAGTTTGGCAGCCATGAAGTTGATGTGAGGCTTGGCCAAGGGGAAGAGGGGCAGGCTCCTCTTGAACTCTGTCATGTTCTCCACCAGCTCGGGCTGAGGGACAGAGACAGGGGATTAGAACAGTGGTGTTGGTCAGCGTTGGACACAGACAGGACATGTGACGGCTGATCATGAGCACGTCCCGCTCCACACCTCCGTTACCTGGGGCAGGGAGGGGGCAGGGGCCAGGTTGACATCATTTTGGGCAGGGAACTCTCCAACCACGGGGCCTGCAGGAAAGGCAAACACATACACATGAACATGCCCACAAACTGAGATGCGTCCGCACTCCACACACACCCTCAACTCCTGCCCATTGCTGCCTCCCAACTCCATACTCACAGGAGTCCATCTCCCTGGAGAGGACGTGGACAGACATCTTGTGCCTCTTTGGAGCCTCGATGGCCAACAGATCCTGCGAGGAGGGGAAGGAGCACGAGGTCAGAAGAAGACAGGACATTTGGTTTCAAGTGCGAGGTGGAGAGACATGGGAGACGTTCCCTCCTCTGTAACCACACTAAAAGAACATCCAGCCTGTTAAGTCCTGAAGTGGGTGAAGGGGACAGAGAGAGAGAAGATGCCAGAGTGAGAGCTAATGGCTGCACTATTAGGAAGCTGCTGCGCATGGTTCAGCACAGAGCCTGGGAGGCTGCTGTTGGGGGGGAGATAGTAGGATGCCTTTCTCTCTCTGTCCTCTACCCGACCCCTCCTCCCTTATCCCCTGGAAGCAGCCTGTGCTGCAACCTGTCATTACTGGGGCTGATATGCTCAGAGCGTGGCCTGTGTCACAGTCACCTCCACGGCTAAGAATAGAAGCAGGCCAAGGAGGAGGGGAGGAGACGGACGTAGAGAAGACACAGGGTGTCATGGGTTTGTGTCGGGGAGGAAACGCGGACACACACGCTCCACCCCGGAGCTCGTGTGCGTGTGTGACAGTGTGTGTGAGTGAGTGGAGGAGACAGCGTGAGTGACATTGTACAGTTTCAATAGAGGGCAGGAAGTGAGTTTCTCCATGGTGACAGTACAGTTCTACTCACCCTGTAGAACTGAATAATGTTCTCTTTAGTCAGTGTCTTCAAATAGGCCACTTCAATGTTGTCTGAAATGCAACACATAACATTTCAGGATGAACCATGGGTAGCTTCAAACATCGCCACTAGAAAGAAAAGCAGGATTTGGACAGACAATAGGCCAAGTAGATGACTGATAATAATAAAAAATCTGACATTTTCCTAACTCCTGAAGGAAATTCCCTGATGTAACTGAGACCCTCGCTGTAGCCTGGGAGAAGCCCCATGATCCTTGCTGTGCCGGGGCCTGGCTGCTCCTCCTGGCTGGTCCTCCTGCCTGCTGCTCCACAGCTCCATGTCCTTGGTGGAGTCTCCTCATCCTCCCTGACGGTGCGTTACCAATCCCCCTCCCCCCCTTCCCTTCTGCATAATGTCTGCTCCCTGTCGTACAGGCCTTTAGGCAGATTACCAGCAAATCAGCCCATTTACAATCTATAATAGCACTCCAGAGAGAGAGAGACTCTGGGCAAAGATTATTCTGGGGCCTAATCAATGCAAATTTGTGCAGCTCCTCCACCCAAAAAAAACTGATTATCTTCCCCCAAGGATTCTCCAAGACTGATAATCCTGCAGAATTCAAATCTCAGAGAAACCCAACAGGGACCCCAGTCCTCGCAATAACTACGAAGCAGACGCCTGAGAAGCTTCAACTGGGTGCTTAGGTCACCAGCCAGGGTGTGCGTGTGTGTGTTTACAAAGCCCCTCACCTCTGTCAAAGTTGTACTGCTGCGAGATGATCTCTCCCCAGTACTTGGCGCACTCGGCGGCCAGCTTCTTGGGCTTGTCCAGGCGGCGGAGGGCCAGCGCCTGGATGTGCTTCTGGAAGGCCTCGTCGCTCATGTCCTCCACAGACTTCTCCATGGTGCACAGGAAGGCCTCCACGCGGCTCTCCAGGTAGTGGGGGGCCTTCTCCGACTGGATGATGAAGCGCAGTCCCTGGACCCCGTTGGCCCGGCGCGGCCCACTGAACACTATGTAGCCTGGGGGGTGGGGAGGGTACACGTCAGAGGTGACGAGAGGATCAGGACCAGACTCTAAAAACATTAGCGTCTGTAAATATCCAAGATCAGGAGTGTGTGTGTGTGTGTGTGGTCTCACCAAGCTGCTCCTTGGTGCGCAGTGTGTTGAAGCAGGGCTCGTTGATGATCTGACAGTACAGCTCCAGCAGCATGTTGTCATGGGTGCTCTGCATGTCTGTCTGGTAGTAGATCTCAATGCCACAGTTGTTGTGCACCTCGTTCCTCTGCTGGTACACATACCAACCACCTGGAAGAGAGAGACGGAGACAGAGAGACAAAGACAGATGAATTGACTATTTGACAGACCATTTGATTGATCCACATCACTGAAGCTGTTGTGGGACTAAAGTCCTAAACTCTGCACACTCATGACGCCCTCCGTCTAACAGGCAGTGGAAATGGACTGAAGTACCTTAGATATCAAAACATTCTTGAACAAACTGTGCTCTCCAAGACAGCCGGCATAACACTACATCAGACTTGGCTCCCGAATTTAGACGACTTCTGAACACGCGCTGCAGGGCCCGGAGGCAGACTAGCTCAGAGTTCAGACCGAGGACGGTGGTGACACTCTCCAGACAGCGCGGTTCTTAAGCCAGCCAGCTTCCACTCGCCGAGTGCCTGTGAGTGGAGGCATCTCAGCCCCTCTTCCTTCCTCATCTGAGGGGAAGTGGTGCCTGAGAGGGGGCGTCCCAGTAGGGAGGGGGCGTCCCAGTAGGGAGGGGGCGTCCCAGTAGGGAGGGGGCGTCCCAGCGTGGAGGGGGCGTCCCAGTAGGGAGGGGGCGTCCCAGTAGGGAGGGGGCGTCCCAGCGGGGAGCGGGCGGAGGAGACCAACCACCGAGATGGTTTGCATTTTCTAAAACTAGTGAGGATTCTCCTTAGGAAGGTCAAAAAAAAGACAAAGCAGAAACTGGAAGACATGAGCGTGGGCAGTACAACGTCTCATGCGGACCTTCTGTTCAGAACCAACTCTGCTGTGTCATTTGGCTAATTAGTCTGAGGGTCAGGTTGTCCTTCTCACTTGCTTCTGTTCCCTGCTCGGCTGGTTGGACGAGTGGCAGACTGATTGCTCGGCTGGTTGGACGAGTGGCAGACTGATTGCTCGGCTGGTTGGACGAGTGGCAGACTGATTGCTCGGCTGGTTGGACGAGTGGCAGACTGATTGCTCGGCTGGTTGGACGAGTGGTGGACACAGTGCCTGGATGAGTGACTGATGGCACGACTGGTTTGATGGGAAGCTAACTCACTGACTGGTTTAATGAGTGTCTGACTGACTGCATGGCTGGTTGGACATGGGCTGGAACCTTTCAGTGGGTCTCAGGATGTCCAGGTGACCCAGACTGTTCTGCTTTTCCTGGCACACATATCAAGTCTCCTACTGTAATCAGCAGGGCAGCACAGGTGCATAACGTGTGTATGAATATGAATGAGAGAAAGTGTCTGTGTTTCCAACTGACAAGTTGCTTGCTAATGACCTCTTTCCCCTAGGTGCACGCGGCACACTAGACACCGAGGGTGTTGCACAACAGCAGATCACGGTTATGTAGGTCAGGTGACACTTTAGATCCTGGTACTTGTAATAACATGAGTTAACAGGTAATAAGGACATGGGTAGGTGAGTAAGTGTTAACATATTGTTAATAAGCATCCTATCAGACCGTTATTACCTGTAAACTGGTGTGTCAAACATAAGGGTTCAAAGGTGTGACGATAAGTCCCACTGTTGGGTAAGGCCTCTTCATTGGGGTCACCATGGGGCGGTCATGACAGGCTTGTGGTAGGGAGGGCGGTTGGGTAAATAAGAGCACTTGACCTACCATCTGGAACCTGCACCTCTCGGTAGCGAATCAGCTGGCTGGGTAGGAGGGGCTTGGTGTGGGCGTGCTCGATGAGCTTGTCCTCGACCATCTGCATCATACCTAGAGCAGACTACAGGGAGGACAGAGAGAGGACAGCTTCATCATCAGTTTTCAAAAGTTACAAAGCATTTCCCCTTCTATCCATTTAATTCATCCAGGAAGTTTCCAGAGGACCTCTTGAACAGCCTGGTGTTAACCATGTCGGATAACCACGACTCGAGTCAATCATGCAACTTTATAGTGACTGGATATTTGCATGGTTCTGCATGCCTGGTAACCAGAGCCGCTCTGGTGGGTCTCTATGGTAATGAGGCCCACTACCCCCCCGATGCTGCATCCAATCCTCACCCCTGCCGACTGGGACAGTCGTCATTAGCAGGGCCTGGCTGGCTGGTCGGCAGCTCGGACCTTTTAGAGAGTGTCACTAGATCTGAAGGACTTATCAGGGGTTGTCAGTGATAAGCTGGCCAGAGAACCGATAAGGGAATTGGAGGAAGCGGGAGGCTTTGGGCGACAGCACACAACCTGTTAAGCCGTCGATGGTTTCTGAAAAAAAATGACTGGCTGGCGTGCTGTGAGCGCAGGGGGGGGGGGGGGGGGGGGGGACACGACCACACCCACACCCTACGATACGGGCTCCGTGTCGGACAGAGGCCTGTGAGGAGCTGATAAAGTACAACATTGTCTGCTCACTGAAATCCTACAACTTCAAAACAAACCTCCTTGGTGATGTTGCCATGGAGAAGGGTTTCAATGTGTAGCCGTGACAATAGCTGAGGAATGAAGGCCTTGAGGCGGGCGAGAGTGACATCTGGAATACAGAACCAGACAAGAGCAATCAATCACGGAGCTTCTCCCAACCTGCAATCAGGGCCGGACACGATTAAAAGGCACTGCACCCGTGTGGGCGATGCCACAGAATAATCTGTCACGGGCAGAGAAACAATGACTACACAAATCACCTTCACACACACACACACTTCAAATGTAATCACACGGGCGCGCACACACACACACATCCTTCAGGCGCAAGTCGGTCAATCTGAATTCACAGAGCGTCTGACCCAGATTCCAGGAGGAGAAATGTGAAGGAGCGGCCACGGATGGAGGGGGCAGAGGAGGAGTGGACACAGGAGACACACACACAAACACCTGCTAGTTAAACCAGGGACAGAGGACAGGAGGGCTGGAGGAATCGAAAAAGGTCAGGCAAAGGGCGCTGGGAGCCCCAAGGACTGGTGGCACAGAGTCATAAGTGGGTAACAATTAGGAGGGACTGCTGTCGAGCTGTACTGGACCCTCGGTGAGAGAGCAAACCTTGACCTCTCGGCTAATTGAGCCTGGTGTGCACATGGAGAGGCGGGGCAGAGGGGCGGGGCAGAGAGGCGACTGGCCAGTTGTGCGTTCAGGGAGGAGAACGACACTGCAGAGAGCAGACTGCAGTGGAGGAAGGGCTGACTGGCTCGGCATTCATATGAGGAGGGGGGCAGGGAGGGAGGGAGGATGGTGGACAGGGAAGAAAGAGAGGTTGAGACAGAATGATGCAGATCTGTCTGGATAAAAAGAAAGGGGCCGAGATGGAAACGGAAAGAAATGGAAATTGAGAGAGACAGAGACAAAATGGGTGACTGGTGCTCACCATCCAGAGCCTCCTTGAGCTCGTCTTTGGTCCAGGCCACCTCGGTCATCAGCAAGCGGAGGTAGTACATGGCGTGCTGGTGGGGCTGCTCCGCCCTGAAGTTGTTCAGAGACCTCATGTACTGAGGGAGAAGGGAATGGGACAGACCAACCAATCAGGGCCCAAGTTCAACAGTGACATGAATCACAGGATTTCATCGGCCCTCTTGTCGTGCTTACAGCCTCCTTGATGATGTCAAAGCGCTTCTCGTCGATCTCAAACGTAGCCATCTTCTCGATGATCTTCTGCAGCAGGATGTCCTGCTTGTCGTTGTAGCCCTTCACAGAGAGCTGGGACAACCGGGGGGTTAGAGAGAGAGAGAGAGAGAGAGAGAGAGGGAGGAAGAGAGAATGAGTACAATGGACGGACATGCAGGGAGTCGTGAACAGGCTGCTGGTGGGATGCGTGTGAGTGTGTGACCGCGAGAACATGTGTGTGTGTGTGTGTGTTCTAGAGCTGCCCTCGACGGGGAGGAGGGGGGGGAACTGGGACAGCGCTAATAGCTCTCTACCCTCCCAGGCTGCCGTGCTTCCTCCTGGGGAAGCATCCGTCCACCCAGCCAGGCGTCAGCCCCTGCCAGCCACACAGCAGCTCTGGAGCACCGGGCGGGTCCACACGGAGCGGGTCTACCCAGCTCAGAGAACGCTCAACTGGGGAACAGACTCTTACACGCTCAGCTGGATGGGCCATCTGGACCAACATCTTTATCACCTATACTTAATTGCTAATGGGATGAGAATCTAACCCAGGTTGTCAACCTCTGCCTGCTAGAGGATAAGGTTACAGGTTGAATGGCTCAATAACTTCCTTTGCTAAACCTATATAAAAAAATAAAGGATATCTTTTCTGAGGAAAACTTTCCTTAAAAGACACGGTCTGCAGCGAATAATGTGTTTATTGATGCAAATAAAAGTAATACGCAAGCACGCTCAAGGATATTCAGAGCAGGGCTTTGCAACGTCATCCAAACCTTTTGGCTTTTCATGACTCAGCAGAACCATGAACCACTTTACCCTCCCTCTCACAAAATCATGCTATCCCCCCTCCGTCTCTGACACGAGTTTACTCGAACCTCCTTCAGCATCATTACCCTTGATGAGCGCCAGCCATCCACGCAAATGCTGACAAGTCAATTAGTCTTCCTGCAAGAACATGTCGGCCTACACTAAGTGCCTGTGTATCGAAGCCACATAAACCGGTTGTATAGAGCAATATCAGTTTTTAAATTATGTAGGGACAGACATATCGACATGGAAAATCCCATTCCGGCTGGAGTAAGTGTATGAAAGACAGGTTAGGTGCATGAGGTGTAGAAGCAGGTTAGTAGGTATCACCACCACAAAACCATAGTTTAGACAGAAAGGTGAAATTGGGAACACGAGCACCTTAAAATGTGAAAAATACGGTTCACCAAACTAAAAAGTTGGCAAACGTTTCAATCTTTACACAATGTAGTTCAACCTGAAACTTTCTCTTGGAAAAACAACTCAGCAGAATGCAATCATAAATATGTCAGGAGGATCAGCAGATACTGGCTTGGTTCCTGATGACTACAGAAGAAGACACTGTTCCCCAGTCTGGCTGACATTGAAACAATGGGAGATTAAAAATGCCTGCCAAAGAGGATTGGTAATAAATCAAAAAAACAAAAAAGCAGGAACATGTCATCTAAAGTTTTTCCTTCGTCTCGTCCTCTCAACAATTTCTGTTTGTGTTAGACGGGGAAGTGTTCTGAGTGAATCTGTCGGCACGGCAGGTCCTTAAAGGCTGGCTCAGGCTGAGAGCATGGCATTAGATGAGATATCCTCAAGATAAGGATTGCATTTCACGTAAACTAACGGGTGAACAGAAACACAATTCATAATAAACAATTGTGCTGGTTTAGGGAGAAACTCTGCCTAGACCGAGCCGGGAAAAACGTTTGAACTGCCTGCCTTGAAGGACTGCCAACGAACACCACTGCAAAACCCACACAGACGCCCATCCACTGACTGACAAGACAGGGGGAAGACAACGCTGCATATTTCCTCAGAGACAGACAGAGACCAACACACACAGCGTAAGGAAGAGGGGGAGGAGGGGAAGACAAGCCAGTCCTGCGCATTCTCAAAGCCTCAAGCTGGGCCCTCCCTGGTGCCCCCCTGCACTCTGCACAGTTAGAAGAGAGGGACGGGGGGGGGGGGGGGGGGGTGAAGGCTGTACTTACGAGGATGGCATTCATCCCTGAGGCTATGCCATAGGTCAGCCCTGCCAGACGGGCTGCATATGTATACTCTTTTAAATCATCCTTCAACAACCTGAGAAACAGGTACGTCATGTTGCAGTGCAGGGGGTCTGCGTATAGGTAGCGACTGACGGGCGGGGAAAGAAGGGAAACAAAAAAAAAGGTATGGTTTTTTTGAACAAAAAGATGTGTGGTTTGGAGAGGGGGGGGCAAAACAGAGCAGGAAGACTGAGAGTATGGATATGCAGCCTTGCAGCCAGCTTTTTCAGACGGGGTTGGCCAATTTTTGCCGCTGACGCTACAGCGAGCACCTTCGCTATAGAACACTACATGCCCTTTAAAAGAGCTCTGAGGTGTCCACTTGTGTTTGATGGGGGGGGGGACATTGTTCCTCTACCTCAGAAGAGACAGCAATTGTGGCGTCGAGCACCATTCCAGATGTGGAGGAAGGGGAGACGTCTCTGAGCCTCAGAGTGTGCAGGCGGTAACGAGGCCAGATGGAAAGGGAGGAGGGAGCGAGAGAGGAAGGAGGGATGAAGAGGAGAACGCATCCTGCCAGGGTGGAGGGGTGGACACGGAAGCCCAGGTTGAGAATGCATGAGGTTGGATGTCTGGCTGGTGGGGTAGGGGTGGGGGGGTCAGAGGTCGCCGTGTGAAATTGATGGGAATCGGGAGGAGGATTCTGAATACTTACATACATCCCATAGATGGTATTTTGGAGGTCATAGTTCAAGCCGGCTAGCTCGGCTGCATATGCATACTCGTTCAGGGAGTCCTTGAGAAGCTCCAGGTACAAGTACGCCATGTTACAATGCAAGGGGTCCACATACGCAAACGGGCTGTAGAAACAATGGCAGTGATGAATCACACATTACATCGACTGAGGCAGCTCCACAGTTTGTCCTTGGAACAGAAGCGAGCAGAAGCACTGAAGCCTATATATCGTGCAAAAAGGATTAGCAGCTAAAGTGAGGTAATTCAGTTGAGACATCATTTGCAAGAGAGCCCCAAAAAAACAAAAACAAATCATTAAAACATCCTCATTTTTACTGAACACCGTCACATGGTAGCATGAACCTCAAACGTTTACATTGAACCAGGGCTCTGGTTTGGTCACCAACCTGAAGAACTCAAAGTTCAGGCACGCCTTCGGGAGGAAGAACTTGTCATCCTGCTTGAACCACACCTTGCTCATAGCCGTGTCCTGGAAGACAAAAGCAGCAAGTTTCATCAGCAAGAGTCAAGGGCGGACGAGGAACAAGTTTGCTGCGCATATACTCACTTTGAAATGAGGCCCATCCCACTAGCCTCCCCTCCCTCTGTACACTGCAGGGTGTGTGTATAATGAAGTGAAACCCTGCCCGCCAACCCCCACGGCAGCTCCTCAGGAAGATCTGCCCTGTCAGCCATGGTTACAGCTCACCTCATGATCAGGGCACCTCAATCTGTTACGTGTCAATCCTGACCAAACTATGAGCATTTTACAATCTGGTGGCGTGTTCGGAGCTCTTTATGTGTACTTCGGCATTCATGAACGTCTGTTGCCGTGGCAGGGAGAGATGAGGAGGGGCGCTTTGATATTGCAGGGCTGTGAGAGTGAGAGTGGGAGTGAGAGAGAGGCCCCGGGAGGGCCGCAGGGCAGACAGAGAGAGACAGACGGAGGGAGAGGTTTACCTTGATGAGGGTGGGGGCGGATGGAGAGTCCTTCTCCAGGGGGTAGATCTCAAAGCTAGTGGGGATGAACTCATTCTTCACGGGCAGCTTGAACTGACCGTTGAAGTCTGCATTCGCCCATTTCTGCAACACGCAAAACGTTATGGGGTGCGTGCCAGCCACTCGGCTGCAGGGGGACAAACTCAGACCTCCGCAAAGACTCTGAAGAACTCACTGCATCAAACACGTATTCTCTAGCAGAGAACTCTTGAGCATTTGTGTGCGTGTTAGCAGCATTGACCTTGAGTGAGCCTCTCACCTTGATGACCTCATCAGAGATGGCCTCTTGTTTGTACTGAGTCCCGTACCACTCCTCGGTCCTGTCGGTCTGTCCCTCAAACGACTTGGACACCACGGCCACCCTGGAGAGAGGAGGACAGATGGGTCCGATTACTAAACCTCTACAAAACCTTCCCTTTCTCCAAGCCGGGCCAGAACTAACCCTCCCGTCTCTGGTTCTGTTACCACTACAACACACCACCCTGTACTTAGCAAAGATCGGGTTGCTTTCCAGCATCCTTCATATGAGCGGTCTATTTGTAGGTTGCCGGAGGGGAGGGGAGATGAATCCATGCATTGTAACTCTCCAATCGATGAGCAACTCTCCAATCGATGAGCTATGTTTGGAAGTCGTGCACCTTGGCTGTGCGATCGATATGGCCTCATTCAGAATGAGTCATCTTCACACTCCTGCGTCAATCTTCGGCCTAGTAGCTGAGCGTGGTGGTGCTTCTGTGGTCAGTGACAGGGTGTGGGGTCCGTGGGGAAACAGACTTTTGGTCCATATAACTAATATAGGTCATCTCCACTCAGCCCTGGAAGATTCAAACTCCTTTGAAAGTACAACCCAGCTTTGACCATTGGACATTTAGGTCACGTCATTGACTGGAAGCGAGGAATTTATTTATACCTACAACAATTAGGATGCCAAGTTTAGAAAGGAGGGGAGGTAGCCCTTGATGCTGATAGGCAATAGCAGAAGCTGTTGTCAACTGAAAAATACAAGGGTATGTTTTCACGTACTGAAGGTCTACTATCTCTGGTATGCGTCTTCTTTCAGATCCTGTCAAACATTTTCCCTACGTCAACACATAGTGACATAGTAAACCGTTGACTGAATACAGTTAAATGCCTTACTGACGTTTTTCCCGTGCAGGGACTGAAGCAGCAGGTACACCCAGACACACAAAGAGAACCAAACTGTGGAGCATGAACTGATGTGAAATCCCATTACCAAAGCACAATCCACCAACGTCTAACAGTATAGGGGGCCCCCCCAGGGGCCCAACATACCTATCTTTGGACTAACAAACAGCCTTTTGAAGCCTGGGAGGAAATTGAATCTGTAAAGTTGCCTTGCGTTCACTTTCAAGGGTAAATTGAAAAGCGGCTCATTTCAAAACATCCCATACAGACACCAGTTTTATCAAAGGTTCCGACTGAAAAGTTGGATCTTTTATCTCCATAAGGAGACCCCTGACAAAAAAAAGTAACGTTGTGAGAGAAGTTCTTCCTGGACTCAAACATCAATCCCTCGCACGATGAAGGCCATCTGGACAGGTCTTTCTCTGCCGATTCAGTTTCTCATGAATATAAAACTGAACTTGCTTTCAAAGCGGCTTCGTTTTTTGAAAGTGAAGCCCTGGAGATAAGAGTAGCCTCTGTGGTAGAGGGGGCCAGCTGTGGGGGTTTGGGGTGTCCAGGAGAGGGGAGCGTGTGGCCCGGGCCAAGCCGGGAGACTGCTCCGTGTGGACCAACCTGACTTGCTCTGGCCTCAGCTTGTCCAGCACCATCTGAATGAGGTCTGGTCTGAAGTCCTCCAGCAGGTACTCTGCAGCCAGGATCTCCTCCAGGGGATAGTACTGCAGCACACATGAGACAACGTCAGGTCACACACACACACAAACACACACGAGGGATTCAGAATACTGAAACATATAGTAATACAATAGTTGTCAAGTACTGATGATTGACAGTCCAACAATGACATGTGAATTGGGAATAAACATAGTATTTTCCAGTCTGGCTCAGCAGTATTTTGACTGTATAAACCTAGCATTTATAAGGAGCTCTAAAGGGCAGATACTGGACATCCTTAGCCCCTGCTTACTGCCATGGTAATCATGTTGCCCTGAGAAGAATGCCAGTTTAATTTTGACCAGGGTATAATCTCCTGTTCTCCTCCACAGTGACTTGGAGCCAAGAGGAGAGACTGGCGGCCCAGGCAGACTGGTGACATCACCTCCCAAACCGAGCCACAGAGTGCCACTGTGCGTTGCCGTGGATACGGCCTTTGGAGGAGGAGGAGGAGGAGGAGGAGAATGAAGCCACCTACGTGCAGTAAACCCGCCACTTTGGAGGTGTAACCACGGGGACGCTCCTTGTCCTTGAACCTGAAGGCCACGTTGTTCAAGTCCTGCAGAGAAAATCATTTGACGATGACATGCAAGTAACACTCCAGGGAAAACAGCAGACTGCATGCATTCACAGCACCCAAGGTGTAGAGGATGGAGGCACTGGCCCTGACCTTGCACTCCTGGAACACCCACTCCTGGGGACCTTCGGTACGCAGCTTCTGAACGTACTGGAACATGTGGAAGATGATGTCGTCTACGTGCACTACAAGGAGCAAAGCACACACCTCAGTGGACAGGAACAACCACAGACATACACACAGACTGACACAGATGAATAGTGCAGCCTACACAGTCCCTCCTCGGTCAGGTCCACGTTGATTATGAAGAACATGAACCCTCTGGCTCCCTCTTTCTGGCCGCCCACCAGTGTGTTCACCCAGCCTGGCGAGAACGACAAAACACTATTACAACCATTGATCCAAACAATAGAAAAATACTTCTGAACTCAGTCTGGATATACCAGTAACTGAAGGACTATTTCCTGGGCTGTGTCTGTAAATCGGCATTCCCTACCTTTCGATTTGAGCTCAGAAAGCAGACTGCCAGGACCCTCGTGACCAATCAGGTGTCCGAGGTAGTGGCCTGGGTTGGACTTGTAGTACTTCTGGAGGTCAGGGATGGGGAAAGTGACGTACAAATTCCTGATGTCCTTTATGGGCACCACTTTGTAGTATTGCTGTGGGGGGAAACGCAGAACGGTTCAAAGTAATGCGAATACGTTATGTGTACAAAATGTGTGTCTCCATGGAGGGGACGCACCCGGAGGTGTTCCTCCTGGAAGGGGTGCTCGTGGAACTCAGGGACAGGCACGTTCTTGTTCTCCACCTCCCCAAACAGCTTGACCACCATGGAGGTCAGCTCATCCAGGGACTCTGGGGGGGGGGGACACACACACGGACAAAGGAGATAGGACGTTTAAAACGTGACTCAACACAACATGAGGGCCGACCGAAACACTGCAGTCCTTAATTACGTTTCCCTTGTTAAAAGAAAATACATTAACAAGGGATGACTAAGAATGAATCACATAAAAAAATTCACAGTCGGTCTGTATGCACTGCTGTTTGCTAACGCGGATCAACCAGGCACATTCTAGCACGGAAACGTAAAGGCCATGAATTATGATGTCGTGCCATCGTAAAGGCGGCCTTCAGGTGCAGTCGGTTTCAACACAGTGTTACAAAACGCCCCTTTCTGAACTGGTAATTAACACAGCGGCGACACCCTGCCATATCTAAAGGCCAATTTGACTGCACCGAGTCTGTGGCTTGACAAGCAAGAGAAATCATTTACTTAAACTCCAGCGTAGGAAAAGCATCAGCCTTGTAAAAGTAGAGCTCTTCTATCCTTTCTAATATGAACTCATGGTCTTAGTTTGAGGTTAGAGGAGGAACCAGCTAGACTGCTGAGTGTCATGGTGGCTGAGATAGTGCTACAGGACTGTTTAAACAGCAGATCCCAGCCCTGAGCAGGACTGGTCATGCAGCAGATCCCAGCCCTGAGCAGGACTGGTCATGCAGCAGATCCCAGGACTGGTCATGCAGCAGATCCCAGGACTGGTCATGCAGCAGATCCCAGGACTGGTCATGCAGCAGATCCCAGCCCTGAGCAGGACTGGAGTAGAACACAGGCTTTTGGGATCGTCCCGTCTCGCCCTCTGAACCGGACCGACGCGTTGTCTCAAACCCACTGCTGAGCCGATGACAGAGCCTACCTCTCCCAAGCACACACAGTCCCATGAGGTTGGCTGAGTAGTACGTGGAGTGGAATTTCAGGAGCTCCTGGCGAATGTCTATCCCGTCTTTAGATGGTCTCGTCTCCAGGGTCAACTTGTTACCTAAAATAATGCATTGAATAAAACATTTTTTTTTTTTATTATAAAATCACAATAGGATAGATGCAATACTATGCAAAAAAAAACTGATGTCATTTTCATAAAAAGATAATCTGACTAATTACTAGCAGGGCCAGATACAAAGGTGGTGTGCAATTCCAACACAGTGTATTACAGTACACAAGATACACACTTGCCTCACTATTTCTAAGAAGTGAGAGTTCTTGTGTAGGATGTCATGACCGTGTTTGTGTCTGGTCCTTGAATAAGCCTGAGCCATTCTGATCCTGTTCTATTTTTAACTCCTGTCACGCTTACATAACTCAATGCTGCCACCAGCTGGCTATTTTGGGGTTGGAGTTTAAAATACCACACAAGAGCAACACAACAAAAGCCAGCAATTCAATTCTATGAACGCCATAGGTGTGTGTGTTCCTTCACGTGTGTGGTCTTATTTTGAGTCTTCCTTCCCCTTGGATTGCGCCACATAATAAATATTTTGGTTAAAGTTGACGTCTGTTCATGTGCAACAAAATAAAACCCAGTGGTGGGAAGGCTGGGCTGTAACCAGCCACTGGTTCAAAAGCCCCTCGTCATTGAGGACAGCAGTCGGAGGTCTTCACCTGTTCCAAACTTGCTGAAAGGGTGGTCAGGGTTCCCCGTGGCCTTTTCCAGCTGGAACAGCCTCCAGGCATCGTTCATCAGGTTCTTCTCATGCTCAGAGTCCACGGCGTTCACCTCCCTGTCCTTGCAGCTCTCGTCAAACAGCGGGCAGAGGAAGAACTGGGCAAACCTACAGGTGCGTGGAACATGGCATGCAAATTAACACACTGGCACACAAACCTGAACCTGTCTGAAATCCTCGTGTTTTGGTGAGAACCTACCAAGTGAAAAACACAAAGGTTGACGGTATTGTACACTCATCCATCTTAGTTTATAAGTCAGCTGTAAAAGTTTACAGTTGAATTAGACTTTGCTCTTTTCCATGTCATTAGAAGTATAGAATTGCCTGGATTCTATAACATCCACCTTAACATGACTACTCTATGTGGCAGCATTTCATCGATGCAAATCGACGCTGTAAAGTAACTACCATGCAAATGAGGAAGGATTACATATGTTTGTGAAGATAAAAGCCTGATTGTAGGTCCAGATTACAAAAGGCCTATTTTTCAATCAGATTACAGATGCATTTGTGGCTGGTTTATACTATTCCTAAGCACTGTGGCTTCCCATTGTGTCCAGATGGTCTTCAGTTCTACAGTGTGGTCTGTGGTCTACCGGTCAACTAAGGAACACTTAGGGAAGCCTGTGAGGCATGAACAGGTGTTATCCGTAAAACCAAAGTGCATCCTTCGCCCAAATGTATTCACAGCATTGCAAAAACACCACACACATGAAACGGTGGGTTTGACAAATCTCAGAAGAACCAACACCGAGGGGGACGCTGTAGAGATGATTTGGTTCAGAGATGCCTCGCACATTTTCTGTTTTCAGTGGTCTGAGTCTGACACTGCAATTGACACATGAGCCCAGCAGCTACCAGTTCCAGAGAACCTGATCACATACTGTCCCAGAGGTATCAGGTGGTGCTGGTGGGGATGAGGAGTGGAGGGGGGGGGGAAGACAACACTAGTTGTTACACAAGCCACCCCAGGAACAGGTAACTGGAGACCTGATGGCTCTCTGGGACTAACACCTGAGCATCACATATTAATTAGTAGTCAACATGTAGGTCGTTCTTCTGTGATGGCTTGAGTGTACAACAGCCAGACAACTAACATCCTCTCACTGGAAAAGTATGTTCTCTATTGCTTTGTAAAGCAGCAATCTTGGTTATAAGCCATTGTAGGCTCCCTAAACTGATAGCACATGGACACATGATTCATGAGTACTGCCATGCAGTGCAGCCATGAGACACAGTGGCACACCTTGTTTAACACTAATGCCTGTAGACATAACTAGACCAACCTTAGACTAAGAAATGTCACATGATACATCAATTAGCCTTCCATTTCTCGGTAGCCTTCCCTAATATATATAAGCAGTTTGCCTCACCTGTCCAGTGCCCCCTCCAAGTGCTCATGGGACACATCAAAGTAGTAGTTGGTGTGCTCTCCGCTGGTGAAGGCATTGGAGCTGCCCGCGTGCTCGCTCAGGAACTGGCTGTACTCATTCTCCTTGGGGTACTTCTCTGTCCCCAGAAACAGCATGTGTTCACAGAAGTGGGCCACGCCGGAAATGTTCGCAGGGTCCGAGAGAGATCCTACGAAAGACAAGACTATCAACAGGTGGCATTTCCTCCAGAATGTGCCTTTTGAAAGTCCTGCACTCTATAGACATTTCAGCTTTGTTTTTGTTCTAAAAAAACAGCTATACTTGAGGTAAAGGGAACTGATTGTCAATCTTGACAGTAGCCATAAGAGACTAAATGATTGAAATGTTATCAGACTGCAGTAATGCAGGCATGCAAGATGTCAGCATGATAAAAAAGAGGCTTAAATATGTTAGGAAAATAAATGTGTTTGTTTGGAACAGTGGGAGATTAACGGCAAGACAGAGAAAGAGAATGATATGCAACAACCTGCCTGGAAAGCAAATATGTCAATCATGAGAACGATATAAATGATGTCACTAAGTGGTGTAATACATCACTAAGCTATGGCGTACAGAAGGAGTTTCTATAGAGCTTGTGTTGATAGAAATAGTAACTGTTTCAAAGGGTTGAATACAAGAGTATCCAGGTAGGTTGGAAATATAGGTAACATGGCCTACCTATTTGTACATCCAGAGCTGCTGAAGATTTATCTGTGGTGGGGTCACTGATGAGGACAGCCTTGAGGCCATTGGTGAACTCCAGGCCTCTGTACAACCGCTTGTCCTCTGGGGAGCGGATGATGTCACTCACCACCCTCTTCACGGCCGGGTCGGTCATTCTGAGGGGTAGCGATGACACAAACCTGCACACAATAAGGCGAGGGATCTGCATAGGTTAAAAAGTATAATTAAATTCCCATGAGGACCGACCAGCATATTCCTGTTGCCAGGAGGAATGATATTTCAGGGACATCAACAGATGTCAGCCAGGACATAAATAAAGGAGTGTCTTAAATCAATGTTCGTTTATTTAGAGTATATTGTTGACCTAAACACAAGTATAAGTAGGCTAGCTAGTTTGCAGTGTGAGATGTCGTTTCATAACTCTAATCGGTTTGATAGTTTGCATTTAGACAGAAAATAGACAAACTGATTACGACGTTAATTTAACCTATCTAATCCTGGCTAAAGCTTCCAGAGAGCTAGGTCTACCTGTTCTGTCACAGTACAACGCATTGCCCAGTTGACCAAACACTACCTTAGTACTACACTTAATAAGTGACATCGTTGCAATTATTAGTAAATCGTTAGCTGTACAGCTAGCTAGAACAGCTGATACAGCCTGCGAATACGGCATTAGTTTTACAGTAGGTAACGCTACTTGGTTACGTTCGCGATGCCAGGCTAGCAGGCTCATATTCTCAATCTCGGTTGGGTTCATTGAAAGTTGGTAAAAAAAAGCTAGCTAGTACTGGTGCTCTGCTACTGGTAATGTGTTTATGGTTGGCTGTTAAGGCCTGTTAGGAGTGAAGTACTCAACAGGTAGATAAAATACTCATGTGCTGCGAGTACAAGCTAATGTAGCTAGCTTAGCTAGCTCAATCGCTTAGTCAGGCTCTAGCTAGCTAGATAATGTTTTAGCAAGCTAGCTAAACACGCACATCAACATAGCTAGGTAACCAGAGGTGCTCTCTAAACATACATCAAAATGCAAATTAAATGTATATTTGATTTTGGTGTATGTAATTAATAGTAGACTGACAGCACTCACCTAAAATATTGATTGATGTTACAACTATTCCCTGCTATCGAGATGTCTCTCACAAACTGGGCCGGTCGGCTAACACATTGCAGCATACTCTCGTCAGACCATGAACAACAGAAAACCTCTCTTTACGGTGGTAGATTTGAACAGACAAAAGCAATCGATGGCGGAAGATAGCCAAATGTAACATGAACCACACGCTTATACGATGAATCTTCTGAAGAAAAAAAATCGTAATATCTTAATATTTACAAAAAACACCGATATAGATTTATACGAAAGCAGCTTAAATGCTGGTTTATTACTTTAGCATCAATTGCATCAAATCAATTGATTACACACCCTGTTTACAGTTTTACGTCATCAAACATCCTAAAGGAACATTTCACCTAAAAGTGAATACATTTTCTCACAGTGTGTGACGTCTCGTAGCCGCTAGAGGGAGCAAGAGATTTAATTGCAAAACAAGCATAAATGTTCGACAAGACTGTGAAACTGTGAAATTCCCACCCTCCTCAACTCCAAAGATATCAATTTCGTTTGTATTGTTGTTGTATGACAATCAGGCCGTGGGTGACTATTATAAAATCTCAGTTCGCTCCTCCCCCAAATCTTTGGCCATGGACTATAACAGGTGGGTCGGGTCTCTTTTTACCAAAATCACTTCATGGTGTATACTCTACAATATACTAGCGCTAAAGTGACCTACATAATAATTATGGATTATTCAAACATTGACAGAAGATCATCCAGCAACAAAAAAGTAGTGGCTGTAGTCGGGGGTGGTTTGGTAAGATTATTATTTGTAATTTTTACAAATATGGATATTATGTTGAGAGCAGTTTCCCTGCAGATTTGAGTTACGATACATTATTATTTAAGTATGCTACTACAGCAGCCGGCACAGTACACCTTTCAACTCTTAACAAACCTTGTATATTCAACCACGTGTTAGGTTGGTGCTTTGAATGCTTGCTACTTTGCAAAAAGAGGTTTTCAAGTGGAAGTATTTGAATCTCGAGAAGGTAAAGCATGACCAACACACAGTGCTCCCACACTACCCTAACATCACGTTTACAGCCCCCATCATGCTTAGAAACCAAAATATTTGATTTGAAAGTGTTTAATGATATCATTATACAAACGTATTAATTTATACATACAATCTGACTGTCCCTCAGCATTTCGACCTAGATTCATACTGTATTTGGTGTATGTGGAAGTGCCTGAATCTGTCTACTTTCTCTGCTTCTAATCAGACATCCGAAATGCCAAAATAGTGAAGGGGCGGAGTATTAACCTGGCCCTATCTCACAGGGGCCGTCAGGCTCTGAAGCAAGTTGGAATGGAAGACAAGGTATGTTTGTTTGTTATCATTACCCTTCCCTACCAGTGGTTAAGCAAATCAACCCTTTCACTCCCAGACTCGTGTTCAACATCTAAATGGAGACGGAAATGGCAGTAAAAGCAGCTTTTGCAAAAGTTGCATTCTTTAATATTAACTGTATGAATTATATAATGTAATGTATTCACAAGCCTCAAATGTTCATTCCCCATGTCTACTTAGCAATTTAAGGAAATCTTTTATTCCAGCATCTGAGGTTAGCAATTTATGTTGACCCACATTTGGTGCATGTTTTGACATTCATATGGCCCTTATTTTTCACATTTCATTTGTTAATTGGTTTGATCCAAAGTGACTTTTTTTAAAAACATTTCCATGCCTTTCCAGCATGACAGAAATATAACTACTTTTCAAATAAACATCCAAGGGCAGTCGTAATGAGAGGAACAGTGAACTTTGCCCTCACCCTATCTTTACACGTTACTTGTACTTGCTGTCTAAAATATAGGCTGTCAACATGTTTTGTAATGAACTATAACTTGCCTGCACAATTAACAGTAATCATTATCAATTTTCAAATATGAGAAGACGTTAAAATCTGATTTGAAATCCTTCTCAGATTGTTTCCAAGGGAATCCCCATGCACTCCAGGATGATCCACTCTCGGAATGGAAAACAGTCCGCTATACCTTATGGCAAGAAGGGTCAGGTAGTCTACACATAGCTCACCTCATTACCCACTCACAGGGGCGCCGCCAGGAATTTTGGGGCCCATGAAAAAGAAAATATATACATATATTTTTTGATCATTTCTATTAGTTTTTCTATTTTTTGGGGCCCCTATCAATCATAGAATCGTCCAAGCTTCCCCCCCCCCCTATACGGCGCCGCTGCCCACTCAAACAAGAGTATGTGCTGGATGTTACTTGAATGATATTGTACCATAGTCTTTAGTCTTTTCATGCTAGTTGTTAGAGTTGTTCTGTTCTACTGTTTATTCATAAGCAGCCAGCACAGTTACACAAACAGGATCATTTGCCATTGAATTACTAAAACAAACATGACCTCCATCCCCCAAATACCCCATTATTCATACCAATAATTGGGTGCTAAGTTTCATCACCTGTAAATGTGACAGCATTAAAGAGACACATTTAAGCAGGCTTGTCATTTTAGTCTCATATCAGTGACAGTAAAGGGACTATAGACATGTAACTGTAGTTGTCACAAAGCTCTTCTACAGAACATTCTGCTGAAAGACTGACACATGGAGGGATCAAAATATTATACTTACTTTTTAAAGATATATGCAGTTAACCCAACCACACAACAGTACATGAACACCCACTACATACGGTAACTTAAGGTAATTAAACAACAGGAGTCTTGCATAACACTGTCAGCTTGTATGATGTCACTTTTTTTTTATTTTTCTGAGCTCTAAAAGCACCCAAATACGTTAAATAGATCAGTGATTTAAGTGACCAAAAGCACAGAGATATATTTTTAACATCACAGCATGTTCTCTTTCTCAGTACATTCTGTCTGTAGACAGAGCTAACCTCAACAAAGAACTTCTATCAGGTAGGTTGATAATACAACTTATTAATGTGATTTAATGTCATTGAATGAAATATGTAGCACCAAGCACTCTTATCTAGAATAGCAGGGATTTGATCGATGGCCTGCTGTGCTGATAAACAATTCTGATATACCATTTGGACTTTTTAAAATACCTGTTAAAAGTCTACACCTTTGAAAAGGTTTAAGCTAAAATAGAGACAGGAAGTGTCTTTTAATTTCCACCTGGCTTATTAAATTATTTGAGTGTCCTTAAATCCAATTCAGGAGATTTCCCCTGTGTTTTAGCTAACCAGGCTGCAGACTGAAGTCAGGGCAAGTCTTTGTTCTCTGTACAAGCTTATTCGTAATATTTAATGAATCTCAAGCCTCAGGATAAAAGTACAGGCGTACTTTGAAGTGTGAGCAAATATGTCTAGACACTCACAGGCCTAGAACGGTTTCCAAAAGCCAGACGAATTAGCTATGTACTATAGATTCAGATTCAGAGTAAACCTAATGATCATGTGGCTTTCTAAACGTGTGCCAGTTTAAATGCCGATAGTCACAGAACAACCTGCCATTCTTGGATGCCTCCAAGGGTGATGTTTCAGTATATAACAGTTCCAAACCCATCCTCAATAGCCATTCTATAATTTACCCTTTTGCAGAACCATAACAATTTGTTAAAGGTTTTGCACAACATTTGCATTGCCACATAAAGTATGTTGAAAACATGGTCCTGTTATGTCATGGGGGTTACATGTCATATAAGATCTTTGTGTAATCCTTTTTTTGTTTCAAAAGAGGCTGAGACATATCCAAACACAAAGATGAACTTTGACCACAAATTACTGGACTGGAACGCTGAAACAGGGGCAATGACCTTTATTGGGTAAATAGTTGCTGATAGATGTTTGTCTCTCACACACACACACACACACACACACACACACACACACACACACAGACACACACACACAGTGGTCATTATCTCACATACTGTTGTAGAGTGTGGCATCTAGACCAATTTACAGTATTCATCTTCATGATCCTTGTGTGCTAATTCCATTTATATTGATCACGTTTGACATCACTGCTGCTTTGTGGCCTTGATGTGTGGAGGAAAAAAGAGACCGTTTCCACCAATGGAGTGGTTTCTGTCTATCTGCATTTCATCAGTCAGCTGAGTGAACAGAGAGTAAAACCAGACAAGGAATAAACATAAAAGTGGGACACAGGTGTTCAGATGTTTCTTTTCAGATGTTATAAATGTCTGTTTTTTTAGGTGTAAGTTTATATTGACTGATGAGTTGGTTAACAATCTAAGTGTCAGGTCATTGGCACTTATCTTAGGTACATTTTGCGTGTCTTATTTTCAGTGCAGCAAAACTGGCTTTCATTTTCCGTCGAAGAAAAACTGATAGCACTACATTCACCGAAGATCTCGCACACGAAACACTTTCTGAACCAAACCATGCAGCAATGTTTATCTACCTGTAAAAATAGTATTTAAAGTCAAATTAAAACATTGTGACACAGCATAAATGTATAAGTTGTCGATGTTGTGCAGACCTGAAGGAACCAAAGAAGAGATCCAGGCGGACCTGATAGTAGGCTGTGACGGAGCGTTCTCGGCCATCCGCAAGCAGTTCCTGCGCAGGAGCCGCTTCAACTACAGCCAGACGTACATTCCCCATGGTTACCTGGAGCTCACCATGCCGTCCCAGAACGGAGACGTGAGTCATGGATGATGTCATTCTTTCATCCTCTCCTCAGCACAGTGTTTGGTCTGGAGGTGCCATTGATCCGATGTTGATCAATGGTAATCTGATGTGGTTTCTAGTTTGGAATGATGACCTTGTTTGTTTTATTTTGTTCCAGTTTTCTATGAAGCCCGACTTTCTGCACATTTGGCCAAGGAATACGTTCATGATGATAGCATTGCCAAACTTGGTAAGAACGTGAAAATATATGTTGTATGTTTTGTATACACACCAAACTGCCCAAAAAGCACAAACAAACAAAAACAAAACTAAAACCACTTTCCCCATGTCCCTCGGGCCCTGGCCTATTTCTTTCCCTGGGACATTACCTTCTGGTAATGTCATAATGATAGTTCTGCCTTACTGACTCAGCAGAACACACACTCTTTGTAGTGCAGCCAGGTGAAAGTACCTCATTCTATTGCACATTGGCACTGATGCTCAGCACTCAACACACATTAGGGCCTGTAAAATGTAAAATGACCTGTAAAAAAATGCTATGAAAACGCCACTCCTGATGCTAATGGATAACACCTGCTGACTGGACAGATGATGATGCACCTGCCTCCTGTCCATCCCACATCCTGCTTATTGAGACTGTCAGCGTTTTAGTTTGCATAGTGATTCAACTGTTTATTGACTAATTGGAGAACATCCCCTTCCGTTCGAATGCCGAAACACAGTCAGCATATAATCACCCGTATGTAAATATGCTGCGGTCTATACTGTAATGTCCTCCTTCTGTTTGCTCCCAGGACAAGACGTTTACCTGCACTCTCTTCATGCCCTTTGAAGAGTTTGAGAAGCTCACCACAGGTGACCAGGTCATCGAGTTCTTCGAGAAATACTTTCCAGACACCATTCCTCTTATAGGAGTGTAAGTCACCCATGCCCTTCCTCCCACTCTTTCAATCAGTACTTTTTTAACCATCATATCTCCCACCATCCTCTCGTTCCTGCTTTCGTTTTCCTGCATTTGAGCAGCTCAGACCACATCCATCTCCAGTGAACTGTGAAATTACAGTGTCTACAACTCCTGGAGAGATGAGTTTTTAATTTGAGATGAGCAGTGGGCTACATAGGGCTTGGAAATATTGGACAGTAGGAACAGTTGAGGTGTGTAACTCATAGTATTTTTTTTCAGGGTTGACGTAATGGTAAGCAACAAGGAAAAAATTGCTGAATGGAGGTTTACTTTTTGTCAATGTGCTGTCACAATAAGTTCAAATGATCTTTGTCATTTTGAATCTCCTAGCTCAAGGCATTGCTGAAGCCAGTGTTCAGCGCAAGTTCAATGTTCATTGAAAATTGTCTGTTCAATTGTCTGTGAAATTATTCTACATGTAATTCTCAGAACTGTATGGATGTATCGACAATTTTGTACTTAAAGTTAATTCCTATAAATAAATGTTTTTCTTTTCAATAGTGTCTGAATGGGATTTGTGTGTGTCTTGTGTCTGTCTTGCAGTGAAGCCCTGAAGAAGGATTATTTCCGCCTGCCAGCCCAGGCCATGGTCTCTGTGAAGTGCTCCCCATATCATCTTGGGAACATGTGTGTGATTATGGGGGATGCAGCCCATGCTGTGGTACCTTTCTATGGGCAAGGCATGAACGCAGTAAGTAGGAGAGGGGTATCGATAGAGTTAGCAAAAAAGCGCAAGAGATCATGAGAAAAACTGTGCATCCTTGTGTCTAGGGTTTTGAAGACTGTCTCGTCTTCAATGAAATAATGGACCAGCTAAATGAAGACTTCAGTGAGTCCATGAATCAGATTTAGTGATTGAATAAGAAATGTACTTTGACAGCCAGAGCCTCCGGAGCATTAGTAAACGTTATAATTCTTGGTGGTTTTCCAGGTGCTGTGCTGCCAGAGTACAGCAGAGTCAGAGTTCCAGACGACCATGCCATCGCAGACCTGGCCATGTACAACTATGTTGAGGTAATGTCCATATCCATCATTCATGCTACTCTTGTACTGTAAATTAGGTTTACTAAATATGATGTCTGTGTGATACTGAAGAGTGCTTGCATCAGGGAAATGCATTCTATATATCTTGTAGAAATAAGTATATTGTAAGGAACTACAACTTAATCACAGTTCTCTTTCGGTTTCGAAAAGATGGGTTTCGTTTACCATTCAATATAATCCTCATTTCCTACTGCAGACACGATGAACATGCCCAAAATTTGATCATGATAAAAAGAACAATAAATTAACTAACAACCTGTACTATACTACACCTTTTTATCTGTCTGTAATGTATACTCTTGCATCTTGTGATGGTGCCTGGTAGGATAGTGGATATTGTGAAGTGGTATGGTTGGGGGTAGTTGAAGCACAAATTTGCATTCAGTAAACCATCCAGAGATGCCCATCATGTCGTGCATGCTACTTCATATCCAGGCATACATTAAATCCTGCCAACACAATGGAAGTAATTGGTCTGAACAACTTAATTGTTGATTTCAGAACCAGCATGTGACTTGCACATGCAACGCCTGAGCTAAACACCTGATTAAAGAGCTACATTTATCATCTTTTCTGATGATATGGTTATAGAAGGGTTTAGAAGAAAGGTGGTCTTCCTCACTGTTATGAGCTACTTAGTTTTTTAGCAAATGCACTAAAAGCGCATTGTTTGAGATGCTTTAATTACTTCAGAAAATGTTTTTAATGTAAATTAATTGGTTTTCTTTTATATAACTAATGTATTCTTCAGATTTTTGTGAATTTGCTATCATTTGTACACAGATGTTGTCGTGCACTAACAGATTTATTGTGTATTTTTTAGATGCGTGCACATGTTAACTCCAAATGGTTCCTTTTTCGAAAACATGTGGATAACTTCCTCCACATTATCATGCCAAGGACAATAATCCCCTTGTACACAATGGTAAATTCCTCGTATTGATCTTACAAATGGACAAATGATTTTGTTATTTGACTGGAGATGCTTAAAATCTCTTTCCTATGTGCCTCTGTCTTTTCATGCAACCTGAACCCAGGTAACTTTCACCAGGACAAGGTACCATGAGGCAATCAAGCGTTGGCACTGGCAAGACAAAGTAAGAGACTCCTATCTGATTTATTATCTTTGTTCAAGCTCTACTCCTATTCTGTACCTAGGCGGTTTATTATGAAATTGTGTCTGTACTGTGTATCACTAAGAAGTACCTTCTGTACTCTAGCAAATATAACTAGGACTTTAAAACTGAAATGATGATGAATCACTGAAATTATTCTCAAAAGAAAGAGTCTCACTAAAACTAGCAAGCAAGGAATCAAAACAATGACGCAAAACAAGTTATCTTTAGCTACACTGAGATGCTCCAGTATTTTCTGGATTATTTGTAGGTGTAGTGGGAGAGAGTCCCCTGTTCTATTTCCAACTGTCAGATGTGCCCTCCTCTGCCCTGGTGGCATCTGGAAGTTAGAAATCAGAGAGAATGACAGATGGATGAGCAGAACCTAAAGGCGTCTTCAAAACATGACTAATAAAGAGTGACATGTTGTTGGTGGTGAGACCGGAAAAAACACCACGTTGTCCTTTAAGGGTTTTGCTGTGGGTCCTCCATTCTTGCAATGTGTGCTTGCTGTGTCGGTCATATAAAACGCAATCTGAGGTAATGACATTTGGAAATGTTTTCCCCAGGTGATCAACCATGGCTTACTCATCACTGCCACAGCTGCTTTGCTTGGGGGCACCTACCTGCTCATAAAACACCCCCCTAACATTTCCCAAATCCCCGTCGACCACCTGTGGACCAGGCTGCAGGCCTTCAAACCCTTCTGAGTGTCTCTTTGGACCAGACAAACTCACACTCAGAGAGGGTTTCAGCTGGAGCTAAAAACTGTGTAGCCACCAAACAAATCTGAAGCTAATTACAGACAATGATCAGATGCAATGACTGAATAAGCTGCTATCTATGCTTCTTCACAATGTTGTTGTTATAATGTACTCATTTTTTTCATTTTCCAATTAAAGTAATTTGTATGTAGACTTATTAAAAAGCAGACACAATTTTGGGAATAAATGCAATTATGGAATCAGGGTGGTCAGAATACAATCAAGTAATACTTTACAACAAGATGAAGACAGGGTCACTCAAATGGGATGGAAATTAGCCTTTTCCTCCTCTTCAAGGTTAAAAGATCTCTAGAAGCGAAATCAATCAAGGGACTCTTTTCCGATAAAGGCCACTCTTCTCAGCGACTCTTGCGGTATTTATCAACATCTGTCGACATATGGACACAGAGGAACATGCCATGCTGCTCCCAGAAGTTTCCATTAGCCACCCTCATTCTCCCTATCCTTACAGCACTGGCTTTTCATAAAAGGCCATCTTGAAACACCTGCATTAAAGTATAGTTGTACAGTAAAGGTGAACCTAAAAGTGTTGTCTATTGATTGGCTTGGCTTCCTGCCAGTCCATGATCACGGCTGCTGTGCTGCAAGCTACTCTGAAGCTGAGCAAGGTTATCATCAGCTTTTGAAATCTACTCATCTCTATTCATAGCTAATGACCCGGTAGGTTATCTTAAGGGGCACTGCTGGATTTGTCATCACTCCTCCCAGTGGAACCCAACCTCGTCCTTACAGCCATCAATGTATTTTAATACTCATGTGCCTCATAATGAACATAATTACACTCAAATTAATTCCATAGTGATTGCAGTTATTGCACCGCTGTGTGCCATGAAAGAGTATTAATCATTCATATTTTTAAATAGGATTTATTATATCGAATCAAACGTTACAGGGAGTTTGTGAAAAGTGCTGTGTGCCTGTTCAGTCCCTGATGGTGTCTCCTCAGCAGCTGCTGGTCTTCAGGCCAGAATCCTGAAAAGTGGTTCACATGTTGAGAGAAAGGACAGGTGCCAATCAAACTGGACAAACTACAGAAAAACATCTAAACGAGCCAGTTTTCTACAGTATACTGTATGTTGCCATGTCTGATACTAGTAGGAGCTGGAGACTTCACTTTCTCACAGGGTGTATTTATTGAAAACTTCCAAATCCCTGAACCAGTCTTTGAAAATCCAAGGTAAACCGTTTCTGTTCAAAATAACATTGCCAGTCCTGCATCAGATGGGTATTTTGGTTTGTAGAGTTGCATGACCAGAAGACTGAGGTGTATTCAGGAACCGGACATGGATCGCATCATCAGTCTTCACGGTGTACCCTAAGGTCACAGCGGTCGCACCTGGATGACGTTGACCTCAGACGAGGGGCTGTTTTTGGAGGTAATGTCCAGGTTGTGGACATCGTTTCTGGCGATGATGAAGACGATAGAGGAGGAACTGAAGGTCACCCTCTTCTTGGGGCGGTCTCTACCCCCACGCACAACGATTGGCCGGATGGGCCGTTCAATTAGTGTCAAGGGGCGGTCCTTAATGCTGTGTTGCAGCACGGAAAGCCGGGAGCAGAGCAGCTGCATTAAGCAGCGCCGGAACTGCCATAAGTGGAGGAAGATGAGATCAGAGTTACAATACACAACACCAACTACTACTTTACATCCCTGTTTTCTGCCGAACTGTGAAATATGTCAACAGACTGAGCCTGTATTAGAGGCTTAATGAGTAGTAATTCTTCCTCCCAGCCCATATCATTAGTGTCCGCTTTCCAATACATTATGCCAACCAAAACCTGCCTGGTCTTGCCGCTTGAAACATACATGATACATTTTCTATGTATGTGTGCATAGGTGTTCAGTTTATTGCAATGATTTTAGGAAACTTTCCACAAAGCATCAATTGCAGGCTACCATAGGCCCTCTCACCTTTCTGCTCATGAATATGTAGATGAGGGGATTGTAGGCGGTGCTGGACTTGGCGAAAAAGGAAGGGATGATAGCAATGGTGGGGGAGACCATGCTCTTCCTGCCAAAGGCCTCCATCATGGAGACCACGGCGTAGGGAGTCCAGCACACCAGGAAACAGGATATCATCAGCAAAAACATGACAGCCACCTTCTTCTCATAGCGCAGAATTTTTATGATCTGTACTGTCTGGAGGTCCTGGATGGACCGCAGCTGCAAGGAGGATAGGGAGGGGAGGGGGTTGATGAATCTCATAAGACCACAATCACTCGGTCCCATCCCTCCCCCTTCTGAGAACCGCAGAGTTAGCCCTTAAACACTGATCTGTAACGTCAGAAAATATAACCTAATTGGCATGGTAAATTTGATTACAATTGCAATAAGTCGGAACGAAGGATGAAGTCATTAGAGGTCATAGTGGTGATAAGAGTTTTTCTGCACATTCCCACTTGCACTTGATTATTGATCCATTACTTACTTTACCCAGATAGCAATAGTTCAAAGGAGAAAGACATATGTAAGTTTGGAGTCTCTGGCTGTTAGACATCTGAATTAATGGGTTACAAATGGTGACCAGTTTATGGCCCACCCACATCCACCTACACAGACACACACCACTGTCATCCTGTCTCTTACCTGCACACATACACACACACACACATGCACACACACACACACACACACACACACAGTCCTCCCAAAGTAACAGTGTGGTCCACTGCTCTGCAAGCCTTGCATAAATGTAATCATCCTTCCAGGCAGCCATCCTTTAACGCTAGGCTGGCTGGTGTGAGAAACAGATGAGATCAGTCACACATGGTTGCTCATTCTGGCTGCTCAGGTACAGCCTCAGTACATAAACACCCCTGATTTATGTCTGCTACTGTGGACAATGAGCTCTGAAAGGCTTTTTTTCCACTCAACTGCACACACCAAGGAGGTACATGCATATAGTGACATATTATGATAAACAAAACCCTGGCTGTCCGTGGAGGAGGTGAGCAACATTACATTATGTTGAATGGACAGTGAAGATCAGGCTTATTTTATGTGAAAGTAAATCAACAGTAAAACAATGCTTATATAAAGCTATAAGCAATAGAGTTGGATCAAATTTCATATATAATGTTACTAAATAAATGCAGGGCGGTGAGTGGCCTTTGCTGTAAAATCGACCGGTTCTCACCAGTCGTACTGTGTACAGGATATTCCCATAGCAGTAGATCATGATGCCCACTGGGACGAAGAAGCAAGCCAGAAGGAAAAAGAGGATGAAGGAGGCATCGTTGGGGTCCTTGGAAGCCCAGTCCAGGGAGCATCCCAGCTGGTGGATCTCTAACTTGTAGCGGTTCCATCCCAGGAGAGGTGCCCCAGTCCAGACCAGCGAGTAGAGCCATATGTGGGTGATAGCCCTCCAGACCCAGGGGAAGTCCACCACCGTGGCATGGACCACCCGGATGTAGCGCTCATAGGCCAGAGCCGATAGGCTCATAATGGACACAATGCCTATCAGAAGAGAGACAGGAGCAGTATAATAGGTTGGGCAAGTAATCAACAGGGTAGGTAAAATGTGGGGAAATGATAAACATACTTTGCGAATATATCCCAAACTATTGGAATTTGTAAATAGTAAATAATGTAAATAACATGCCATATGCAGTGTCAGGCAAAGGAAAACAACTGTGATCTTGATTCATTATCATCAGATAGTATTGGTTTCATGGTGTGAAAAACTTTAAGACACCCATTATATCTGTACTGTCGTACTTTCCACATTCACACTCCAGCTATCCACATCCAATCAAACTCTGTGCCTTCATGGCTATTATAGAGAGCTCCAGACATCAGACCCAGATAATGATCCATTTAATGACCTGTGATCACATCTAGAAGCATGCCCGGGCAAATATTTTCTCTCTCTTTTTCATTATGTCAGTGTAACACTATATTGCATATTCTGTACGTTCAGTCCTTAATAGTCCATGAAGATGCCTGATCATTGTGACTTATTGTGAAAACAAAGCACCAAACAGTTTGTTATTTTAAAATAAAAACCAGACCACGGCAATAAACTGTAGATGAGAGATGACAACGAAAGATTAAGCTTCGCACATTCCGCGTTCACAGTTGATCAAGAAAGGGGGGTAAGATTACATTCATAACTCATCACACTAATCGTTTCCTATTGATTATTATCTCTGATGAATGATAGTGACATGAAAGTTATTTCTTTTGTAAACAATTAGCAGCTCAGTCAAGGAATGAGAGTTAATAGCAGTAATTACTGCTATTAACATGTATCAACCTGCTACAATCAACATTGGAACTTGGTAGGTCAGACAGAAGCAAATACGCAGTATAAACTAGTCATTTATGACACGGAAAGCCTTGTTGCACGGTATATATACCTAGACTACAACTGGGATAGAGTAGAAGAACACTATACGTAAATGACGAGAAACTGTTTAATCAAGGTGTTAAATGGCGCATAAAAATTATTGTCCCAATCGTCCCAAGTAATGTAAATTATAGCCCTTAATTAGTGGTTTGCCTAGCCTAAAGTAAAAAGTAGGATGTGTATTACTGTTTATTAATATGTATTCTGACACGACTCTGAAACAAACCAAAAACTATAGCCTAACTGAATTATTTTAAACTTAAAATTAAACCAAAAATGATGTTCTTACCAAATAAGCTGTTGCTGAACCCGTCCCAGATGCATGTTGCGGAGTTCCATATCCACCCGCATTTAATGCACGAAACAAATGTAAAGTTGATTCCAAACAGAGACACGAGTATGTCACTTACACTTATATTCACCAATAGCAAATTTGTAGGAGTCCTAAGTCGCTTGAATTTGTAAAACAGTATGATGACAATGACATTGTTGCAAAATCCAAAGACTCCAATGGTTCCGATTGTGAAGGCAAGGAGTTTGTATGTAGCGACTGCAAAAATATATTGTTCTGTATTTCTTTCAGTCGTAGTTTCATTCTCAGGATTCATTGCGTGAATAACTTCTTTCCTAACATTGTGCTGCGCGCATTGATAATAAACTGCTACGGGTGTGAAGAAAAATCGTGTGATCTTCAGCACCGCTTTTCAGCAGCCTACCAGTGCTGTTGACATCCAATTAAATCTGTGACGATTGACGTTCGAGAAATCGGGACAATTATACAGGGGATTGTTTGGAGATCTTAGATTAAGGTATACCATGGGGTGGGTCACGCGTCATGTGAACCGATAATGATGAGGCAAAAAAGTTAAGCGCTAATAAAGTCAAAAGCCTACCGACACACAATGTATCTATCTAGTGTACCTCATCTTCCTCATTGCTCAGTGTAGGCCATATTTTCTACGGCCACCCGGCTAGCTTTCTTCGTATAGGTAGCCTAATGAAACTGCCTATCGCATTCTTGACTATTAAAAATATAGTTAGCCTACATGAATAACTGCAATGTTTCAATTACAAAGTTTATATAGGCTCATGTAAACACATGATATACAAAATAGGATTACAAAATCTGCCTTATTGAAGTGTGTATGATAATATAATTAGTGATGGACCTGTGTAGGCTACATGTCTTTTCAGAGCATTTTGAGAATCCTTCTAAAACGCCCTTTCTCTGTCTCTTCTCTTGGTCTTGAGAAATGATTGATTACTATGACAAAACTTCTTAATCAGAGCCTACTGGTGGATTCAGAAGTTCAGAGATCCTGTAAATAATAAAATAATGAAACAGACTAGCAAGTATGTATCACAGGTATTTTAAAAACAAGAAAGCCATCTGGGTGAATAGAATAAAGTGTACATTAAGTCAACACCACATATCATCAACGAATATTTACATTAAAAGTGTATGTCATATTATTTTACTCCATGGTGTGAATCCCATTTGTATAAACTCTGTAGTTTCTTCCTCCTCTGCTTGATGATGTCATGAACTCTGCAGCAATTCCAGTAATTACCTAAAAGGATGTGTTCCCTGTGTCTTTTCTATTAGTTGTAGTCAATATCTGGAACTAGGTCAAACTGTCATCAAAGCATTTTACTCTGTAATTTCTTACCACCCTCCCTTTTTGATAAGAGGTACCATTCAGTGAAATTCACAGCATTGACTGTGCTGATTGCAAACTCAGTAAGGAGCAGTTTATCGCTCAATGACTGGCCAGCATATAATTCCACATCCTGTAGACTCACTGAATGCCTCACTTAACACGTAACTGTTATGGACAAATGCTTGACATAATGATAATGATAATAACAATGACCCAGATTTTTTAACATTACTTGGAAAATTGACATAATGATAATAATAATAACAATTAGCAAGATTTTTTCACATTACTTGGAAAATTGCTAAACACAAATGGATGCAGTGTGCAATTATTTCGAGTTAAGTTGCAAATTGTGTCTCTGGATCAATAAATTAACTATTTTAGTGAATGTCCATGTACGTAGTGTGATGCTCTACAACTTGGTATAAGGGGCAGCCAAGAGGAATGATCCCCAAACGTCTTCTAGACAGCCATTTAGCCGTCTTGTTTAATGCATGGTCATGTCTAGCTGGTAAGTGGATGCTGAAGACCCGCAGAGACAGAAAAGCCTACTGAAGTGGTATGCTTTTGAAATTATACCTGTTTTCCATTACAAAGTGATTCTCGTGAATCGAAACGTTTGACCTTTTTTATGTGAAAGTGTCATGTGATGAAGTCCTTTTGGTGGCAAAGTGTTTCATCGGCAACAGAAGGAGAAGGTGGTGAAATCCTTCATATTTGTTAACTCTCAATGCCCTTGCCTTGGAACATTCGCCATTTTTTAGATCCATTCAGTCACCATGATTTCATGAAATGACATCAACAAACATTGTGTGGGGGAGAGAATGATGTCCTTGTTCCCACTGACTTCCGCTCAGCAGGACCTGTAATCTACAACTAGGATTGTTTTTCCAATCAAAAACAAAACTGACATTTGTCAAGTCTCTTACGGTTTAGGTATTAGGTAAGTGCCTCACGTCTCATTTCATCTAAAGCTCTGTCTACATTAAGCCTATGAGTCTGTAAAATCACATCTACATATGAACCAAATTCTCTCAGGTTGGGAAGCGATATGGAAGTCAGGTACACAAACAGAGAAGTACAACGTGCAATGTGATCATCAAACACTGCTCTGAACCTCTCCGGTTCCTCTGTTACTCCATCCACGTCTTAAACTGGAACAGCATCCATTACTGTCACTACTGGAGGTAATTCTAGGAAAAAACAGAACAGAAAAAAGATTACATTATTTGTCCAATGTTCTGGGTGTAATGGAAAGCATAATCACCCGTGGCGCAGTGGTCGTATCCACAAGACATTGCTCATGCGTCCTTTTTTTCTTCTGCTGTGTTGAATTTGTTGATTCCAATGTTCCCTCGTAGCAAAGCAAATTATGAGTGGCACAAGAAGGAGTGAGTAAAAAAACTGCAGATAAATATGAATACACCTGTGTCGAAAACAAAGACTCTAATTACATAGTGACTCACAGGGTACCAGCCTAATGATGCTCCTGGAAACAGAATATCAGAGCCATTGATGAGTTTGACACCTGAATACAGAAAGTCATCTTTAAATGGAATTTAGTTTAGCAGAGACTAAATTAAAACCTTAACCTTTAAAGTGCATCTTACAACAGAAGCAGCTGTGAATTATTCATCATGGTAGCCCTTATCTGGTTATGCATTGAGTGTGTGTATGTGTGTGTGTACGTGTTTGGCCAGATAATGGGAAGTGTAAAAGAGGAGAATGACTAGAAAGAGAGAAAGGGTTGGGTATATTGTGAGTGTTAGAGCATGTGTGTTTAGCTTCTTGTTTGACTGCACAGATGACGAATGATATTAATTATTGATGTCAAGGGTCAGCCTTGCTCATAGGTAGTGGAAGAAGAAAAGGTGTCCATATCTGATTTCTCCCTTTCCTCTGAGGTTGTGTCAACCATACTTGAAAAAGCTGGTGTCTTGTGTCACTTTGTGTCACCAGGTTTGGCAGGGTGTGTTGAGAGATGTCATGAGGATGTGAAAGAGACAGGGACAAGGTTACGCTGGGTCAGACCGAACTATCATATGATAATCGATAACACAGTGCTTGTGTTAGAGAGGAAGCACTTTAGGTACTTTTCTCTGTATAATATTGTGCCAGATGAAAGACCCTAAGTAGTCTTTTACCCACCAAAAAAGGGGAAATACCTTTCTCCCACAACCAAAGACTTGACACCACAGGACGTTCTCCAGCCCTCCCTGTACCTCACCAGCAGGTTCTTCTCCATTTCTTCCTCTGTCACTCATCATCCCAGCCGAGGCTCCCATACATGGGTTATTCTATACAGCAGCCTCCCCTGTCGCCGCTAGACATGGAAAGCCTTTATCACGTCAGGACCCAGAGGGCCTTGCCGACCTCAACGGTCCACTTCTCTGGTTCATGAGCCAATCAGCGTGTCCCCCTACCCTCATCTTCTGATGATGTCACAGTGCCAAAATGCTGGTTGTTATGCTCTCTGCAGCAGTGGAGGTGTTTACCCATGTGTCACCTCCAATCTCCTCCAAACCAAGGCCTTATGTAATGCTTTCTCAGACTGTCACTGCACTTTATTTTCAGACATGTACTGCCAAAAATTGCAGTTCTGGCTATTCATTCTTTCTTGTTGTGACGGATGACTCATATGAATACATTTTCACATCCTGTATTGTCCCTGTATATTCACATGATGTTGACCTCCAGTAAGACCTTACTTCACACAAATGTCACAAATTAAATAATCATTGTTTCTTGTATCACAACAATATGTTCACAAACATTGATTTAATCTGCAATAATGTATTTGTGTAACCCATATTTTGTCTTGAATACTAAAACCTATTATCTTTGGGTCACTATGACCATTAACATTAGACCTTTTTGACACAATTCAGGAGACTAATACTATCTAATATTGGCCCTTGTATCCTTTGAATGCTGCTTGTACACTTTACTCACATTTACTTTGAAAAGTATATTGACATAAACAAGCTAATTCAGATGGGAGGAAATTCAAATCCTTTTAGACATCATCTGCGAATTGACTATGTGAGAGCATGCCTCTCCCTCCCCCTGGTACTTAAGGCTCCTAGCTTTGTGACAGAGAGGATTAGTTTGTCCTCACTAGAGATGCCACACATACACACACACAGACTTTGATCTCCCTTAACATGACACAGCATTTAACTCTAGGCTCTTCTGTCATAGGTTGAGCTTGTCTCTTCCTGAGGGATGTGACATTTCCCGAAAATCCACGTCTGTGCTGCTTCCAGTCCCGTCCCCAGAATGTCTTTCTCCTTTAGATAAAGTGATTGTTTCTCTCCACTTCAAACAAAGGAGTCTAAGTGCATGGCATGGTGTTGTATCTGATTTGAAAGGAGCTTCTTCTTCGATATAAGGCTTCTGCTCTACTTTTGCAGTGTGCCCGTTCCTTATCACATCATGTTGTTGTATAATGTTGTACATCCTGACTTGTATGCTGCTATCTATGCCGGGTCTACTGTTTAAATGTAGGTCTCAGTGGGAGCCTCAAAGGTAAATAAGTCAAAAGGCAAAATATAACATATCTTCACAAACCTAAACTTATTTCATTATTTATACTCATTATTTAGCGATAACTATCATTCAGAGTTTAGAGGGGAAGGTTTCTTACATAATAACCCTTTCATAACGATTCAATTAAAATCGATAAAGTCTCTTGCAAAAGCTAGAAGGCCATCCTGAATACTTTGGAATCACGTCTAGAAATCAAGCTCTATTCTTTGGCCAGAATGATAAAAGGTCATTTTGTGAGAGATGAGAAGATAAAGGCACGAACATGGCGAGAGGTGTTATTGGCTGATCTCAGTCTTATTGGCTGATCTCAGTCTTATTGGCAGTGTCAGAAAATTAACTCAATATTTGTGGTTTTCTGTGGGGACTTAGATGAACAAACATGTGAAACCAGACATATGTCAGAAGACCGGGCCTGTAAAAAGTCAGGTAAATGTCATGGAATTACTGGGGAGAAGACAGAGAAAGACCTTGGAACCGTTTACAGAAATGTCTTACCATCGTTACAGCAAATATCTGGCATCTATTATACGATATTCAGTCAACAAATGTAAAAGTACTTAACAGCAGAAAATATGTACTTATATAATTAGCAGTTGAAAATACATTCTTTGAAAGTGAATCATTTAGACAGACATAGATGTTTTTTGATTTAAAAAACGTAAGTTGAAAAACGTTCTGTGAAGTGTATAATAATGTGCCCACTAGCTACAGGAACAGCTGCATCAGAGACCCGTCTTGTTCTACAGACCCACAGGTCGTGTACTTTGAAGCCATCAGCCACTCCACTCCATCAGATAGGGTCAGGACAAGTTGTTGAGAGATGATGAAATGCAGATGAGCAATAGACTCTCCCACTCACCCCCCCCAAAGGTCTCCGGTAAGCGGCGAGAGTGAAACTAGAGTGTCTGGTTTGAGAATGGTGGCTGTATAAAGGCTATTATATTCTCTCCCACTACCCCCCACCTAACTATCTAATCTCTTTAGTGATATGAATAGGCTTGAGGTCACTTTCTGGCTATAGATATAAGGTGGACCATGGTCGAGTAGAGGGTGACATGTCTCAAACTCCCTTACCTTGTGTTGACCCAGCAGCCTTTCACACTGCCTCAGCTCTGCCACCCTAGCCCTCTCACTGCCCGCAGGCAACCATGGCCATCCAACGAAAGACCGACCTGCCACTTAGAATGTATCAGCAAACGCCACAAAATGGTATACTCGGACACATACCTAAACAGACAGACGCTCATGAGAACAAAGAAGGCCTTGAAAAATAATATTTTTCGAACCTGTAATACTCAAATTATTAACAGACACAGAATATTGCAGACACAATCTGTCAACAAGTATGTTGCTCAGTGATGAGTGACAAGTTGCTCATTGTAAAATGTGATTTGTAGAACCTAAGTTACTGAAATATTTGACGCATGATTGTTGTTATCAGTTGTCATAGGATTGCTTTTCCTAATTGGGACATTTACTGTGAAGATTGCTTTAAAAGTGCAAACTGGAGCCTATTGTATTGGCTATGGAACAGAACTCACAAGGCTTTAGAGAACTTCAAAGTCAAACAAAGAGTCATGACCCGGGCATACGAGACGTGAATTATTCATCAGTAAACTCAAAAGGAGAAAGACAAGCAAAAGAAAGAGGAAGTCGTTCAGACTTCAGTCGTTCAAAATCCTCAGTAAAGCAGACTTGTGGCAGTGTGACGCAGATGGTTGTAGCCGTACATTTAATGCAGTGGGACTGAGGATCATGCAGAGTATACGGGATGTTGGGTCCAGGGCAGCCTGCTGGCTTGAGAGCCTTGGCTGGAGTTAGAACTGCTGAGCCTTTACATCCAAATCTAAACATTTGTTGAGAAAAAAAAAGGAATTCTCTGATGTGAGAAACATTTGAGCTTTCAGAGTTGCAGTCAGGGTTTCTTTACTCTCCATGCAAACATGCCATGGTTATCGAGGGCCACAGTGAGAGGATGACATCCCTTTCTACAGTACATGGTAATATTGAAATGTTAACATTTTCACTTGATCTTCCTGGAATGAAACAACCAGCATTGGTGAAGTAAGGGTTGAAGTATGAGGTCACCCAGTTAAAGAAGGAATAATGAGGCAGATAAGACGGTGTTCTTCTGTTAAATCTACCTGTCCTGATTCCTGTAACTTCATTAGGCACTGGTTCAGTTAGAGGAACGAGTGTCTCTTGTTCTAGCTTGGTTTATGTATAAGATGGAGGAACAAGAGGAGGAGACGAAGGGAGGAGGGGAAATCATTTGGGTGTTTCTTTGATGTGTGTGACTTGCCAAGGGATCTTTCTGCAGTAAATTCTGATCCTTCGGGTCTCAAATACAGTCAAAGACACACAAACACACCACAGCCCCATTTTTTCTTACTTAAATCAGAGCTCTTTCAAGATTTGTTTATTTACCTACATTATGTGCTTATCACCCATGACTGCCCAACCCCTCCTTCAGCCCCCTGGTGTAATCGGATTCATATAGGAGAAAATCCCTGTCTACGTTTCTACCCACAGTATCAGCAAAGTAACGGTCACGGTGAGTGGTAGGCAGACATGGCATGAAACAAAGGGTTTATTTCTCTAAATGGGGAACAGACGAGGTACTCACGTAACAAGGGTAATGACAAGACAAAGACTGGACACAAAATGGGAACCTAAATACACAGAACCAAACAAGACACAGGTGGACACATGAAACTAACGAGACAAATCACTAAACGAGGCAGGTGAAGTCAATAGGGCAGGGAAAAAACAAAACAACAGGGGGGCACGGCTGTGGCCGTGACAGTAACATCCAACTCATGTGAACAAGCAATCAAGACCATGTGACCTTTGCTGTGACTTTATGTGACTTTGTGTCAGATAATTATAGTGCAGTACAGAAAGTGATTGTAAGTACATTTGGGGAGGCAAAGCAGAGTTCCACAACAGTATTATGGGAAACTGCACTGATAAGACCACCAAGTTAGTAAGACCATTTCCAATACATGACCATAGCTTTATGTTGTATTTGTTGCATACTGTAGCTTTTGAATTTAATTGTATAAATTAACTGATTCTTAATGCTAGTTATATGGCAAACAGTGTTATAGATCAAAATGGGATTTTAGAACCAGGAAATATTAGTAAACAAGACTGTGTTTGACACATTTCCGAGTGGGGTAGCATCTAAATATCCATCCAGCCTTAAACAGATTGTAAATAGGGACATGCTTTATGTTGGATGACAAGCACTTTGACAGTAACGACCCTATTCATGTCTGATGGAGTGACAATGATACTGGAAGAACACATTGAGGATAAGACTGGCTTTGACCCAGCTGGTAGGAAGTGTTTGTTTTCAATGGAAAATAGAATAGTACCCCAGAGAACGGGCTGCCTGCCAGTGTTTAGAATGGAGACAGAAACCAATACGCCTGTAAGCCTATTCGCAATGCATCCCTACCCGTGCTAATGAAGTTGTTGAGTGTGTGTGTGTGTGTGCGCGTATGTACAGATGTATGAGTATGTGTGTCTCTGCATGTGTGTGTGTGTATTCTGATTGTTTGTGTGTTTACCCAGTTTATCTGATCCTAAATATACATATATAATGGGATACATATGTAGTGGTTGCAAATTCAGATTATGGAAATCATGATACATAGACGTGTGTGTTATTGATCGGATGTGCTCCGATGTTCTGCCAGCATCTGTATACCAGACTCGGTTCAGGTTTGCTGGGCTGAGACACAATATTCAAATGAAAGCCAATTGACACCCTCCATTGTTGAGACAAAGACAGAGGTGAGAAAGAGGTCCCCTTGGAGGACAAGGTAACCCAGTGTATTTTAATGTTCCGATGCTAAACATACATTTTACTGCAACTTACATGTGCTTGCCGTTTACAACTAATGAGACACTACTGCAGTCCCTCTTGGGGTTTGTAAAGATTTAAGAACATGGAAAATAAGATGCAATTCCTGAAACATCCAGGACCCTAAAGATCAGTTCACGTGTGTTTACAAGGACATGCCTCAGATCGGTCCTTGATACTGTTTGAGCCTGCTGGTCAAAATCACAGTGCCATTGAGTGTTTATGGGTTTATGACATAAAAGTAAACTCAAGTCCTCCCTTTTCAGATATGTAACTGAGCATTCAATGACTTCCTGTGCATGATTAAAGAGATTCACATTGGATGCATGTAAGGATGAGATCCAGCAATGTGTCCTTCATTCTGTTCCTGCTAGAATTTAGCTGCATGATGCTACAAGTCAGGACTTACAAAGAGCAGGATCAGAACACAAAGCCCAGCAGAGGACGGGAAGAGATTCAGGTTGAAATGTCAACATGAATATCATTTTTCAAATGGTATATTAGAAATGTTGGATGTTCAATACCAGGCATGAATGGTTGGGCACACCATCTTTGTACTAGTATGAAGAAATGTGGGCCACACAGTGCTAAACGGAGACATTCTTCTTATCTGCCTGTAACATCCATCTCCAACTTGGTGACTGTTGCAAGATTATTTTTTTCTGGTGATTTACGAGGGAAGCACTGTAGGGCTCGATTACTATCCATAATCAATTTCAACATTAAACATGATAATCCCTCCACCGCATTACCCTGCCAGACGTGTGTTCTGACTCTAGTCCCTTCGGAGGAGAGGGTATATATGCAATCAGTCCCTTGACTGCTGACGTTTCATCCCTCCATCCTCCTTTTCCATCAACCCTGCCACTGCACCCTGGCACGAGGAAGATCTCCCCCAAGGTTATTACAGCCAGTGGCTATGGTGTTGTTTATGAAGTCATGTTTACACCACATTACTAACATTGTGTGCTGTGTCTTAATTGGGTTTTGACATTGGTTTGATTTTTATTGAAAACATCTTCACAAATTGTCAAAGACAAACCCTTGGATGTCAAATGAAAATGATTGTGAGGTCAGAGACAGGAAATGCAAACAGATAATTCCAACAAGGTATGTGTGATGTATGTGGGTCAAACACTGCAGGCTATCATTAGGAATCAACTCAAGGATCATTTCCTGTGGTCCACAACCATTTTCTGTGAACTGTGGCACTTAATTTCAATAACTCATTCCCAAGTTGTATTTTTATCTCCCAGGCATTAATGGCTTCATGGCCATTCTGATGGTTTGTGTCTGTGTGTGCAAGAGTAGTTTAGTCAAATGAATGGCATGTAGGATGGAAGTGGTCTTATTTCTGTTAATTTGTCATGTAAATACATGCAATGGACGCAATGAGGATAGACTACATGCCAACAACAGAAGGTCCCTCATTCTGTTAATACACTGTTAGAGCATGATATTTAAAGTAATTAGGGAAAAACAAACATAAGATAAAGCCAACAGATGTTTGTTACAGACTACATTATAGACCCTGTCATCAAAACATCAAAACCCAGCAATGGTTATTATAACAACAACACATTTACATGAATGAATAATAACAGAATAAGAACAGAATACATGAACAGATAATAAGGCAATGGGATTAACATAATGCACAGAAGAAATCCCTGATTTCTCCCACATGTGAACGCAGTGTTGACAGATTTATCTGTTTTTCAGCCACATTCCCAAAGGTGCCTCACTCTCCTTGTGACTTTTCAATATTGACTTCTTGCTCGTCGCTTGATTCTATTAACCTTATCACAAGCCAACAGCAGTTACTCTTACCCTCACATGAGTCACCAACACGGGGAGGTGAGACAGGGACTCCTGTCCATTCATTTACCTGGACATGTGTACATGCATGTGTGTGTGAGTGTATTGAAGGGGGCGGTAATGTGATGCTTGGGCTTTGTTTAAGTCCTGGATAATGTAAAGTGTAATTGTCCTTGTTGTCCTTGCATACCACATGATGCTCTCACCTACAGGAAGAGTACAATGCAGACACATCATTAACAGCAGCTTTTTCATTAGCCTTCCTAATGAGCCAAATCATCAACCTCCACCGCTTTCATTCAAGTCCAAATAGATAACCACAACGTGTGCAGGTCGGTGCTCCTCTAGGAAGTCATCCTCTCCTCAACACAGCAGACTTCCCAGTGTGCCCTATGCACAACAGTATTCACAAGATATACACTTCTTTGTCAATTCAACACTTCATTTGGGGATAGTGGCGTGTGTCATCTTTAGGTGCCACAGACTCAACTGTCTAGCCAGAGAGGGGCAGAGAGACTGCTCCTAAGGTTTTTAAACTGAAACACAAGCAGCCAGACCAGTTGATAACCACTTTACACAGGTTAGCTATTGAGGCAGAAATCTGCTCCCCAGAAACCTTAGCAGGGCAACACAATCATCAGTGAACCGAAGGAACTGGAGCGTTGAATTGAACAACCCTTTCTTGCGCTTGATAACCGGTTTATTTGGACTGAGATCAGAGAAAGGGTGCTCAAAGGATTATGGATGTCAGGAATTAAGAGGGATTTGGGACCATGGGTGGGAAGACTTTAAGTCCTTTCATTTCTCCCACCAAAAAGACTGATGTGCTGAGCTTATAAAAAAGCAGAAGTTGGAGAGCTTGCATTAAATGATCATTCTAATTTCACAGACAGCGCTAGACTCCTGAACAGCTTCAGAGAAAAAGGGGTTTGTTAGCAAATGTACACAATCGTTGCCATACTTTTTGAGGTCATTTCTGTCACCTAAATTAATTGTAGAAACAAATTATATTTCCCTGTGTCTGCACCATATCACTGACACTGCAATTTAGGAATAACATCTCTGTACGTACATTCTGATTGTGGATTTCAAAACATGTAAATGATAATTAGTCAGCTGAAAAAAGAAATTATACAGTCAGTGAAAGAATAAGCCTTAGAGTATTGTTAATTGATAATTATGAAGCTTAAAAACGTATATATCAGGAAGCACAAACTATACAGTAAAACTGCCACAGTATCATAAACCTTTAAAATACTTCCACACAAAATGGACGTGCCTTTGGCTTGGTCTTTGGTGAATACTTTTTTTTGTGTGTTATCTATTCCTGCTGGGAATATGGGACAGTTTATTTGTCTGTATTGTGTTATTTTAAACTCACCCTCTGGGTGTTCTGAATGGTTCATTTCTTACGGGCTTGCTGCCATGTTGAAAGGATTGGGTCCACAGCTGCCAGAGAATTTCAGAAAATTAAGTTAGATGTTGCTTCTATGAAGTGGAAAACATAGCCGACAGGTTTGAAAAGAAATTTGCCACCTCACAAGTGACATTGTTAGTTGTGAAATGAAATACTTCACTGCCTGTTACAACATAGAGAGGACATGTATAACACACAGCAGTAATGGCAAGTCACATATACAAATTCCTGGGAAAGCGTTCAAAAATGAATTAAAATTGATGTCTCGCTTTGATATGAAATGCATGTCATGTCACACACACCTACACACACTAACATTCTCTCTCTCTTTTTCTACATCTTTATCCCTTTCTCTCTGTCTCTCATATTTGGTCAACTCAGAAAAGGTCGACACATAGCCCTCGCATGCTGGCACTCACCCGCACAAGCACACACATGCATGCACAAACACACAGCCTGCCGACTGCATGCCATCCAAGACTTGTTTATAGATGTTCTTGGCAACTCAGCCTCTTCAGTACACACCAAAAAAAGAATGCAGAACTGACAGGTAACTGTAAAGTGAATCTTTTTGGGGCAAACTCCATAGTTACAAGTTGCAGAATGCCAGATCCTCTCTACACTTAGTCTGCCCCCTCTTAACACAAATATGATAAAAATATTTTTTGTTGAGCTGGTGAACCCTCTTACAGCACAAGGCAAAAGACTAGAGAGGAGTTATTTTTCCTGGAACAAAATGGCCAGTTTTGTTGGTACAGGTACAGTTGGTACAGGGAGGCAGATTATCTCAAGGGTAGCATTTCAATCCAATATTGTTTGAAATGTGGTGAGCCTCTGTACAGCGTTGCTCACTTACCCCGAGGACCCTATATGTTCCTCCGTTATGGCTTTCTCCCTCCATTCATAATTGATCTTGATGTTTGCCCATGTTGCCTTCCACCTGGGAGCATGTCTGCAATACGTATACTGGTGGTTGAAGACCGCAGAGGCATTAAATGTATTTCACCATGGCTGGTACTATTCATTCATCTGACTGTCAGGGTTTGTGGCTTGCGGAAAGGCAGAACTATAGACTTACTGGAGGTAGACCCTGAGGCTTTCTGGCCCATGCCAACATTAAAATGGGATAACTGGCTTCATCAAAGGTCGGTCGCACATTTAGAGTTGAGAGAGCATATAATTTCCACTCAAATTCGTTCTGATCTCAACCAAAGGTTGAAATAAGATGGCAAGGAGCCAGGAAATGGGTTTGACCATGAATATTGTATCTATGTGAGTGTGAGGCGTTGTGTGTGTGTGTGAGAGAGAGAGAGAGAGCGAGAGAGAGAGAGAGAGATTTGTGTTTGTGACTGACTGTGTTTCTTTGTGTGTGTCTGTGTGCGTTGTGTAGTGTTGAAAGGTGTCATGAAGGCAAGGTCAGGGTTCATCATTCAAGGTTCATCATTCAAGTTATCAAATGACAGAGGGATAGACTGGAGCATATTTACTGCTTGGAAAGCACTTTGGTTCAAGGTAGATGTCATGTGACCTATGCTATCTGTCCCTTTGTTGTCATGATTTATGTCATTTTTGTTTGCTGACTTGTTTTATTGACAATTTATATCTATTTACTTAAACTTGTTTACTTGGCATCATTAATAACTGGTTGGATTGGACAAACATCCTCCAAGCGTTACCAGGGGATTACAATGCAGATTGTGACAGTGAGAATACTGTGTATTTTGTTACCTGACTGTGAGAAATTGCATCAACCTTCACATTATGCATGATAACTCCCAGACGTTTATTCTTCTCCTTTGTAAATAAATCTCATATATAAGCTCTTTTATAACTTACAACTTAAAAGGAAGCCAGAACACTCTCTCTCTTTACTCACGTCTCCTGTGTGCTTTTCTTCTCTCTTCTCATTGTCATGGGGACGGTAACCCCCCAGCCTTTACTCCGCTGTTATAGTGCACTTAGAGTCCTTACTTGTGAGGGCACATGGATGTCGACAGCTACTGTATATCTAGCACAAGGAACATTCTACGGTTTCTTAGCATTATCAAAAAACACTTATACTTGATTGTTTAGAGAAGCGTGTGGACTGTATAAACCAAGGCACATCAACACTCCCAGACAGTAAAGATGTGTCAGTCAGTTTGGTGTTGTACTATGCAAATCTAGTCCAGTGTTTCCCCTAGGTCTTACTTTTGTTTTGTACTCCAGGGTTTGCCTTTAATAATAAATAAGTGTAGATTATATCAGATTATCACATTTAACCTTATACTCCAGTCTTCCATGATGCTTTGTAGGCATACAGTACAGTCAAATGATGTGCAAAATTGTTTCTTTGCTCTTGTTAAATGGATTTAGGAATATTCAGTGACCTGTGCTAATAAAGTTTGATGAAATCTTGAAGATTGCTGTTCAATGAAGTCATCAACACAATTGATGCGGCAGGCACATCTGGGCATAATCCAATGTGACATAAGCAGATGAATGTCATTTTGAAAGCCTGTTTAGTGGTTTGTTTTTCTGTCTATATCATAAGAACATTGATGTTCTCAGTCAGGTGAATACAACAAGATGTGAGTGGTGAAGAATTGATCATTAATGAAGTGAATGTTTGTCAGACACTTGTTAAAACTGGTTTATCTCTTATTTTATGGAACTGTATTTTGCATGTATAAATACTGTACACTCTGACATATTGTTTCAGTTGAGTAAAAACACACATTTCTCACATATGAACTTTGAGAACAGATGGGAAGAGCACTGTGTGTTGCGGTGTTGAAACACATCTACCTATTTTAAGAAATAGTAAGAAACAAAGCGAGAATTTACATGAATCCCAGATCTATGTCTTGAATCATTTAAAGCTATTTGAGAATTCAGCAACTTTTTGAATCATACCAGTGAAAGACAATTAGTCGCCACGAAGACAGACAGAATTGTTGAATTGTTTGTGCCACAGTTTTTAATGCCTGACCCTTGGCTCTGAATGCACTGAGAATCCAAAGACCTATAAAAGGAGCTGAATTGATTATAATCTCTGGCATGGCTTTAAAAATGACTTTATGATGTTCAAAAGATTTTGTGATAATTGACAGGGGCCAAGGGAACCTTTTTTCATCTCTGCCTTGTCTGAGATCTGTCATACTGTCATAGGGTTGCCAAAATCAAAAGTCTAGTTAAAAGTTCCATGCTGGGTGGTTGGCTGAACAACATTCAAATTAGGAAAGTAGCAGCACTGTAATGAAAGCAAGATGTGAGGTTGTGACATTGAACATTTTCAGTAAGTCAGCACTGAACCCTGCTGAGGCTTGAATCAATTGAAGGTTAATCAAATCAATATTGCCGAGACGAGGTAGTTGCAAACTATTGGGTTAACTGGTGATTGAACTTCACAACAGTTTCCTTAAAAAGGTATATTCTAATGACAATGGCCTTAAGTCACTGTGGTATAATCAAAGACCACACTGTCATGAATGTTTTGAAATGTGTTGTTTGCAGCACCACTAGGCATGAATGTAATTGTGTTCATGCATTGTGATGACATTAGTACATTGTTAATGTGCATTTGTTTGTTCTTTGTGTGTTGTGTGAGATGTGCATGTTTTACGTGTTTGTGTGTGTCAATCCATGTCTGTTTGTTCTGTTGAGCAGTGATGATTTATCCTCCATCCTGAATGAATCTACCTTTAGTTGTCAGGTAACAAATCATTAATTATTTCTGATAATAGCAGGAGGGGCTGCAAAGTGTAGGAAGGGTAGAAAGTGATCATTTACAGTCAACACCATAGGTATGGCTCATTTTACCGTCTCAATTAGTTCACAAGCAGTTAATCTCTGTGGCATGCAGGTATAAGCATGATACAGTACTGGTGAAGCAAAAGCAGAGAGGCTTTAGGCAACAGAACAGGGCTTGGTTGTCATTGAATGTCAGTCATTGTTATCTGTGGGCCAGCAGATGAGAGAATCAATACTATGTGCCTTCAATAGTTCCCTACGGTACACTCGCAACTCTTTGACAGGTCTGACACGTCTATAATGCTCAGAAAGGCTTTTTGTCTTATTACCCAGAGGACTACACACAACATAGCCCAGAAGTAGAGACAGTATGTCTGTATTAAGACAGATAGTTTTTGTTCTTAGTCTGTTTTGTTCTCAATAAAATAAATTGTTCAACTTCATGGAGCATGTAATGGAAATTTTGGTCATATGCATAGATGTATGTGTATGAAATCTATAATCTTCTATGTTCATTGGTAAGAGACAGGAAGGGAAGATAATTAAGTTGAGTTCAAAGGAATGTGAGGTGCTGATGGCTCTGTGGGCAGCTTGCCCTGGGGGATGGGTGAAGCATCTTATATGGCCTTCTGTCCTCTGGTTACTGTAAGGGGTCAATGAGACAGTTGCTCTGAACTTTGGCTAGAAGGACTGTGTCCTGTTTCATTGTTTGTGTTAATTAAAAGTATTGTTTGAAGATGGTCACACAAAGGACAGTTGACCATTTGACTGGTCAACCCCTGTGGCTTTATTATCTACTGGTCTGGAGAGAGCTGTGACATCAAAGAACTTTGGGACACACCGGAGATGTATTGTTTTAAACTGTCACTAAGTTGAGTTAGCCAATCACAGAGTTTGCTACATTGATTGATTGACCTTATAGAATGCCATTTGATCTTAAGTTTATATAAGGCAGTGCATGTGTGATGGTTGGCATCACTCTTGCGAACGATTTGTGGCTAGCACACCCTTCGTCGAGACTGATCACAAAGTACTTTGTTTAAATCATATGTAATTGTATAATCTAAATAAATTGTATTAAAACCATATCCCTTGACTATTCAGATCTACACAGTGCCACTCGAATTCTTCCTTAGCAAGCAACTGCAGCAAGGTACGCATCATTTATCATGTGGATTGGTGCTTGTGCTGTGTTGTGATGTGAGAGAGATAGCAGACAGCGTGTCTGCTGCCAAACAACTGTAGAATGATGACGTCCCCTGACAATCTTCTAAAAACGAAGCCTGCTTAAACTACGCAATAGGGGACACAAGGCCTCATGTCTCACAGCTCTACGCCTGAATACTTGCCAGGGAAATGAGCCAGTACCCACATTTACATTAATTTCTAACCATCCTTTCAAGAACGTACACCTGGGATAGCAATTCCACGAGAGGAGATGAACAGGATGCTTGGATTTACCATACTGAAGCAGTGTCTCACAAAAAGATAGTTGGTCATGAAGAATACAAATCTATCTTTGGTTGTTATTGTGCACTTTATGCAATTATGCAATTTTGAACACCAAAAGAGCATGACAGTGTATGTTGTTATTTTCTTCTGGCAAAACTAAATCTAATGTTGATGTACGTAATATAAACAATTAGCTAAGGGCAGTTATCGGAGACCAGTTGTGGTCGAAACTATAACAAGCCTACATGTACATCCACGCCACCTGTCATGTTAACTGACCAGGGGGTTCAGACAAACACCTTTTTCATGTTCAAAATTTTCCATTTGCCATTTCCTCATTTACCCCCTGCCTGTTCTGAGGGGAGGTGAAAGGGGTGCCTGGCTCAGGGACTCTGCCCTCTGCACATCAGTACTTAATTGATTCCTCTCTCTGTGGGGAGGAAGCGCACATTGAGAGTGACGGGGGATTAGCTGAGACTGGTGGGATGACAGACTGGTGGGATGACAGAGTGAAAGGATGACAGAGTGAAAGGATGACAGAGTGAAAGGATGACAGCGTGAAAGGATGACAGAGTGAAAGGATGACAGAGTGAAAGGATGACAGACTTGTGGGATGTCAGAGTGATGAGGTGACAATGATGGAATGTACAAAAAAAATCTACTTTAGCAAAATATGCAAAACTATAATTATCCTGGAGCAAGACACCTTACAGTTTGTGTTCTGAAAGAGACAAGCGTGTGACTTTCTCCTGCAGCAATTACATAGTGGTTCTGGTTGTGTTGCTATGGACACAACACGATGCCTTTTCCTTCATTGTGGCTGCCTTTTGGAAACCCTTATAGAAATGTCGACAATCAGTGAATGTCATTTCTCCAGCCCCAAGGCTAAATTGCTATATATTACTGGTGACCTATTTTTGATTCAGCAAACGATGATTCTCCTACAGGTGACAGCAGCAAAACAGACTAGTATTATGATTTTATATATATTATAGTATGTATTATTTATAATTGTTAACTGCACAGTTCTGATCTGGTAAAAATGAGTCTAACCAATATTTGTATTTTTTTTTTTAATGCATGATCATGGATTATTAGTATTTTGTAATATGTATGAACACTCACGGCAGTGGGGATTTTACTTAACATTTAACATTTCAGTTGAATTGATTGGACTTTGTGTGCTGTGAGAAATACACCGTAAACCTTTCTGGACTACTTATTATGATACACTTATCTCTGACACTAAGCAACACATCCACTTTTAGGTAAAATGTCCTGCCAAAGTTGAGTTGCTTAGTTCAAATTACAGCACAGCGTTGCCGGTCTAATTTGATTGTCTCAAGTTCTCTAAGGTTGCTCTGATGATAATACTGTAACTACAGTGCACTTATTTCCCCATTGAATGCTAGTCATTGCTTATCCATGTCTCAAGACCCAATGAAAGATATGCTGCATAAGAGATGATGAGAATAAGTGCAAAAATGTGCCCTATAGGACATTTACATAAAATACGTGTAATCGTTTTTTTTTTTTTTTTTTTTTTCTTACCCTGTACAACCATCACCATCTGATTATTGATCTGGGTACATTTGTATTCAAGTCTTTAGTGGCGGGTCAGACACCAACTCATGACTATCATTATAATCGGCAGGGTGAAACAGTGAGCTCCTCTTATCATGGACAGCCACCAAGGGCATGAAGGATTCTTGTTTACAGACCGCCACAGAGCCAATAAACTGTCAAGAACCAATAACATACCAAAGGTTGCTTACCAACTCCACAACCTTTCCCCAATGACATACACGTACCCCACACCCCAAATGTTAAAGTGTTCATTTAACACCAGGAATGTTCATTTTACTTGTGTGTTTATCTAGGTCCACTATCAGGAGATGGACCTATATAAACACTCTTGTGCATGGTGTGACGATGTTTTAGTACTTAGCTTGAGGAGCCAGGCTACGTGGAGAGGCAGTAGGGACACGAGAAAGCCCCTGGATACCCTCGTGTGTGATCATAACACCCACATCTCTCCCTCAGCTGCCAACAACCTGCCAGATTCCATCAGCTCATGTGGAACACATGAGAAAAATACACCTGAAATTCATGCTAGTTTTACAAGCAAGAGACAGTGCAGCCTTTTTTCCTGTGGCACAGAGTAAAACTGATCAACACAAATGTAATACTATTCAATCCAATAATCCATGAAGCAGATATGATTTCAAGTACAGAATATTTGAATTAGTAAGGTGGGTTCTTTCTTATAGGGACTGCATACAATACTGGCTGCTGTGTTTGTCTAGTTAATGGCATACATCTAAAATTGTAGGAAATCATACTGACAGTAGAACATATATTTTTATACTGTGCAAATCATTTTCAACCCACATAAACTGAAACCCTACAATCCGATAGTTTGGTTCTCGACCAAGACAGTCTCGTCCTCTCCAATCTTTTGATGAAAAGCATGAACAGTAGACATAAATTTCAATCTGCACATGATAAACTCTGGGGTAGACTATCAGACGTGTAATATACATCTGTTAATTTCCTAGTATGAGCACTAGATGGCAGCTCAGTTTTAATAATCAGCTAAACTCTAATTACTGTAACAACTACAAGAACATCCCATTTTTTCTTTAATTCACGAGAGATTAGACACTACACTACTTTTGATGTCTGTATAACACTGATACAGTTTGTAGTTGGGGGGGACTATCGTTTTTAACACAGACTTTTACATCATTCTCCATTAGTAATTCTTTGCTCCATGCTTGAGGCTTGCGTAGATTTCTTTGAAGTTGAACCACGAATAAGGAGTGTGTCTGATTGTTTCCTTGATCTTCAGTGTTCAATGAGATTGTCATCCTGAGCTGTTTGTAACAGGTACACGTTGTTCCCTGCAGACAGCAGTGGAGGGTCTGCTACTCTAGCAACACTTACAATTACGGTTGCAATTACGCACACACACACACACACACAAATCACACATTTCAAGGCATTACAGATGGGCTTTAGATACAGAAATGTCTTTCAAGAACAAGATAACTGTTAAAATGAAAATAGGTATGAATAAGGGTGAATTAGCATACATCAACGCTACAGTGAAAGCTGGCAACCCTATTACTGTTTCATTTCAAAAGTGTATTTTGTTCAAATGAAAAAATGGCTTTAAAACCGACATCTATTTTGCTGCAGTGAGATTGGATTGGAGTCATATGGAGACTGTATTGTGACTGTTCCACTTTGTGAGTTATTAAACACTTCTAATATGGCTTATGCAATTTAAGAAAGCTTTCTCGGATGGGATCATTTTGGGGCTTTAGAGGATCAGTTAGCATGCAAGCGTTAGGCTGTTTTAATTTTCCTCATAGTTTGCTGTATTAGCACAGGGGCCCAATGTAAACATGAACCAAGCCACGGAAGAGGAACCTATTTTTGACTGAATAGTCCCTTATCTGATTTCCTTTATTCAACATTTACTCAACTTTTCAGTGTTATACAAGTTCTTATATAACCTGTTTTTTAAATGTTAAAGTGAATGAATGTGAAGCTATGAATAAAAATGAAAAAAATTGAGTATCAAGATAAGGAACCGAGCATTGTGAACCTGAAAGTTAAGTGGAAACAACTGTTCAAAGGGGAAGTGAGAAGTCCACACACTGCCACACATGCAAAGGTGCCACCTTGTGGTCCTGTTCGGTCCACCCTTGGCAGGGAGGCAGGATAGTGTTGAAGTGTTGATAGTGTGAACATTTAACTTGTCTAATATTGCATCTTCGTCTATTTTCAACCATCCTTTGACCTAAATCTGACCTGACAGCCAAATGTGTTTAAAGGGCCAGTGGAATCTCTTAGAGGCTTTACACATTTAGTTTTACTTGGAGAACTTCCCAAAAGTGGAATAAATGTGTTTGTAATTCTACTCCTAGTCCCACTTATCCACTTTACGTCAGAGGGCCCTACCTATTTCACATAGCTGGCCAGGCACCATCCAGCGGCCCCTGGCCACCTTCCTGTCTCCCTTTGTACGGCTCCACGGACCAATAATCTCAAACAGTAGCACTTGTTTCTCTTTCCCCCCACGAGCCCTTTTTAAGAGCCTTGTGTTTCTCACTGCTAATTAGTGTTCTGACCAAGGAGCTTGGCAACTGTGACACTGTCACCTCAGGTCCTGCACAACCCAGGGCTCCGACCCCAAATCAGGGTGACCCAAGCATGTGACATATTTGGTGACTGTTTTGGACGTCTGTGCAATGGAACTCTTCTAATTACTGGCTGGCACGCAATAGGGTCGTTAGCCAGCCGGACGAATTAGCAGGTTGCATGCGAAGGACTTGGGGTCAAGCCAATTTGCAAAAATGGTTTGGTAATTTTCTTTTTTTTCCCTTTTATATTCGCTTCCTCTGTCTACACTCTGTGAGGGAGGGAGGCATAATCAGAGTTAATCCTGTTAGTAAAACCTAACTTTTGTTAGAGCTTTAGCCTAACTGACTGAACATTAACACAGTAGCTTACATTAACAAACACTGATGCACATCCCAGGTAGCTTGACTTGAGTGAGTGGATTTACTGTCTTACTTACTAACATATCAAGATCATTTTTCAATGCAACATTGTTTTCTCTTTCCATACTGCTGATTTGTTACTCATAGCATGTGATCCCTGTGTGGGATTCCTCTATGAAACCTTTATCTTGACTGTATGTGGTTGCTGGGACATAACAGAAGAGGGTCTAGAGCGGGGATGTAGGTTATACCTGAAGGTACCAGCCAGTCTCTAATGGTGCCAGAATAGGAAGATTTCCAACTGTGAAGGGCAACTTTTCAAAGAGGACAATTCTTAGAAAATAGAGGATTGATTTAATAAGGAATGGTAAATCTAGATTAAAACATGAATGGCCCAAAATGTGAATAACATATTGCCGGCTTTGCACTTATCACATGTGTCACATATGAGACATCAAGATATTCTGTATTAATAGACTTATAACTGTAGTATAGTTCCAAGAATTAGCAAGTAACCCTGCTATTTATGCCTTATCGCATTTGACATTTAGAAATATTTTTGGAATGTTCCAGTTAAGTTGTCAGACAAATCTCGGTGATCGAGGCCTGGATGTGGTGCTGGGGTGAACAAATGTGAAACAAATGTTAATCCTCTTTGACTGTGAGTATTTATCGAGACCACGGGTGTTTCCAGACTAGGATCACCTCTGGGTGTTCTTGATCAAATACAAGTTGGGTTGTGAATCAATCAATCAACCATTGACTTCCTGCAAACACTAGAGGGCACTGCTAGCCAGTTGGGTGATTCTGCATTTAACCCATTACAAAGTATACTGTAAGTACTGTAGGGCCCATTGAAGTACCAAGTATTTCTTCACACAAGTCAAATCAAGTTGGAGAAAAACTGGCATAAGGTGGTGGTTTTTATTTAACCTTTTGTTTGTTGTTTTTGCTTGTGATACATGCTGTGCTATAAGTCATCATCAACACAAACAAGACAACTGCAAAACGTGTCAGTGGCCAACAAATAGCCTCCAGGAATCTGGAAGGGTCTGTTAGAACACCATGACCTCTCCTTGCCCGAGGTAAGGTCAGAATGTTCTTCACACGTCATTCAACTGGACTTGAGCAATCTATCTTTGGCTTCTTCTCAGAAAGGCATCCTTCACCAAAAGAACATGCATCTGGGAAACCTCACCTCTCCGTTTAACCCTTTAGGTCTTTTGGAGAGTCTTTTTTTAGTCTTTTGGAGAAATTCGTTATGTAAGAGCTGCCCTCTACATGATGGATGTCCAGTATGACTTGTCAAATTTGGAAATACATTTGATATTCCCATGATGGTGACAGGAATATCATTTTTGTATCTATAGAATTTGTGATATCATACAACATACCTACTGTATAGAGAGCTAACATTAAGCGGTTGACATCTCAATGTATGTGCCATATTCCTTCAACTATATGAGTAGAGCATTGCATTTGCATTTAGTCATTTAGCAGACGCTCTTATCCAGAGCGACTTACAGTAAGTACAGGGACATTCCCCTCAAGGCAAGTAGGGTGAAGTGTCTTGCCCAAGGACACAACGTCATTTGGCACGGCCGGAAGTCGACCTGGCAACCTTCATATTACTAGCCCGATTCCCTAACCACTCAGCCATCTGAGAGCCTGAGGGTTCTCTGGCTTTTGTACCGTGCACTGGCTGTATATTTGATTTATAATGCCTAGTACCAGTAAGTATTTTCTAGCTCTGCATTTCTGTCCTATGAGTCAATACCCAGGACACATAGGAACTCTGTGTCCCAGAGTTCCTCAGGTTTCATCCAGACCTACCCCATGCTGACTTCCCTTAAGAGCTGGACCACACCACTCTTAGTCCTCTGCTGTGATTGACAGGTCAAGGGTAGGGACCAAATAGTAGCTTATGTGTTGTCACTTTTTTATTATACACTTACATGTTTGCATGTGCAAACTAGAAACATTTAGCAGACTTGCTTTACTTCACTTTATGTTTCCAATGGAGGCACTCACATTCAGTTAGATCAAAGTTTACTGTGAGATAACTTATTTATTAGCCTCACGTACACAGTTTCTGTGTGCAAACCAAAATGTATAGCCATCAGCTGTGGTCTCATCGCGAGGCCAGAAGAACCTGCCTGAAATGTCTCGCAGAAGTGACTGCATGACAGCTCAGTGACAACAACTTACAGCAGTCTGGGGCTACAGAGGAGTCCCCTGAAGGAATAGGGATCAGGAAGAGGAGAAGGAAGAAGAGAATCACAGAGTATGGTCTTACCTTAAAAGGCAGAATCGGTGGTCTGCAGGGCCATAACAGTTGGAATGCAGCCCGCTGACCTGAACACTCCATTTTGAGATGGGAGAAAGGGGCTTATGTCAAATCCACATTGTGTGCGTGCGTGTTGCAGTGGATTCCCTTTTTCATGGTCTCAATATTGGCTATGGACAGTAAGATGAAGTGATCATTGCAGGTAATTGCCAACAACATGCTGTGAATTATTCACAGTCTAAAAAAGTATGGTTATAACAAAATATGAGCCTCCATTGTGGAGTTGGTGTCTCTCATTTCAGAAGCTATTCCATACATGCTTACAGAGCACACTAAGTTGATAACTATCTCACCACTCCACTTTGGGATTTAGAAAGGTGACACTGGGGCCTTCTTTACAGTAGTCCAATAAGAGTGACTGAAGTGTTGCTGTGCTCAGTGATTGCTGCCGAAAGGGGGGTGAAGGGAAAAGAGAGCAAGTGATGTCACTCTGGCAGGATTTAAACTATATTTATAAGTGGACACTTCCCCCTGACAGTCTACAAACCTTCCTGTGGTTTGGCATTGGTTGAATTCTCCGGATGGATTTTGAGGAACCATCTCAAAGAGCAAAGATAGAAATACCTCCACTAATATCTGAATATAGGCCATCTTATTGGACAGACTAGGCCTACTTGAATTAGGCATCTGTTGCCCTGCAGATGAGCAGAGCAATTCAAAATACTGCATGTCAAAATATAGCTGAGGATGATATTAGAATGCATCACATGGCCAGAGCTGTCTGTGCCAGTCTCTTGCTATGCCTTTTGAGGACAGTTCAGATATAGTCCTACAGTACTGTGCATACATTACCTCCCTCTGATTCTGTCACATAGCCATTCTGTTTGAATGTGGGATAGACATGAATTATTCATGCAGTTTGCAGTGTGAGGGATGTCATAAATGAAGCAGATTAGCTGGCAAGGAAGAGACATTAAGCACGACTGCCGCTGTGTAGTGTCTCACCAAAGCCTTCTTGTATTAATCACCATGAGATGACAGGTCTACACAGTGGGGCTCTCTGTGTGTCGAACTGCAGCCAGAACTTGATGGTACAGTGACATGCGTCTGGGTGAGATGAAATACAGGTCATGCAACATTGGAAGCGCAATGCTCTGTGAAATTATAGTTCTGTTGAGTTGCGCCACACACTTGTAAAGTCGAGCTTGTGCGTTATGGCTGATGCGATGGTAAAACTCTCACATTTAAGTGCTACTGTACAGTTCATGACTATGGGGCTGGATATGGCTCAGTTTTGTTTCTTCGGACACGTCTTCATCGATGTCAAGGGTTCTTGTGTATTTAAGTGGTGCTGTTGTTTGGGATGTTTTGGGGAGGGCTGGACAGTGAGATCCTCCTCTGGAATGATGTCTGGTTCTCGTCTTGAAATCTCGCCTGCAATCGTGACACTGTTCCAGAGATTGACCTTCGACCTCCAACCACCCTCAGAACAGCATCCACGTGCCAAAGATACAAAAATCCCTCTCCATGGAAACATGGAGCAAAACAGTCATCAACACTGTACGGCTGCAAGTGTTCATGGCCTGGATACCACACTGCCCGTGTGCTCGCTTGTGTCTGCTCTGCGTCGCTCCTCTCTCTCCTTCTTTTCATTGGCCCCCCAGGGCCAGCATACCACGCTCTCTCTTTTGTTTTTATCAGTCTGAGGTGAGCCTGGGGTTTCAAAGTGCTGATTTAGCAGCTTTTTAGGGAACACTTGATCCCAGCCTTCATGCTCTTCATCCCCATGCAAACTCTACAGTACACTACCCTGACCTGACTCCACATCCAGGCATTACACTCTGCTGTACGTCCACTTCACTACAGTAAACAATATCTCTGTCTCACGTCTATACCACAACCATAGTCCCTTTCCTGATTGGACAGTATAGGAGTCAAACATTTCTTGTAGTTTTCCCACCTGAATAAATAGAGAGCAGTCATGTTTGGGTTCATGTTGTGGCACAGGGGTTACGATGGAGAACAAGAGCACCTTTCTCCTCTTAACTGTCTGCTGTCTGTATCGAGGGCCAGAGAGCAAGGAAATGTCCTGTTAAAGTTTTCCCCACGTCTGCGCTACCCGGCATAGCACCGCTATGAGAGGCTTTCTTAGTATTACCTCCATGCAAGAGACAGTGTGCACATTATTCTGGACTCTGGTGGAGCTGGGTTGGAAAATTTCCTTAGGTTTGAGTTATGCTTTCTTTGGCACCCGCGGCTACCGGACAGAGCTTATTCATGTGAAAGCTGACAGCTACACCTTGCCTCCGGATACTGAACTGAACTCCCATGATCTCCAATACAGGACTGCTTGAATGTGACTCTGGGCTGTTTTGCCTGTTCTATGGTATTGATGTTTTGAATTATAAAAGTAACCAGTTAGCACATCTTTTGTGCATTGAGATGTTTAGTATGGAGTGATTTATGGGTTACCATGGTGTCTTCCTATCTAATGTATAGAGTTGACTGTATGAGTTGTCTTTTAATGACAGAAATACTGTAGCTATTGGTAAGTTCCCACAATGTTTGCTCATGTTTCCTGGCCATGTGTCTTGTAAGAATCCATGGGATAAGTGAGGGAGTCAACATATTTATCCACTCGTGCTCTGCTTATTCCCAGCTCAGTGCCACAGCATCGCCAAGCCACAGCAGCAAATTCACAGAATTTAGTCACTTAGAAGTTGCTGTTTTCACACAGCGAGTGAGCAAGCAGTCTGGGTAAATGACAGGGGACCAGGTGGGGCCAACGCCCCTGCCGCCTCTCTCTTTCCCTTTGGTGGGTCACTAATCTGACTAAGCCAATTATGATGCCCCCTGTCGTTCCGGCAGCTAAAAGACTGTTTGGCTCCCAAGCAGTCAAGTACGCCAACATGGGGAAGAAATCCTGAATATAGTCTATTGTAGTGATCACCATTTCAGAGGTCAAAATTCAAGCTGAAAACAATCAGGGAATTCTGGATGGCGAGAGAGAAACAATTGGGGACATTGTTGTGGTGTGTCATATGTCTGTGGGTGTATCACAAGCCAAATGAGTCCTTGTGCTGCCTACTTGCGGTTTTCTGTTTAGTTTATGATATTCAGGGGTTTTCAGGACAATTATTCTGTGGTGATGAGGAACACCGAGTTCATCCAGGTCAAACCCTGGCCACCTTGGCCCTGGCCCTCTTCCGATAAAAAAAGCTCCAACCATGCTATTTTCAACCCTGCATCTATATATAGACACGCAATCTCTGGCATTCCCAGTTTTTTTGGGGTCTCTGAGAAGTCTAGACCTCCAGATGGAAAGGGCAATCTGGGGAAGGCGACTTGCTGTAGCACTACAGTCTAGCTGTAGGTTGGGGTTGAGATTGAAATCCTGAAAACTGAAAGGAGGTAATGATGGAAAGCTCAAGTTTTGACAGTGACGCCCTTTTACCATTTGGTTGCAGAAGAGCCACATGTTCAAGAACACAATGCTTCACTACTAGAGGATAACCACAGAGAAAAACATTTCAGCAGAAGTATTGGCACTTTTAAAACCAGATTCACATAAATTTGATCTAAAGCAGTTATTTAATACATGACATATGGTGTGCTTTCAGCTGTAATGTGTGTGAATTGGTTTAAACCATTTCTGGTATTTCCTTGAAGAGTTTTCTTCATATAAGCACTTAGAACATGAACGTGTTACATAACATACCAAACTTTGGGTACATTATTGTCTGTAACCAATGCTTGCCAACTTCACATACGTAGGCCCTCTGAAGACAGTCTTCAACTCAATGACGTATCATCCCAGGTATAAACACAGTCATTATCTCCAAGCCAAGGTTTCTATTACTCGTTTTTAGAAGTTCCAGATATACAGTGTGTGAATCCTATACCCTTAAAAAAGGGATTTTCCAGAGACGGAAGCCTCTGCTAGTGCATGTTGGTTCATGTCTCTGCTCACATCTGCTTCCGGCTTGTTTATGGACGTGGTGAGGTTTTGATGTGAAGAGGAGACTTTTACCATATTGATAAAATGCCTCGACAGAAATGAAGTCAAACACACTTAAGCCTTTGCATGTGAAATCAGTCTGCAGACACGAGCACAAATGTTAGTGCGGCATGTGGAGAGCACAGGAAGGTCAGTCCTTCGGGGGGTAAAGAGCCCTATATGTAGGCACGGGCAATCACAGCTGTTTTGCCCTTTCAGCCTGTTGCATCAACACTGCTGGGTCAACACCTTTTTATCGCGGCAAGACAGAAGAGAGGGCCCATCCATCTCCTTGTAAGTTTTTAGTTTGCCTTTTACAGCCCCCTCCACATACATCCAAGGTTGATAGATGAGTGACTCTGAGAACAAGCCCCTCCCCTTCCTCTCGAAACAGCTGATTTATGTCCGGTATCGGACGCTTGTTCTCTGTAACTGGAATGCTGGGAATTTTAAAGACCCCCTCCTCTGCTTGTCCTGTCCACACGCAAACAAACGGGCCAGGCGCCTGCATGGGCGAAATAAGGACTGCTATCCCAACAGCTCTTCCACTGTAGGGCAGAGTGGGAGAATGTAAAGAATGCCTGAGGCAAGACAGAAAGCCATTCTGTCCTTAGCTCTGTCTTTCAATCTATCTTGACCCCTTCTCTTCTCTGTGCTTGTCTACCTCATGGTCTTTCTGCTTCACCTATCTGCACTCACATCCCCATACATCCTCTCTCGCTTAAAAGTACTTTTCATTAATTTTTCTGGAGTGTTCTGCTTTTCCTACCTTTGAAAAGGAATAATGGGACAAAATAAGACAAATGTATTTATTCGTGCCACAAAACACAAATATATGCATAGGATTTTTTATCGGTTTAAAATAGTATGTGACGATATAATAATGTGAGGAACAAAACCGTGCTTTTGCTAAACACATTACAAGTCACACAAAATGTATTAACATTACAGGGAAAACTGGTTGTGTATCAAAGCAAAAGCAACCACAGAACACACTCTAAAAGTACCCTTTTCAGGTCAAGTTAAGAACATAATACTAGCCTTTAATCTTAATTTAATTGCGAAATCAAAGGCACAATGGGTGTGTTTTAGCACTGACTCAATAGCACATGCTTCACTCATGCCTGCCAACACAAAGGAAAAACCAGGTAAAGCATCAACACTCCATGGAGGCAATAATTGTTTCTTGTGTTCAAAGTATTAACATAAGGAACTCTGCCTATTTAGCTCATTTTCACCCCAACGATATGCAGGCAACGTGTCCATTCTTTCTCTCATGACAAGTTCATATATATCCCTTTCTCCTTCGCGTCTGTACACAGCACTGATCATGGCCTGCTCTTGGCCTTGGGATTGTCCATGATGTTGAGCACATCGTCCAGGATGGACGGCCCCAGATCCAGTTCGAGAGACAGCAGTGACCCTGTGATCTGGAAGAGGGACTCCTGTGACGCACTCTTTTCCTTGGGGAACTCAAAATCCAAGTCGCATATGCGGCCCTCTTCCACCCCACTGTCCCTGTCCACCCAGTCTCCGTTGCAGTCAGACATATCTTTCTCACGGCACAGAGTAATGTCACTGTTGAAGCTCCCATAGCCATTGCAGTTGCCATTCCCGTTGAACCCTCCATTGCCATTGGAAATGTCATTGTTCTGCCCCGTACCATTGAAGTCTCCATTGGCATCATAGGTCATTTTAGGGCTATCTTTACCAATAACGTTTCCATTGCGGATGTTTTGGATGTTGGTGTTTTCACCAAAGTTCCCATTCCCATTGTAGACACCATTGCCTCTGCTGTAATCATTGAAGCTGTTGTTGTCTTTGCACATTCCACTGTTGTGTATGTAACGGGAGGGTGGCTTTTTAATTTCGTTTTCCACATTGTAAATTGTATTGCTTTTTTGAGTTGTTTTCATTGATGGCTTCTCGGGTTTCTCCAGTAGATCAAGCAGGACATCAGGTCTCAATTGGTTGCCGGTTGTTTTGGGGGCGTGGTCACTGCTGAAGGCCTCCATGGAGCGCAGCAGGGCGTCCATCTGCAGGATTTCCAGTTCCCCAGGGCTGTCTGTGGCCCTCATGGGAGTCGTAGGCCCTATCATGCCCTCCAGTGGCTCAGCAGGAAGGGAGAACATGGTGGTGGATAGGAGGGGCAGGGTGAGAGCTTGGCATCCTCCGATGGACGGGAGGGAGATGGCGTTCTTCAGAACGGGTGAGGGGGTCTCTGCGAACGAGGCGTCGGACGCACTGTTGGCTCGCAGAAATTCACAATGGGGGCTGTACTGAGGACGGGCCATCTCGCCTTTGCCAGGGAGAAGCTCAAACTTCCCCTGAAGGAAGGACATGTCCCCAAAGGCATCCCTCTCCCCACCCCGGCCGATGTGGATGGTGTGGCGGAAGTCCCCCAGTGGAGGACTGATCATGTCTGGGGAGAGGATGTCTCTCAGGCGACATTTCCTGCCCTTCTTGCTGTTGATGGGTTTCAGGTAGATGGGTGCTTTGGCTGGCATTGTTCTTGCTATTAAACTCAGTGACGCTTGAGAAATAGCAGAGGGTATTCCAAAACAAGGGGTTGGGAGGTTTTGCCACTCAGAAGATCGCCAAAGATGATAGAGTCACATTCTCAATGTTAGGAAAGCTTTGTGTTTTCCAATGATTGCCTCAGTGTGATTGTAGGGGGTCAACAGGGGGTTTCTTTTCTGAGGAAAGAAAGAAAGGAAAGCCAGAAGTTAGATTCTTTTTTCCAACACACAGTAAATAAGGTACACTGTTTGCCACATACACATCTAGTATCTAGAGTGCACTATGCTTCTGTGGCATGTTGCATGCAAAGATGCTCACGCAAATGTAGCAGTTTACATTCCACCCAATATTTATGTGACAAACTAGAAGTCAGCATCAACAGATTTTCCAACATCTCCCTCTCTTTCTTCCACACTGATCTGCCTCTAGAGCTCTATGCTCTCATTCCTTGTTCTGCCAGATAAAGATATTGAGTTACTGACACAACGCTGCAAAAATAAACCTTCCAACCCCCAGGAGTGTCCTCATCCCCCCCTCATCTTCATCATCCCCCTCATATTAATCATCTCCCTGCATCTGGAGAGAGTAAAGAGAGAGCCAGCTGAGGGGACAGGCGCGTCATGCTGCTGGAGCTTGGCTTGAAGGGCCAGCTCCTGCACTGGCTTCAGCTCCACTGATGAGACTCTTTCTCCCTCCACCCCCAGGCTCCCCTCCACTCCACACGTGCTAATGTAGAACAGCTGGACGGCAGATTGGGTGAAGAGAGGCAAGAGAGCTTTAGTGGGACCAGAGCGAGGCAAGCGATAGAGGAGAGGGCTACTGCACAGACACGCACAAACACAGAGGGTGAAGGAGAGTGGGGGAACATTACAGAGTAGGGGTTGGGGTGCTTCATGGAGGACTGACACAGATTACTGGGGTGTATTTTGAAAATACAAGGATAAAGAGGCTGCTTGGACATGGAATTGTATACAGTGCCCACCAGAAATGAGTTCCAACAAAATGTGTTTCCAAAATATTTTGTGACCAATGTTCTTTTGTGTATGTGAGAGTTTTTTTTATCATGCTAGTAGAAAGATCAATTAGGATGAATTTGGAGAGGGAAACAGGATAGAAAGGGTGCTTGACAGAATTTATCAGCTTTGGAGAAAGGGAGTCGAGGATGAGTGTTGGGGGCAGGGAGAGAATGAAGCAATGGAGAGAAGGGAGAGTGCTTGCCCATTTATAGACTTATTTACGTATAAGAGGTCTGTCAGTAGTGACCCTCTCTCACAGAGTGCACCGCTGCACAAAAGTGCCTGGGCGGCCAAGTCCACCCAAAAGAAGTCGGACTAAGGAAACATCCACATTCCAGCTGCAGCAGAGCCCAGCCACAGCCGACACACTCCTTATCAGAGCCCTACGAAATGTGGCACATTTCTCCGCCGGACACTTTTAGCAGGGCGTGCCACAGACACTTGAGTGCATATTGGTCTGGATTACAGACCGGATGTCATGGTGACTCTGAAAACAGAGAGAGCATAATCTTTTCCACAACTCATAAAGTCAGAGTTTTGTTGTTTGAGTTTTTGAATGGTTCAGAGAGAGAAGAAGGGATTTTACACAGCCTGCGCTGCGTGGACTGTACTACAGGCATGTCCAGGACCTGCCTGTGGTACATTTCCTTATTAAGGGATGGATGTATAAATCGATGAGAATAGGTTTTTAAACTCAAATTGTCCTGAACGTTATCGAGAAGTTGAGAACATGGTGGCAGTATACTGTAGTACTAATAAACTTGTCAATACTAAGTCGTTTGCTGCTAAATATACCCATGACACACATGATGGAAGGATGGAGAATGTGTGATTGTGTTGAACAGCAGCATGGCTCTCCAAGGGGCTGTGTGTGTTTGAGTGTCGGAGTGAGTGTTAGTGTTTGGATGAGGTGCTTTACTAGGCTTGTGAGAGATAGCAGTTTGAGCGTGTGCCATGCGTGCGAGAGAGGGAATGTGTTTGTTTTGTTACTGCTGTTTCTAAGCGTATGCAGGAGAGAGAGAGAGAGAGAGAGAGAGAGAGAGAGAGAGAGAGAGAGAGAGAGAGAAAGAGAGAGACAGAGAGAGAGAGAGAGAGAGAGAGAGAGAGAGAGAGAGAGAGAGAGAGAGAGAGAGAGAGGGAGCCCTAGAGAGGCTGCTGCAATGCTGGCCAAGGTAACAAAAGAGAAGGGATCCACTGGATTACAGGATTGGACCACTTTTACTTTTTGTCTCATTGTTCCTTCCTCTTTCCTTGCTTCCATTTGACCTTGGCAGTTGAAGCACACTGCAGCTGTGAATTGGGCCCCACGAGCAAGTAACAGGGCCAGACAACAGCCAAACCTCCCGAGCCAGCCTCCCATGAGTATCCACGTGCTTTTGATGTGCAGACTCCAGTCATGTCATTCAATCCGCCTAAAACCCAAACTACACAAGGTCACTGGAACAGACAGCAACAGTCAGACATGTCTATTGATTTTCCGCCATCTCTAACATGAAAAAGGCAACCTACGGTGTCCAGGAAAAACCAATAACGACCTCCTATCCTCATGGGGCCTTCCAAAATGCACAGCTCATGTGTTACTATGGAGGATAACAATGTTTTGAAATCGATACTATAGATGAAACCTTTTGGAATTCTCCATCCAAGCTCAGCTCGCCCACTTCCTCAAACACCTCCCACAGCGACATCTGCGGGGCATCCCACCCAAGGTCAACAGGTTGGGACTCATGAGATGTCAGCTGGTGTAGGGAAAGGCTGACCTTTGTGTCCACCATCCTTGTGTTCTCGTTTGGGTTCATGTGGCAAACATGATCGGAATGTCAGAGGCCACCAGTAAAAAAACAGGACGCTGAATGCTACTCATCTGACCGTTCGCTACCCTGCCATCCTCTTTGTGAGGCAACTGATGATGAAACCGTGGTTCTGTCAGTTCATTGGCCAGTCACACCAGTCAAACTAGCTGCTGAATGAACCCATCTGATCTATGCTTTGCTGATTTCCAGCAGTACAGTACAAAAATAAATCTAATTACAGAAGCATCTGGGGGGAATGCCTTAGGCCGGCTGACTCCTACTTCATCTTGGTGAATGTGTTAGAAGTTGAGCAGGTGTTTGCTGGTCTGTCTCGAACACCAAAGGCCAGATTTACACTTGTGATTTGGAATGCGGCCCAAAAAGAGCAGGGGGAGAATGGAATTGGCACGTGCTCCGTGCCCCGGCCAGGCCCAGCCCATGACGCCTCTGCAGAATGCGGACGTGGATTTCATTTACACCTCCAGGGAAGGAGGGATGCAGTGGCGCCGACCTCACAAGTGCTTGCTGAGCAACCATCCAACCAGTCAGAGTGCTGGATAAAGTCACTGGGTCAGCTGTGTATGTGCGTGTGTGTGTGTGTTGTGAGATGAGATCCGGAGTTGCTTCAGACTCTTAGAGCAAAGATGGTGCTGAGACTTGTGTCATAATCGAGGAGGTTATGAGGGGGGGTGGGAGTCTGATGATTAAAGACTCATTGCTCATCTCATCTTAATCGTCTGTTTTGGAGAGTCCTCCCCTAATCAAGAGTCACGTGCGGCCTATCAGCTTATTCTTAGAACAAGTGTAACGGTGTCATGGTCTAAATAAGTGCAATGATGACACCGTGCAGTTAGGTCTCACGATACACAGAAAGACACAATGGGCAGGGATGGCTAAAGGACAAAGACGTTGGTTCGAGCAAAGCAACTGCTACAATTAGGACCAAAATAAACTGTTACTATCCACCTAACTATCCAGCCTTTAAAGTAATTTTGGCCTCACAGCATTCCATAGTATTGACTCTACCTAAACTGAGTGACAGTTCCATCCATTCAATATCATGATGGATCATAAATCATTAATACAGGAAGGCATGACAATAAACTGAACTCATAACTGAACCATTTCATACATAATGCATTTTCAACCTGTAACCCATAACCCCTCTCTGGCATGTCCATGAATAGACCAACGACCCTCTCTTTTGGGCTTGTTATAAAAAGATGGAGCACATACCACAGAGAGTAATGGTAGCCTTACAGAATGGTCCAAGCTGTTTTGTTACATAAAGAAACCTCAATTATAGGCAAAGTTCTTCCTCCTGGGGCCTAGTGGTGGGCTGGAAGCGTAGGGAATGGCATGGCGGAGTGTGTGTTCTCCTTGACTTTCCCTCCGCTGTGCCACCCCACCCCTCGCACCCAGTCACCAAACGCCACCCACTAGCCTGAGCACTGCTCTCCAACTGTCTCTCAGTTGTCCTTGGCAGAGAGGGGTGGGGGACGACGACAGGAGGGAGGGAAACCATATAAAAGCATATGAGACATGAAGGAAACGTCAACACCACCGCACATGGGTGATGGGAAGAGCACCGACGCTGCTCACTGGTGAGGTGAACACAGAGCAGGCTCGGGAGACCTCGCAGCCAGCGGGAAGCCGGACTAAAAATGCCCCTCCACCAAAGTGGCGGAGGTGTCCGGTTGCCCCGAGACGCCGGCTGCTTGTCATGTTATGCCAAAACCTTCGCTGAGCCAACATGTTGAATACATTTTGCAAACGGTATATCTTGTTTGGCACGTATTTCTCACCTGAGTTGTTAACGCGCACATATTGACACTATTTATACATGTAACAGGACAGCTAACCCAGCAAGCATTGCATCTAGCCAACTAACTCATACAAAGACAAGCAGCTCATCAATGAAGGTAAACCAGACCATCTACTTAAATTCTAGCACAAAATACTGAGGTAATGTTCGTTCTCACTGCAGGGAACATAACCGTTCTGCTATCCCATACCCATTGTCTCTCACCTTGTAGTGCAGCAGAGATGATCTCCGGGCTCCAGGCAGTAGAAGTTGTAGAACAGAGCTGTGAGCTTGGCAGTCCTAGAGTCCTAGATGTGGAGATGGTGACTGTGAGATGTAGGGTTTTCCTTTTTTGCCTGTCTGACACTGATTTGTCTTCTGTACACGTTTCTGTGTGTAAGTATGTGTGTGTGTGTATGTGCGTCTGTGCGCGTCTGTCTGGTAGCTCTGTTCTGGGGACTTATACCGGACAGCTGTTTAGGAATTCCACTCAGACGAGCTCTAGTCCTCTCCAGAGCAGTCTCCTCCTACCCTTAAACTCTCTCTCTCTTTTTCTCTCTGCCCCCCCCCCTCTCTCTCTCTCTCTCTCTCTCTCTCTCACGCTCTCTCACTCTGCTCTGTCTTTACAGTCTGTCTCTTCCTCTCTCTTTACAGTCTGTCTCTTCCTCTCTCTTCCTCTTTCCTCGCTCTCTCTCTTATTCTGCAGCACCTGTGCCTGTCTGTCTCCTCCCTACCCACAGATCTGTTGGTTGAACCCTGCTGTGGATCCTTCTTGGTCCCAGGTCCTCTCCCTGGTGGGCCACTTCTCTTTCCCCTGGGTGGGCAGCTGTCGGATGGGATGGAGGCCGGTCAGGAGGACACTGTCTGGTTCTGGGGCTTGTCTCAACAGCTATTCAACAGTCCTGTGCTGTGGTGAGGTAAAGACGGTATGCTGCCGCTCTGTCAGAAATCCCGCCTCTCCAAAACAGGGCTGTCTGTGCTCTGAGTCCCCTTCCCACTTTCTCGTGCTCTTTCTTTCTTTCTTTCTCTCACTCTCTCTCTCTCTCTCTCTCTCTCTCTCTCTCTCTCTCTCTCTCTCTCTCTCTCTCTCTCTCTCTCTCACTCTCTCTCTCTCTCTCTCTCTCTCTCTCTGTCTCTCGCACCCTCACACACTCGCTCACCTTCATCTGACAAAAGCTGTCATGTAAATCTGAAAGTTAAACAGCAAATACTTTATTGTCTCGAGTCAGGGGGCTGTCTCTGGCTCATTCTCATGCTCACGCTGTCTCTCTCTCTCTCTCTCTCCTTCTCTCCTTACCTTTGTCGTTCACACGTTCACACTACTCCACCCCCTCGTAACTCCCCTGTAAAATGTTGAACATTCTCACGCTGTTTTCCTTCACTATCATCTGAACGCTCTTCACTCACTGCTCCTGAAAATAGTGTCTATTCCTCCCACATGTGTTTTGTGGTTAACATGGGCTTCATGGCTGAATTAGTTAATTACTGCAGAACACTGCAGTACTGCAGCACCAGAGGACATTCATTAATTGGCTGATGGGCAACACATGAGATTCTGTTTAAGGAGACAGACTTGTGTGTGTATGTGTGTGTGTGTTTAATTGTCTTCTCTGTGGTCAAGTGGCAGGGGTGACCATGAGTTTCACTGTTACTGTGTAAAATCTGACACCCTCCAGTCAAGGACATAAGGAACGTGTTCCACAACATTAGTAGATTATCATGCGGCTCTTCACACCCTGCTCCATTCTCCCCCCAAAAAAACCTGTCACCTAGGAAACCAGCTCTGCTCCACTGTGACGTCATCGGAGACAGAGTGCGAGGGAAGGAGAGAGAGAAGGCGGGTGAAGCAGGGTCACAAAGAACATTGGTGTGTTTAGTTTGTGATTGTGGAGAGTTTGAGTGTTTTTGCAAGTCTACATTATACTGATATTCCTGTCATGTTGGATGTAAGCTGTGTCTGAATACACTCTTTAACACTCACCACAAATTCCCATTCCTCTTCTCTAAATGTGACATGATCAATTATTCTCCAAACCTATTAAAAAAAATCTAATGATGTCTTGTGAGATAGATCTGCCAATATACTGACTTCTTGAGAATAATGTGTATTGCATAAGAGTATTTACTGAAATTATATATATGCTTGTGTGTTTATGTGTGTGTCTATGTGTGGGTGTGTGTCTCTGTTTGAGTGTCTGTAGACAGCTTACAGTTGCAGTCACCCTCTATTTAAGTTAAGCTGCATCATTTGGCACTGTTTAAACAGCAAGCCTTTTAGAATGGTGGTGCAATGCCGCTCCAGGGTGATGTCACTGAGCGGAACACATGGCCAGCACATGATCCCAGATGAGAACGCCACCCTGTCTTCTTCTTTCAAGACACCGTGAAGGAGCGGAAACTCCAGGGCTGGAGGGCTTGCTACTGCACCAACTAAAAATAACTCCTCCCAAACGATAAACTGTAAGAGAGGGAGTAACAGTCAGTCTGTCAGCACAGACTTGAAATTATACTCACACTCAATGTTTTTAATGGGGCTTCAGATTTGCAGATTTGCCGTGTATTAATGTTGTTGACACTGTAGCGTTTTCTAAGCATACTCTCACAGGCAACCGTTTGAATTGAGGAATGGGCTTTTTCCACTGCCCTTTAGTGCTAGTCTTCCCATTTGGCAACATCCTTAAATATAAATATGCCAAACACCAACTTCTTTGAAGACATACTGTACTGCATATAATGCCAGGAATAAAGTTGTCAAGTGTCGTTTGTTTTTTTTCCATCAATGTTATGTTTAACGTTCGTTTAGGCTGTGTTTTGGGAGAAGTTACTTCATTTCATCCATTAGGTTGCATTTGCCTTGGCTAGTATGTTTGTACCTTGAACAAGCAGGCTCTATGTCTGTGTGGTTTGTCTCTGCAGCCCTGTATGTCCTGACTGAACCACTCTACTGATGTCACTTCCCAAAGACAAACACACCAAACACTGGGCTCTCGGGAAGTAAACAAGCCTCACAGGCCCATCAAACTGAAATGTCTCGACAAAATATATTATTCAGCTGTCAAACCTCTTATGTTTACTTAATTATACAGTCCTTACACTTTCCTAGTCAAATTCCTTCATGTTAAATACCTATTACTTTCATGTTTTTATGTCCGGCTCCCTCTATTCCTAGTAATCAAGTCTTGCTCATCCTCTTTACAGAAATACTTGTGATTCTATGAAACCTGGATTTTGCTGAATGAAAAATGACTGCATCAGAGGAGTAGCCTGTTTCTAGTGTTGCAATGAAGCTGCCTAACCCTTTTTGTACAATCTCAGTATTGGATTCTGATTCTGTCTTGACAGCTCATCTACACTCAGACAATCAACACGTCCCCTCCTTTCTGTCTTCCACCTTCCCAAGCCAGCTGCAGAAATAGAAGCACTCACACCAGCCAGAGTGTTAGATTCATTGTTATCACATGGTAACTGAGGGAGTAAAGTTGAGAAAACGGAGGTATTTGGAACAATAACAGAAGAGGCCGTTATTATGGGATGAATGGCCTTTTAAGAGAACAGCACTGAAATAATGCAGATATGTCAGGAGATTACAATGAAAATCCCCCCCACATTCCCTTCCCTCCTGGGGCTAAGAGAAGAATGTTCTCACCCATAAACTGGTGACATTCTTGAATAAAATCAAGATTAATTTAACGAGGACAAAATGTTCTCTCTGTTTTCTTGTTTTCTTTGCCATCTCTGTCTTCATTGTACATAATAGTTGCCTATGCTGAACTGCAGAGTCTTAAGGGCTGATGAAAGGCCACTCAACAATGAGTAATTTTTTGTCTCATCGGACCTGCTCTAAGGCTCTTGTCTACAAACGTTTGTCATGTGAACATTCATTTCCAGATTGATGGTAAACATTTCATTTCATGTTTTCATCTTCACTGGGAGGAACCCATTCTGTGGGTACTGGCCAACTCTCTGAGAGAGAACTAGAAAGCAGCTCAAAGACTTGTGTGGAAAGATGAGGGCATTGTGGGTTGCTTAAACACCATCTTGCTCTGTGGCCATTTTCCCTAAATGATTCTCATGTGCAGATAACGGTCAGGAGCTGTCTTTCAGATCACAGGCGAATGCAGTAGACCACACACTGTGGGGCAGAAGACTTCCGGTATTGTACACAATAAGAAAGATTAAACTGTGACCTTCACCAAAGAAGTAATTGCCTAGACAGCTGTATCAAAATCTTACTACTGCTGAGAAGAGATCAGAGAACCAGAGATGTTTGGAAGGAAGTCCAGTAGGCTTGCCTCAGGCTGTCCTGCAATCAGTTTGTGGTTGTCCGGTAGTACCAGCCCTTAATTGCTCCAAGCTCAACCACAGCACTATCTCTGCCATGGGAACATGAACTGGTGGCTTACTCTTGTCTATATTGATAACTGGTGGTGACAACAGGCAGTGGTAGGTCATAGACTGGAGTCGAATGGAGGCCAAACCAAGACCAGGGATTGATGGCAGTCCAATACTACACAGGCTAGAGTTAAGTAGGAAAGAGAAAGACACATTCTTATTTTCATGAGATAAAGCACATGGAATGAAATTCCTGTTTTGATGCCATTACATAACTCATCCCCAGTACTGGAGTTTGAAAAGGAGGCCATCATGTGACCTCGTACAGTACCAATAACTTCCAATTCTTAATAACAAAGTATTTGAGCGGCCAACCGTGAGATAAAATCAGTTTTTCTGACACCAGTTACAGATGGTTGTTGTTATGTCGTATGTGGCCTGTGGGGTTGATGGAGCTGGAAGAACATAGTGGAATTTCTGTGCCCCTGGTAGGTCTTGATTTATCCTGTGAAAGACATGGCCCCTGTCAGAGCCTGTTTCTCATTAGACTCGTGCTAAAGTCTTCGGGAACATGTTCTACAGCCTAGGAATTCTAAGAATGTACACACTAAAAGGTTATATAATTGTATTTACCTCATCGAATCATCTGAAGAGAAGAAACTGTGAGATTCAGATGTCAGTCTCACCAACAGTCAAGAGTGTTGATTGCAATAAGGTAGATGGTGGGGAAGCAATTGGACACAGGGGAAAGTGAAAAAATAAATCTAAATCATTTCATGTGTGATATTATACAAATGACTGTTTTGCTTAAGTCCAACTCCAAAAACATGCCACATCTAAAAGATGAATGTTTCTTGACCCTGCCAGTAAGAATGCCCTCCCATGACATGCTTCAGTGTGTCAGTTTGTCCGTGCAATCTGATCATATGAGAGCTTCCTGTTTTTCTGCATCCATGATAGAATGTCCATAGGGAATGCATGTCTCTCTAGTTGGGATTTCCAAAAGTCTTATCTGTGTGGTCAGTAAATAAACATTCCAAAGTTAGAGAAAATGACCAGGAGAAAGATTTGGTTTGAACTTTTGGATGTCTGCTGTGTGCCACTCTTGGCTCTCTCATGGCTTTTATATACTGCCCTAAATCGGGAATTATTGTTAATCCCAACTCAAACATAGGGTTACATTCAGAATGTGTTCTTTGCTGTACTGAAGAGTCACTATATTGCTAAAATCACAAAATCACATGTTCCCATACAATCAGACTGTGCTCATAGACTCATCTGCTTTAAATATTGTAGACATCCAGTATCTCATGGTTTTACTCTCAGTGAAGCAATATGCATGTGACATCTGGTGTTACATCCCCATCAGCTTTGACTCACACAGGCTCAACAATTTCTTAGAAGCCATGGAAGCTCCCAGCTGTCACCTAAAAGATGGTGTCATTAACGTTCTTGCTTCAGTAAAATCATCATATTGACTGAATTCATAGGAATGTAGTGTAAGAATACATAAAAAGCGTTTACCAGACTAATATGGGACAGCCTAGTTTCTGACAGGTGAATGTACGTAATATTTCATAAACATCTCTCAAAATTATGAATATTTCTCTAACCTGATATCAGAACCACTAAGCGCCATCTGTTGTGTTGGCACTCATTAGTCCTTAACAGTAAAAGCTATCATCTAAATAATAAACCTGATTAAGAATACAGCTCTCATCTAGAGCTTGTCTTCTGTCTCCTGTATCTCTACCGGCCATCTTCAGCTAGTTTGGTTTAAGACACTGGGCGTTCACTTCCTAGTCCAAAAAGTGATCATCTACTTTACTGTTGCTTTGAAGTAACTGGTGGAGCTGGTTCATGCCCTCCGAGATGTTCTCAATGTGAGTCAGCTATCATTGTCATATTACTCACATTCATTACCACCCCTCCAATTCAAGGTGGTCTATTTAAAGACCAATGACACACATACTCCGACACTGCTTCTAGTGTGACACAGGAAGTGTTTAGCTTCAATTACATTTAGTCATTTAGCAGACGCTCTTATCCAGAGCGACTTACAGTGAGTACAGGGACATTCCCCCCGAGGCAAGTAGGGTGAAGTGCCTTGCCCAAGGACACAATGTCATTTGGGGCGGGGAATCGATCCGGCAACCTTCTGATTACTAGCCCGACTCCCTCACCGCTCAGCCATCTGACTCCCAATTGTGTTGCTTCCACCTCCGTAGCCTCCACCCTTGGTTCTGTCTCGCTCTATCTCCTGGGGGAATGATGGATGTCATAGCTCTCTGCCACATATGATAAAACATGGTCTCTATTGGATTTCTTTGCAAAGATCCTTTGTGAGCAAAACCATGCTTCCATAACGAAGTGTCTTCACTGACAATAAAATGTCCACAACTAACTTACTTCTGAGTCTTCCTGCCTGAACCAGTAGGAAAGGGGAATTTCTGATGGGAAATGTAGGATGTAGGTTCTACCTGTCTGAACTTGCCTGGTGAACAACAGAACATTTAGAAGACCAAGAGGACCAAACCCTGACTCTTTGACAGTGTAGGAAGACAATATAAACACTTTCTTGCTTTCTTGTCCCATTGTCTTTCAGGTTTGCTCAAAGCAACAGACTGATGTGCTTTAAATACAGGTACAGGGGTACTGCGCCTCTGTGCTGACAGTCGGTAACGGATTGGTAATAATTCAGTAGACTTGGCAGACTGAGGGTTTAAAGGGCTTTGAATGCAGTGTGTTTTCTCAGAAGTTCTAGCCTGGTTAAGGGGTTATTGAGGCGACTGTGGGGCTAAGGCACATGCCACAGATACTTCAGCCTTTATTGTATTCAGAGCCACTGAGCGTGTGCAGAAGAATAGACACTGAGCGCGAGCAGAAGTACAGAGACACTGAGCGCGTGTGGTGAAACTGAGCGTGTGCAAAGGTCCCCAGCTCGGAGAGGGAACAAAGGAGCTGACCATGCAAAAGGAAGGGGCTCTGATGGGCAGAGGGCATTAAGCTTGTGTCATCAACACAGGCAAAGAAAGAACTCATTGATTGTGCGTCTGGCTTATAAATGGAAGACAAATAGGCCTTTGAAATCATTTGATAACTACGCAAGATGCAATGAGCCATGCATGATTCTCATGATTAGACTTAAACCATTTCTTGATGGTGTAAGACTCCTCAGTTTTGATGTAATTGTTATTGGCATGAAGTGAACTCTGCTCCATGGACACAAGCAATCAATTATTCAACACCATTCAAACATCACCATAATTAAAGTTAACCATATCCCATCTACCAAGCTTGGAACTTAGTTTAGGTAACTCTCAACATTGGGCAGAAATTTTAGCTGGGTAACTGTTCACAAGGAAAAAGGTGAATTATATGTTGAAGGTAACATCCTAGGAACACAGATTTATGGCCTCATCTGAGAACGTACTTAGAGCTATAGAACATGTGCTGTTGGCTTGGGAGTCAGGTAACTCATGTCAAGCAACATCTAGAACCACAGAATGTGTAGAACTGCGCTCAGAGGCTGAGAAGAGATTGATGTCTGTGTTTGAAAAGTCACATAAGAGGTTGAGTTTATTGTGAAATGGCTACAAAGGTACGATTTATAAGATAATAAAATATAGTAAATCAAAATAGTGGAGGAGAGAATAGAAACAGCACTGAATTTGCAAACGTACTGTAGATATGAAGCACACAGGATGCAGATTGAACATTTCATGCCTACAATCAAATCTTTGATGGGTTGAACTGAATGTTTCGTCAGATGGCTCTGCTTCTATCAGATGATGGGTTCAAGTGGGTAACCTACAGTTCAAAGGGGCAGCAAAATTTAAGATTGCAACCAAACCCTTTAATCCCAGAGTCTAAAGAAAGGCTATCACAAATGGGAGAAAAGAAGGAGCTCACTAGAGGGTATATCTTGGTTCTTCCTCAGGATAGATAAAAAGGAGATATGCACCTTTCCCATGTGGTTTGGATTTCTCCTGGTGGGTTATGGGACTGAGGAACGGGGAGAGTTGTGATACTGGTGCAGGTCTGGTTCCCTCAGCCGACTTGCCTGTCTCAGACCCAGGGATAAATCATGCAGGCAGACACCCCAGTCCAGCTCCATCTGGGCCTACTTATCTGTCACTGTACAGCCAAGACACAGCATTATCCTTTACTGCTTTTACTAGAGACAGTCCACGGAGAGATGTATGCAGCGGTTGAAATGAACAGGCCTGACGCTGAGAGATGAGAGAATGTTTGTGTTAGAGAGTATGCATACCTGAATATTTATGTGTGTCTTTGTGTATATGAGTCACAGGGTGCTTGTTTATCTAGGTGGACATTAAGCAGGAAAAATCCCACTAACGTCCATATTTACTGAATGCTACTCTTTTGAGTCACCCAGGAATGCCGAAGAAAAATATGTTAACGTTATCTAAGTTCCTCTTCAAACAACAACCACTCTGTAAAGAGTTGAAGCACTTTAGAATCATTTTATAGCCTTCTATTTCTTTCTATGTTATATTCAGTTTAATATGTTTAATTCAGTTTAGTCTCAAGAGAGCACATCACATACTGTGTTAAACAAAAGGGACGGTTACATCTTCTAAATGACAAGAATATTCAGTTCTTACCTATGCTTTGTTTACTTAATTCACACTTAATTCCTAGACCATTTCAATTGCCTAACATCTGGCTAAGATACTGTGCATAATGTATTAACTGTATAAATACCTCAGAAAATGTATTTACAATAATTACCATGTATTCAATTGTCCTCCTTCCTCTCTCTCTCTCTCTCTCTCTCTCTCTCTCTCTCTCTCTCTCTCTCTCTCTCTGTCTCTCTCTCTCTCTCTCTCTCTCTCTCTCCTCTCTCTCTCTCTCTCTCTCTCTCTCTCTCTCTCTCTCTCTCTCTCTGTCTCTCTCACTCTATCTCTCTTTCTCTATTTCAAACTGTGTGTAGAACAGCTGGCTTTTGAGCTGGAGGAAGAGAGGCAGAGAAGGAAAGAGCGAAAGACATAAATAGCGAAGGGTGTGTAGGCCGGCCCCTGACCACTGGCATGCAGGACAAAGCAGCCTCCATTCCCCTGAACAGATCTCTGGTTGAGAAATACTGAGGAGCACTCAGCATAGTGGCTAACACGCTAGGTTGTTGGCCTTCCCCTCCCTACTGCTATTCTGGGCCCCACTACCACTGTGGCATCAACTGTTTGAGCAAGACATGATAGTTTACAATTCTTAGTTGTTTGCTAATGTAGAAGCTTAAATGTAATTTATTATCAGATACCGGTATGTCTCACAAAAGCCACATGCAGCAGATATGGTGATTTTGAGCAGACATGACTTCACCTCAGTCTGCAGGTGTTCAACAGAGGTTAACGATTTACACTGACACAAAGATGGCCTGTGTGTTTACGACAACCCATCCTCCACCTTCCCTGAGGCAAGACCCTGTTTGGTGCTCACCCATGTCCAATTCCTGGTCGCCATACCTGAGCAGAGCAGATATCCAGCAACAACCTCAAGAGGGCTGACTAAGACATACTAAACCCATACAGACAGGCATGAACTGAACCAAAGGGAGAGGTAGCATGGAAAACTATGCAACGCTTCTGAATCAGTCAGCATGTTGACGTGGTGTAATTATTGTAATTATGTTCTGAGTCGTGGGTGAACAAATTATTGAAGTATGTATAGGCGTAACATAGTAGTAAATAGGAATATTAAACAATATGTGTACCTTTTTTCAATTTGTCTTGTCTGTTTCGCATGTCCCAAAGACAGCTCTTTAAGCGCCATCTGCTGGCAAAGATTAGGACTTCCAGACTTGTAAAGAATTTGTTGATTAGGAAGGATGGAAATATTTAACAAATTATCTGATTTAAATTTCTCCAGAACATCTAGCAGTCAAAGTAAAGAATCTGGGACATTATATAAATTTACGGAAATCTTCGTAAATTTTATGAGAACTAGAATGGGATTGGCCACTGAGTCACAGGTTTGACACCTATTCATTTTAAATGGACTAAACATGATGGAAAATGTTGTGAGGAAATTCTGAATATAAATGTATGATTGTGCATCCCTTGGGTGGACTTAACACCCAGTCAAAACACCATGCACATTCCAGGAACGTCATTGCGCAAATGGACTGGCTTGAACAAAGTTCAAGGCCAGGAACCAGTTTCCAGTAAACATGTGCTATAATATCACGTCTCATGTAGTAGGCTTTCAATAAATGGTGCTTGCATACCAACGGTGCCCCAATGAATCATTAACCAGTATATTTACAAAAAAATAAGCATCAATTATATAAGAGTATGATGATACAGAAGAAAATGCTGATTAAACTGCTGTAGCATGTGTGTGGGGATTATCTGCTACAGGAGCTCACAAGGGTATATCCTGGTTCTCCCTCAGGATAGATAAAAAGGAGATCTGCACCTTTCCCATGTGGTTTGGATTTCACTTGGTCTTCAGTCATGTGCAGCCCCAGAGCCACTAAACTGAAGGCCTCTAATTCAAACAACAATTGACTATCTAGTCACTGTGAAATGTAGCCGTATTGTGTTCCTCAGCCGGGGAATTGAAAGTCAACTGTTGAGGCAAAGCTTCAAAAGAATGTGTCCATGTTCAATTCATTGCCACAATTTTCAAAGTGAAAAGTATCATCATATCATCGTACTGTATACTGTCCGAATCTATCAAGCAAATGTAATCTTTAGGTCTTCAACCATAGATTGCAATACCACTGATTGACTGAGGGGCAGTGCTGTCTTTGTTCAGCACCACAAACATTCTGTACCTACTCCAAAAATGTTCTCCGACTGTTTCAACATCAAGTTGTAGGTGTTTGCTTCCTTATGTGCCTCCCTAAATTTGAACATCAATGTTTTTTTTAAATGTTTGTAGAATAAACCACACACACACACAATATCTCTTACCCCAAATCTTTTTTGGAAGGTGAAAAGGACACATCACAATCACACCAAGTGCACAGTAACGCGTAATGAAGAAAAAAATGACAGATTAAGCTGGTTGGGGGTTTATAAAGCACAGCAGTGGAGGATGGGGGTGACTGCCATGCCAAGCAGTGCCAAGAGCCTTGGGTGTGCGAGCCATGGAAATGCACATGATGTGACCCTGTAGCAGAGAGACTACTAAGAAACATTATTATATTTATTTTGGTCTGGTGGCAAAGGATACCGGAGAGCGAGTAGTCAGAATCATACTGCACTCCAACATAACAAAATCTAAAACATTAGGTCAATGTTACAATAAAAAAGTACTCATTTTACCACCTGATATACGTTTGTCATATATCTGCAAGGAACGGGATTTACACAGTTTTATATGTTTATTTTGATTATATCTTCTACGTTTCTTCCATATGCATAACTGGCAGAAAACAGTACACTGTAGCTCAAGAATGGACTGATACTGTGATAGACATCACCGGAATTGTACTTCTTTAAAGGCACTCAGAGATACATGCTGATGATAACGTGCCTGCTGTTATGCAACACCAACTCCTTCCTTGTGGCTGAAAATGTCAATGTTCTGGCAATACAGGTTAGGAACGCTAGGGTGGTTTTTCCCTCATCTGAGATAGCCTGTTTCGTGTAAGTTGTCAAAACCTCCATAGGACTTTGAGTGGGAACAATTTAAACTTTGCGGTCTCCCACCAGGTGTCTGATAGCAAAGACTGACTTCACCCTATTCCTTGTCACAACAGCAAGGAGCCTATTTCTGTGCACAAAGCAAATCCAAGCCTGCTTTTCTCTTTTCCTTGTGTGGATGGAGTCCTTGGGCAGCTGCGGTGGGTGTATAATAGATCAGTGTTGATAGTGGGCCCTTATCTGCAGGTTTTGACCTGATGGGAGCAAGGCCACGGCTGGATGGTTTTCTTTTATCGTTACGCCTGTGTCTGTGAGCCCAGGGGCGCTGGCCAGTTGGTTTTGAGGCAATGCCTATGGGTTGTTCCTTGTCCTGCTGGGAGAATGCAGGCTGTGGGCTGGAAAATAATACTCTTTACTTCAAACACTGAAGAAACTGCACGTAGCTATCCTAGCATCACCCATGGGAACCACCCCCTATCCCACACCAAATCACTGTTCTTAGACTTTCCCCTCCTCTGCAAAGTCAAGTAGACCCTTTTATTTATAACTTCAACGTAATATTACAAACCACATTGTCTACACTATTAAGTTAAGTATGTAAAAAAAAAAAAAAAAAGTTTAAAAAAGTTTTTAAAAGTTTCCCTTTATCTTCAAAGGACAAAACAGGATGTAGTCACTCTGTGGTGCACTACATTGTAGTAACTGCTGCTGAAATGTTAATATTGTGGTCTAATTGTCCTCATTCTCTGAACTAAAGTGATGTAACAAATGTTAATCAAATGTAAATATACTAACGTTGCTCTAGACAAAATTGGATAAATGAAAGATAAGAAGATAGTCATGGTTACACATGCATGAAATACTTTATAATTTTGTTTTACTAAAAGATAAAGCCAAATAGGAGAGCTCCACTAGCTGTCTACAAGTTCAAGGTTGATCAGATTATACGTGTATTTGTGTACCTTGTCTGCATACTCTGTAAAAAAACAAAAAAAAACAAAGCTGTAAAAGAGAGACAAACATTCCGGAGGTGAGTGAGTTAGCATTACTTTTTGCATTATACATTACACGACATTACATATTTTTATTCCTAATCTAATAGTGATGTTTTTTTATGAGCATGGTCATTTCAGATCTAGGATAAAGATCTCTTATAGGCTACACTGCTAAGAGTACATTTACTATGTGAGTGCACGGTCAAGTAAAAATAATAATACAATTAAAGTACTTTGTTGAGAGCTAGGGCTGTTTTAAACTGTCACAAAGGTTGTGGCACAGGTAAATGATTTAGTCCAGTGAACTTTAGTCTTTCAGTTAATAAAGGATTATGTGGACACATTTGTGCTTGGCATCCAGCACCTAAAGCCAGCTTTCCGATTTACACTGCAAAAACTGCATGTTAAGGAATGTGACTGCTGCTTAAGCACCATCCATTAATATCATCTTTGTATTTGTATTTTAACTATTTTGGAAATTTAGTTTGAGGAGATTGTGATAGTGCGTGTTTTCAGACAAACACTGAGACTATCTGAATAGTACCCTTTAACATTTTGGACGGTTTGGTGTATATTTCTGCTGTCTAATAATTGATGTTCATCTGAAAGAAGATTACCTGTGTGCTCATTAGCTGATGTTATCGGAACGTTTGAAAAGAATTGAGGCGCCAGGCAAATCTTACGGAATGTTTTGGTAGTTGCACCGAGTGCTGTCAAACTGCCTTAAACGGTACTTTGAAAGCGAAAGGTTTTCCCCAGTAGGAGCGGGCTGCTCTCCACCCCAGTAAGGTTTTCGTCCGTTCAAATTTTAGGCTTTATTGTGAACATATTCGTATGACGAAATACATATTGCTATGTGTCATGTTATGTCATTGTTTTGAATGTAAGCGGTCCTCCCTGGCAGAGATGTTGCTAGTCTAATGTCCTAGCAAACCAGCTAACTCGACCCTTTCAAGGTCTGGCTCTGAGATTATTCATGCAGAAGTGCTGACATGCCTGTTTCTTGACTGTTGTAACATGTCATAAATTAGCTTAAGGAACCCCATTCAGTGAAACTCATTGTGACTGACAAAGTTATTTGGCTAGCAAACAGATAAGCCTCATTCGAGACTGTAATCCATTTAGGCTACTAGTAGTGGTGCTAGTAGTCCTTCATAAACTGCGCCGTGTACAACACCAAGAGGTGAATGGAGAACATTACACTAGTAATCCCTCATTAGGTTGCCAATTTTAGATTTGCTGTGGTAAGAATATATAGCTACAATATGTGGTCACCTTGAAAAGTACACCTTAGTTGTGCCAGTGAAATTGATACGCTAATTTAACTGATGCCATTGAATCAGTGGAAGATAAATGATTGCAAGAATGCCAAACAGTAGGAAACGAAGTTTACTCCCAGATTTCATGCACGCTGTCTGTGACTCACTGGTTTGATCAAATAGTACTCTAACTCTTGAGTGGCCAGTGCATGTGTATTGTTTTGTAAGCTGTGGAAATAATTGTACTTCATACGTAGTAGGAATACGTCTTTGAATAAAAGCATAATGCAGTAAGCACTATTTTCTACAGTAAAACCTGAACTGTGAGGTGTACTTGCATACTTGCATTGTACTTGCATTTAACCAAACTCCTCTTTACATCCTAATCTTCCATCCCTCACTTTCCAGGTCTGCAGGATGACCCAGTCGTCAGACCACAGAGTGCTGGCTCTGGGGGTCTTGACTTGTGCAACAGGGATCAGTTTGGCCATCATGCTGTACCAGACCAGGAAGAGCAGACGGAGAGCCTCTTGGCCGAAACTCCACCTCAGTTCCAACGATGAGGGTGGAGTGGGTGGGCTCGTGGTGGTGGACGGCTCTGTCGTCCAGGGGGGGCAGGCCGAGGTGCTGGAACGTCTCGGAGCACTGATGCAAAGTGTGTCGGAGCTGAAGGATGAGGTGCGGGCGCTAAAGGATGCCCTCCCAATGCTGCAGGACCATGTGAGGGATGAGCTGAGGGGGCGTGGCGGGCAGGTGGCTACTGTGCGTAGGGCCAGTCCCCTCCACCGGGCCATGCCCTCTCGCAGGCGGAGAGTGGCAGGGGCCGCGGCAAGAGCCGAGGGTCAAAGTTCAGAAGAGGCAGAAAGCGAAGGGGGGTAAGTCTGTTATGTTTACATTGCATGCAAGTTAATCATTCATAACCTTTGAACATTAAAAAATAGTAAATGTGAAAAAGGACTCTACATCAGAGCTAAGAACCCTGACTTCCATCTGTCTGTCACCCATCTTAGATATCTTTGCTTAATCTTACTATTATTACCAAATCCAAGACAGCTGTGCTTTGGTGATCTAGCCAACTCCACATGCTTGTTCAACACATTTGCCAAATTGACCTGCTCAACCATTATGTGACTTAATGAGAGATATGAGAATATGCCCGCGGTGTGAGAGACTGCTTTTAGAATGTTCCACGACACGCCCAGTCATCCTCCTCTATCTGCAGCCAAATACCTTCATCACACGCCAGGCTAAAATAATATAAACAAAAGCTGTCTTTGGTTATAGTATATGGCTCCTCGTGACAATCACACTGACTGACACAATAGGAAATATTAAAGAAAGAACCGCAAGATATGTAGGTGTCAAATTTCTCCTTGGCTTCATTTTATTCATAATGTCTTTTTGCTAGTGCATTTAAGGAGCATTTAGTCCAGAATCAATACAACAAATTATGAACTGGATTAATTTGGGACAGATTACTATTTATTTCAGTGCATTCAACGCCAAAATTCTTTGTGGTTGACATGGAAAGAGAGAACATGAGGAGGGGTATCTGATAAAACACGATTAAGAACTTGTCCTGGTATTCTCTGGTCTATTGCCCTGGGATGACAATAACCCTGTGTGTATTTAGTTTACATACCTAATATGATTTGCCAAGGGTGGGAAATAACACCACTTCCAGGATTGGCCCGACCAGTGGGAAGGGAGGACGTGTGTACCTGGGTGTAAATCAGAGGTGATTGGGGATCTTCCCAGGTGTGCTCCAGATATACTGTAGTTCCTGTCAGAGTTCTTTGGAACAACATAAACAGCAGGCCAACATATGGCTGCTCTGGGTGTTTGCCTTATCAGTAGTGTATGCTTGTGTCATGCTGCAAAAGTAATTGGCCAAGTTTTCTTTTGGTGTAGGCTATCATATGATTTGTATTGGTTGTTGAGGTCATATGGGTTTACTACATTCCTCACCTCACCTGCCCCTCCCTTTTAGATAGAAAGCCAAATTCTGGAAGGAGGCCGCTCTATAGAACACAGAGAAGCTTGCTTCAAGCCACATCAAATTACAGCCCAGGTTATTACACTTTGAATGGAGTCAAATCACGCACACCTCCTATAATTAAAGAGCCTATGCTTCTGCACTAAGATTTGTTAGAGCAGCAGGGAGAGCTTGGCCCTCGCCCAGACGTACTGAGCTACGCTGCTACCGTAATCCCAGCATCCATCTAAAAAGCTTTACTTGTCTGTTGTGCCGTCTCGGAACTCTTGAAGATCCTAGCGATCATAGATCATTAGTTGCTTAGCACCATCACGCTCTAGCTTACATGTTGTTGTCTGGAGATCCAATTGTTGCCAAATGTAATTGGCAAGACCGTGTGAAGAACTCTTACCAAGCTTTTGTATTGAGAAGTAATCCAAAATATTGGTAAAATTATATGGTAATACCTGGTACTTTAGCCTACAGTTATTGAACAGATCTATCTTTAACTGTCACCTTTTGTGCTTTTTTTCATGTGAAAGTTTAATTCATACAAAATTATTCTAGTTCTTGTAAAGCATGATTGTAAACATTCAGACTGTGATTGGCAAACTTGGCATCAAATGTGCTGATCAGGACAGGTCTTGCTCAAACAAGCATGGCCTAACAGTTCTTTGAAGAGCGGGGCAGAAGTAGTGTCAGCTCAACGCCACAGATCAATGCAAGACAAGGGCTAGTTGAATACGTCAGCTGGGTTACAAAAGTAGCTACTGTACACACACAAGGTGAATCTCTCCCACAGTCAGCGGTGTTTAGTCTTCATCTGTCATAACAGCTTCCTTACAGCTTCCTCCCCAGCCTTACAGGGCCATCAATCCCTGTACATGTGTGCCGAGCTGTCAGTTGGTTCATTTCAAAACGTCTTGTAGGAACTTGTAAATCCTCCCTACAGTTCCCACTGCAGTTTATTCACGTCACGCTGCTCTGTGTAGCTTTAGGACATTCTAACTTTTGTGTCGATGACATTGGATAGGTGTTGATTTAAGGAGAAGACTTTTGTTTATTTAATAAAGGGCATGTCTGATCATCCACTAAAACAGGTTTACGAAGAGAAAAAGGAACTCATTGTCTACTTTTGTATCAAAACCATGTTTTTCAGAACCACCTTGCATCAAAAACGTTTCCATTGACCTTGTTTCGCTGATTTTGAACCCCTCTGAGATCTGTGGTCTACCGTCCCAGCTTGCCCACACAGACCTACCGTGCAACACCATATCCGTGTACCGCTTACCACAGTGATCGTGACCACCCACTACTACCACCCTCCCCCATTATCACGCTTTCCTTTCATTTCTCTTTTAGCGTGGCACTGACACGCTAGGCTCCAGGCTTTCCTTCCACGCACCATTAGTAGGCCTTCAGTCACCTGGCAATCAGAGTACAGCCCTGTAGAAAGGATTCTTCTGGAAAATGAGGTCACATACGAGATGTGTGAAGCTGGATAACTCGTTCCACCTGCAACACTGACAACTGCAGCTCACAGATGATGCAACGCACCAAATGCCAGCCAGTAGTTGGCGAGCCTCGTTATTTCCGTTCCCATGAGTTCCAGTCTGGAGAGGAGAAAGCACCATTGCTGTCCCTTCGCATTCCTTTTTCAAGAGAACCTTGTGTAAGGCCAGTCGCCTATCTTTCTAGTATATCACTGATGGTTTTTCTCTATTGCTTTGCAATCAGTGCAGGTGCAGTCAAGTTGCAGTCATAAGCACCTGTGTGTACATTTTTCTCCCTCTGCCTTGTTTGTGTGTTGTTGGAAAGAATCTCTTGCCTAATGGTCTTTTGGCAAGGTTCATTTACGAGCCTAGGCTTCCTATGCATACAAAGAGGTTCCTTGTGCAGAAGTGATCTGAGGTCACAATGCAGTCTGCCAGACTGAAGGGACGGATCGCTAATCCATTCACTTCCCTGGCAAGTCTCCATGAAAGGAAACTGCTTTCAGCCCCTCTTGCTCAATATCACCAGACAACAAAGCAGAATTCTGGACCATAATCTTATAATGATGTTCCACAGGTAATGGAAGAAAAGTCACAAAGTCATCAATGACCTGGCATAACTTTTTCCAATGGACCAAGTGAGCTAGCGTGATTCGTCCGAAGCTCTTGGAAAAGCCAAGGGTCACTTGGTCAACTGCAGGGGTGCCCGATGCATCCTAATGAGCTGGTGTCTAAGGGAGACCAGAACCCAGGTTTGGGAGTTCCTTGAGTTCTCTCTGCGTTCTCTCCCTTTGAATAGCCCTGACCACAGGCATCTGCTTTATGCTGAATGAGGTGGGCTGAATACTATAAGAATTTTAGAATTCCTACTGTGTACCTCAGATCTACACTCAATACACCGGCCATGTTAAACTGTACCTGCTTTTGAATGCTCAGTGTAGGCTTGAATCTTTCTCCACTCCTGACCGTGTCCCTTCCTACCCGTCAGACTCGTACACCATGCTTGCAGGCTTCCAAGTGGAGCAGGGCCTAGTGTGTTGACTTTTATGAGTCGGGCCTTGTGATGTCTTTTCTGTTAGGGCGGGGAAGTACATCTTGAAATGTTGAAATTATAGGACACACACTCACACATATTGTATGCACACACGTATCCCAACCTGCTTTTCATCCTCTTAACTGAAATGATTCATGGGCTGTGGAATGATGATTTGGAATGTGTTGTTCGTGCTGTAGTAGTTGAGCTGGCTTTCTCACTGTCTACTGAGGTGGGAGAGAGAGAGCGAGCGCGAGAGAGAGAGAGCGAGAGAGAGAGCGAGAGAGAGAGCGAGAGAGAGAGAGCGAGAGAGCGAGAGAGAGAGAGAGAGAGAGAGAGAGAGCGCTGAAAGAGTTAAAGGACAAACGGAATGGCAGCACTATTGAATGAAACCCTGGAAATGAATGAGTGACAAAAAGTGAACTCAGTGTCACAGACACAGTGTAACAGTCATTGTAGAGTTTCGCACGTTTGCCTACCACTAGGTTGGGTTGAGCTGTGGCAATGAAATTGTATAGCAATGGGAAAAACAACAACAATGCTTGATGGAACACGGCAATTCAAGAATGAATGCCCACGGCCAACAAATGGAGGATCCCATTCAGATTTGTAATCCCTGTTCAAATACCTGCAGGTTCAGGCCCTTCTGTGGGGTCACTACACAGACACAGGGATTAGTAACCTGGATTTGCATCCCTGCATTAGCGTACACCAGTCAAATCACACCGATGTTTGTCGATAGAACATTTTCCTGCCATATGTATTTCTGAAGACAAAGGGTATTTCTCATGAATGATCTCACGTGCGGCCTAAACTGAGAAGCAGGTGGTCAGTCCTTTGGAAGGTCAAGTCGGCCTAATTGACACAGACAGAGGGATTAAGTCCAGGTACCAGGACATTTTCCTGATTTAAGTGTGCTTGTCTTCTGTCAATGCGGTGTGTGTGTGTGGATAGATTAGGACATTGGGTCTCGAGCAAACAAGGGCATTAAAGCAGCAAGCTCAAGGAGTCAGTCTCAGTCAGGCCTCCCTACTGGGCCTGCCGGCCACACAAACAAACAATAGGACGATAGATTGACTGACAACTGTGTAATCCCTTGAGAAAGCACTTCCATGAGTGGGGTGTGTCTTCATTTATCAGAGGGCCTCGTATTAAAGATATGTATAAATTGGGCCTGAAGCAATGAAAGTTCCTGCAAACATTCTGCTTGTGTTGCCGATCATTGCGGTGACTTCAAGACAAGACAGCTATAAACTTCAAGACCAAAACAAAGTTACCCTAAGGTTTTCTTTTACAGTATATTTGAAGCTCTCTTGATGGTTTACACGGCAATGGTGCAGTGATCCTAGATATTGTTGTTGGTTAGCAGTTGCTAAAAAACATTCCACCATTGACTAGTCATTTACCTGGCTACTTGTCTCAGCAGTGTTACTGTGTTGCTGCTAGGAACCAAACAGCTAGGGGCTAAGACCAGAGTTATCAGGCTGCTTGGAGCTGAAGGGGTGTAGGCGGGACCTCAATGGGGGCCTCTGGCACCTGCTGGGCCCAAAGCGCATCTGTCAGGAGCCCGCTCCAACACATCCCCCCCAGAACCATCCCTCGCAGACCCGAATGTTCCCTCGACCGCCGGTGACGCACACGCAGCTGCTGCCAACACTTAATGGAGGCCTTTCATGTTTTCACTTTTCTCGATGCCTTTCATTTCTACCTACCCATGTCATTAATATGGAGCTTTTTCATCGCCTCTACTCTAAGTGTTAGTTGAGGATGTTGGTACGCAGTTAAAAGTAATTGAAAAGGGGCTTTTGGAGACCGTAAATGCAGCGCTAATGCGGCACATAGCGTGCCTCTCCATGACAGGGATAAACAAGACGGCTTGTGTTGCCCCCGGCAAAGCCTTCAGGTATCCACGTTAGGACATCAATCGTTCTTAACAACCAGCAAATAAACTAGGCGACCCACTTGTGTAAACAAACATAAATCTGTTTGCGTGTTAACATGCAGTGAATGTTAATCCTGCGATGGCACACGGCAGAGAAGAGTTTGAAACGCTAGGCCCTGGTTAGGACTTGATTATGATTGCTCATGTGCCTTGCCAGAGGGATTCCTCCATTGAGATGTTTTCATTCCACCTCACAAGAAGAAGAAGTTTGTGCCTTTAGTGAATTAGACCTTTGAGATACTCATGTGACCCAAGGGAACTGGTGAAGCCGTGTATTTCTTAATTATTCTCATCTCAAAGCTTGTGGAGCTGCCAGCCCAGGCCAAGGATGTAGCTCAGGGCTGTGAGGTGTGGAGGCAAACCGCTCTGGGGATTTGAATCACATGCACACTCAGTTCATTATCATTCCTCCTCGATTAGCCACCACTACATGTGCCAAAAGGAACGTTTAAAGAATGTGTCTGTTTTCCAGGTACATGACAGCGTTGACAGATTCTGAGGAAGGGGAGCAGAGCGAAGGAGATCAGAGTGGGGAGGAAGAGGTTCCTGTGGATGAGCTGTCTGTGCTCCTGGGGAGGGTTGATGTTCTGCATAAAGGGACAGAAGCCGACAAGAGAGAGTCTCTCGCTACGCTGCTGGAGAAGAAGGAAGAGGTCAGTCACATCCACCACAATGGCCCACTGTCAAGTTACTGTGGCAGAGTTTGCTCCCCAAATGAACCCAAAAGTATGTTTTTTGAAAACTTGTATCGATTTGTATTCATTGTTTGTACATAGTTTGGACGCAATTCTCAGTTCTTATGGCGATTCATTCGTGCCTACTCTGACCTTCATGACATCAGCTCCAACACAGAAGAGAAGAAAGCTAATGCTGAAACTGGTAAATGCACACTCCCCTACAAACCCATGTAGCATACCAAAGATCCCATCTTCCCAAGGAGACCGGAGACTTTCAGGGCGTGGTCCAGCTGTGGCTTTCAGGGCGTGGTCCCAGCTGAGGAGTTCAGCAGTCCACCCACATGTCAGTGTGACAAGGTGAACCCACGTCTGGATATCCCAGTCGACGTCCAGCTATGTGCAGCCGTGTCGTCCATCAGCCACTCTAGGGATAAGGCCACAGAAATCTAGCTGGAACTGTGACTGTGGAGCTTTGGCCAAGTTTGACCACACAGCTGTTTGCCATACACTTGGTTCCTAGAAAGCTCTGTGAAATACATGGTAAATATAATGCGTGTTGAACACTACCTCCACTATACCATTGCTAGTCTTGTATACACACAGTTTAGAGGGCTAGTCATACCTTTGTATGTGCACTCGCACAGTATGACATAATGCTGCTCTGGCACAACAGAAACCCCCCTTAAGAGCTTCTGTAAAACAGCCAGTTCAAGCACACCGGCAGTCGTGTTTGCATTTCTTATCCCTGAGTGCAAGCACCACTACAAAGTGGACAGAGAGCCTTGAAATCGAGAGTTCCTCCAACGAGTTCAAGTTGCTGTTTCTTTGCATACAGTACTCCTGCCAAACACTGTGTCCCCGACAGCTCTTGTAATCAAGCCACAATAACTTTCCACACTGCGTGGCTTGTGTTGCACTGTAACAGTAGGAACCATGAGCACACAGCGAAGGAAGTGCAATATTATACCGCATCATTTTTTTCCTCCTTCGACGGAGACTGTTGTCTGATTGTACTGAAGTTCGGACAGGATTGGCCTGTTCTCTCTGTAATCTTTCCTCATTAATGAGCCTTGAATCAAGGCGAGCCTGGTGCTTTCCGCAAAGGTGCTATTGTCATGGCTCTGGAAACAGAATGATGCTGCTCTCGTCTATTAAAAGAAAAGCCAGCGTCAGATAAGCCAGCGTCAGATAAGCCGGGCATCATTTGAGTACTAATAGACCACGCAGGGTGAGACTGTCACCAGAGTGATGAAAGGTTTATGTTCCTTCCTGGATTCAGTTTCATATCTTGTTTGTTTATTGTCTTATCCTGATTCTAGGTATTTCTGATGTATGTGTGTGTGTGTGTGTGTGAATCCCTTTGTTGTTTCTTGTATTAAAAATGTTAACGACCAGTACAGGTGTGTCATTGTTTGTTTTCTTTATACTGTAATCCTATAGATGTCATGTGTGAAGATTGTGCTGGACGGATTGATATTATCTGGAGATGCCCTGAACATTTTCTCCTTTTATCTCCACATTAGGGAGGAAGGTTGGAGAGGAGGCTGTAACGATGGACCCCACATGTGCTGAAATCCACCAGTGGTATGTCTGTTGTCGACACAAGCTCTTTCCTCAAACCCCTTAATAGCAGGCACACCACAAGGACTATGTATAGCAAAGTATACAACCCCCCCCCCCCTGCCTAGGTTAACCTGGGATAATGTTACCAAGTCATAATTTTGGTGATATGTTGTATTGTAACTGGATCTGTGGTAGGTGGCCTCTCTCTCTTCACAATGCCTGTGTTCTCTCCCAGGACCGAGTTAGAGATGATGGTCACAAACTGTACTGTACTGTGTGGGGTGTAATTAAACCAACAATACAGGGTTCAAAATCAGCTGGAAACAAACTGAAGCTTGATTTCACTTCCCACAAAATGCTTTACACAGCCCCTCCTGGAGTGCTGCTGTCTTTGGAGCACCTTCTTGACATAAATCAGTCAGGGTTGAGTTCAGATCCAATACAGCTTCCTGGTTGTTCTGAGACCTGAGAGAGGCTTGATGTTTGCAGAACAGTCAGTTTCCCCAGGAGAGAGGGTGTTACCAGGGTCTGCCAGGGTTGCAGACTAGGCTTGAGTATGTTTAGATTGAGTTAAAAACCGAAAGAGAACAGTCATCATCACTTAAATGGAGCTACATGGAAAACAATTTCAGGTTTTCCTCTGTACCAATGAGCAGATCTGATAGGTGGTTGTAGCGCTGGTTACATGTCAGTGTTTACTATATGTCAACTTCATAGTAGTAGTGAGAGTAGAGCCTCTACTCTCTTACTCTCTTGGCTGTAGAAACCTGCACAACTCGGCTGTCATCAGTAGGTATTGTTGTGTAGAGGGTGGGGGAGCAAACACACACACACACACACACTAAACACACACCAACATACAGTAAATATACAGGTGCACACACACACACACACATACTTATACATGCACCCATACATAGACACACACACACACACTCTAATAGATCATTTTACTGAAACAAGAAATATCCAAACTTAGTGTTCAGTTTCCTCCAGCTGATATCATCACATCCCCCCCAGGCCCAGGAATGTAAACAGGTTTGGTATTTTTCAGATATCCTGGGTACAACTAAATGACACTCGTCGGTAGTCAGCTGTTAGGATTGCAGATACTATACAGTATTGTTATGGCTAGAGTCGGATGCATGTTTTTTTGAGACCAGTGATAAAGACAGGTTCTCGACAGGCGCAATCCCACCGCCCTGCTCCCCTTCCCTCCATTTTGATTAAAAAGTCGTGTCATCTTGGTTTCTTAGCGATCAAAGGAGAAATCTCCTTGCTTTTAATTAGTTCTGCAGAGCGAGCCAATGATGTGCCTCCCATTTGTATTGGTGGAGGTCCCTCTACTGCATTGCTCATCTGAAACATTGCTCATGTCAGGACTTGACTGCCCATCATACAGAACACTAAACACCTGAATGGGGTACAGCTTCAGTAGATAGCCAGCCAGTGACTATAATACTGCAACACCTTCCAGGCTCTGTGGTTGCCACAATTTAACACTGAAATCGGTGTGACCAATTCACTTTTGTTGTTATGTGGCTAGACTTCAGTATCTTTATATCGTTTAGTGTTTTACAAAGCCTATGCACATACATATTTTCCCCATTGGAAGGGATCCTTGTGAGGGTCATTACTGTATCTCCAGTGCGTGCTCTTGAACACAAGACACAGGGGGTCTACATTTTCTCATGGAAGTGTCCCGGAGTGCCTTGTGCTCTTGTGTGAGTCAGCAGTCCTGTTTGCCAAGCTCGTTCCAAATTAATTTGCGTTAGCTCATGCACATACCACTGCTCTCTGGATATCAAGTGAAAGAGAAGTCTGTTGTTTTAGTTAATTAACAACAACAGCTTAAAACAGCTTAATGCTTAATCCTATACGCACTAATGGAATTTGTAGGAATCTTAAACCACTTGGAGACGGTGGGTTTGTTTAACAGACATGGGGGAAAGTACATCAAGCTCCAGTCCGAGGGAGGAAGACAATGTATTCCCTGTAACTGTTGAAGCACTGTAGCACAGCTGTGAGTCACTTCAGAAACCTACGGCAGTGTAATTGAGCTGCCCACAGCAATCCACACTGACTCTCCTCCAGTGTTTAACTTTTCCCTCTTGCACACATAGTAGAGCTACTTGACAGTTCGACAATAGAACTAGTTTCAACCACAAGAACAATCTACCCAACACAGTATAGTTTGTGTGAAAGGCTTCTTTTAGCAGCTCTGAAGCTGCTGGGGCCACAACATGCTGTAGTTGTATGATGGGGTATCATTGTATGTGTATTTGGATAACCTCAGCAGGCAGACAGGAGGCATAATTGCATTGTGGCATCACCAGCTTTGTTTCTGGGTGCATTTTCATTGATCCTCGTGTTTGAATTTAGCCCATGTAAATCCCCAACGGTAAGGCCCCTAGGCCAGTACAAAGGCCTGAGGATTACTGGTCGGTGCCTGTCAGGAGCGGGGTCAATCTGACCTCTGGGACAGCCATTTTCAACTCCACGCAGGCCTTTGTTGCGGCGCTCATCACTGGTGTTTCCGTGACACCGTTGCATTCTGCTCTCGTGTGTTACTGCCCGCACGCCACCCAAACCTGGTTTGATCAGATGTTCCCCTGGCTCCACGTGTTCTAGAGCATCCGACGGCGACTACTGACGATTCGCACTTTCTCAAGCTGTCAAAAACAGTTGTGACAGACAGTGTCCAACAAAAAAAATCACACGCAAAGCACAATTTGTTCCATCTCCTTTGGCTAAATACATTAGCAAACACCACTCTCACAAACTCCGAAACAGGTTGTCCTGAAACCAGAGTTCCCCCTCTTGTTGTTCTGCTGTTTTTTACCCGCGGCACTGGTTCTCCCTGTCTTTACTTAAATTAGTTCTCTCTGTTTGGATTTGAAGACTGAAATTAATCTGCTTCTTCCGCTAAGCAGTTGACATGTAGACCCTTCACTTATTCGCCCTGTAGACCAGGGGAATTTTTGTGTCCATCGAGGAAGATAAAGAGCAATCTTGTGCAATCCCCCTTTTCATCACTCCTTGCTGCCTCACCGCCACACGGAGAGGAACGTTTGTTATTTCAGCAGAGGGAGGAAAAAAGGCTGAACATGAGAAAGGCCCCTGAGGCTTAGCACACCCTTTCCCATCCCCCGCGTTCTCACCAACCCACTCTCTCTCTCTCTCTCTCTCTCTCTCTCTCTCTTGCTCTCTCTCTCTTTCTCTCTCTCACTCTCTCTCTCTCTCTCTCTTTATATATACTTGTATCAAATGTCTCTCTCTCTTTCTATATATACTTGTATCAAATGTAAACGTTACATAAGCAGTGGTTTCCAATTCTCCTAGAAAGAACGTGAAAAACAGATTTGATTTGAAAACTGCTTGACAAGTGACAGGTGAATGTCTGCAAGTAGGGTGGAGGAGTAGGAAGGGTTAAGAATATGTAAATGTGACGCAGGTTAAACCTAATCTGTTCTCCAGATCAAAAGTAGCCACCATTACACTATCATTACTCCATTTTACCTACATCTTACATACTGTAAAACAGCCATGTACTATTTCGACACACTTTAAAACAGCCATGTAGTATTTCTAAATATACTGTAAAACAGCCATGTAGTATTTCTACATACTGTAAAACAGCCATGTAGTATTTATACACACTGTAAAACAGCCATGTAGTATTTCTACATACTGTAAAACAGCCATGTAGTATTTCTACATACTGTTAAACAGCCATGTAGTATTTCTACATACTGTAAAACAGCCATGTAGTATTTCTACATACTGTAAAACAGCCATGTAGTATTTCTACATACTGTTAAACAGCCATGTAGTATTTCTACACATTGTATAACAGCCCTGGAGTATTTCCTCACAGGGGAACTCCAGCCCTTCTAAAAGACATGATGAGCCAAGATCATTTTGTTCTTTTCAACCCCAGCACCCCTGAATCCACACATACCTCTCATTTGGCACTGCCAGACTGCTTATATGCTGAATAATGATACTAAGCTCACCACTCAGAGCAGGAAAACATGCCCTGTGGTAACCCTTGAGCAACATCCCCCTGTCCCTCACCTGTGCAGAATCAGATCCACGGTTACATTCAGATTCAGACAACTTTGTTGATACCAAGAAGGGCAATTCATTTGCAGCTTAGTCAGTCCCTACAATCAATTTAAAAACTAAACAACTTATCCACACACGTGCTAAAAACTACACACAACTTAAAAAACACTGGTATGCCTCTCAGTGTTCTCCTCTCCTGTCTGCACACTATAGTGCAGAGTATTGCAGTTAATCACATTATATTGACTTAGACAAAGATTTATTGTTTCCCATGTCATTCTTTACACATTGCAAGCTACAAGTGGAGTACTGTCTAGGGGTGCTAGACAGTACCTCCTTCTCGTTGTCTCTTTAGGACATTGTTTATTTTGTCAAGTATTAATGTTAGTATTTCTCAAGGTGCTTAGCCCCCCTCTAGTCAGTTTCTGACCCTGAACACGTTTTAATTCACAAAGTATGTCTCAGGGCTCGACAATAATGATGGCCCGGGGAAAGTAAAAAATAACATTTGGACAGTTAAACTAGCAACTCACTGTCCCAATCGGGCCACTGCAAAGCATTAATTGAAAGAAAAAGAATTGCATTATATAACTTAACATCTTGCATGTTTTGATATCTGATAAATGCATAAATAACTCTGCAGCGCGTGGGGCACACTGTTGGCCAATCAATAGTTGAAGAGTGAGTAGTAGTCAAATTGTAATTTTCTAATCTCAATTAAAAAAAATACAACTGGGGCGAGACACTGAAGTGAAGATGGCATCAAAGGAGAGCTATGAACTCAAACGGAAGCGACTTTTTTTATGGAACTAAGACGCACTGTGTCGTCTGTCGTATGTTACCGTCTAAAGCAGACAAAAGTGGATGTTTTTACACAGGCACCGACAATTTTTGAAAACAATCCCTGACCAACCATGCTAGCAGACAGCACCTGGTTTGCGTGACAGCTAAGCGGGTGGTTGACAATCCATCTTCTGGGCCGTTGACTGTGCTGGTCAGAATTTAAATGCAGATGCCCATCGTGTTATTGCACGACTTATAACAACAGCATATCACTTAATTAAGACGGACCAGCCGTTCGCCTTGTTCCCCGGGCAGTTCAATAACTGCAGCAGAATAGTGTCGACTTATGTACTCAGTATCATACTGATGAAATGCTATGGAAGCTTTTATATTTTAGCATTGAGGGACCAGAGGTTTCACAGTTTCAGCCAGACAGAGTTTTACAGAGATGGCTGCAGATGTCAGCAGGGGAGAGAGCACGTCATGTTTGAGGTTAAAAGTCCATTGTTTTGCTGACTCTGTCTGGCTTTTGAAAACTCTGTCTGGCTGAAACTGTGAAACCTCTGGTCCCTCAATGCTAAAATACCTTTGGTTTTTTTCCCACAGAAAGTGATTTCATTTTAGTTCTTTTTATATCCAGGATGTGTTTAATAAATGGTTAAACATGTTAACAGAATAACATAACTTATAGTCTTTGGTTTTAACGTTGAGCCCTGGTGTATGATTGGCTAGTTCCCAGATTAGGAAAGTGAACCTCAACAAGGTTAGGGTGAGACCAGATAATCATCCATTGGTTTGGTCACAACTAACTGTCTAACTGTTCACAACTAACGTCCAGCTGCTAAGACCATCACATCCCACAACAAGTTTTCATTGGAAGCCTGTCGGCACAACTGAGCAGATAACATCTGAACGTCTGTTGTTGATCTCCCCACTCCAGCGAGTGTCAGCTAGCGGTTCTCTGGCTGCACCCCATGCAGATCTATTAAAATAAACAATTCAGAGTAACACTTAAACAAGCTAACTTCTATCGCCCTGGAGGAGAATTAATGGTAAAGACACGCTTTTCTTTCTTTTTTTTCTTCTTCTTTCATTTGCAGTTTTTTTTTTACCACCCACTTGTGGAATAGCATACAGTAAGTGTGAACTTGTCTTCAGTGTACATGCTTTAGCTATAGCCAAGGCTGAAGCTATTAATCTAAAACCGTCGGATTGGACAAATACAGGCAAATCATGTTTTTAAAACAAGTGTTTCTTAGTTGACTTAACTGTAGACACAGCCCAGTCCATCACACTTTTGTCTTTTGGGCTTTTTTCTTTTGAATATCAAGCAACACACACCAATCTACCATCAGTGCCAATAGCCTCTTCACTGTCACATGAAACCCCACACACACCCCACCCCACCCCCCTTTCCTTTGTACAAAAGGTGTTTGTGTCCCGCTGTAGTGTTTGACACTGAGTACCAGCAGGATTACAGCAACCTTGTTGTGAAAGGACTTTGATCACCTCACCACAGAGCCCAGCTACCCGCTGGGAGCTGGTGGCCAAGTCCCCCTGTACACAGGCTAGTATTATCTACCCCTCAGTCCCTGACTGGCCCTAGCCACCCCTCATTAGTCATTTGGAGGCTGATCTTATCTCTGATGCAGTTGTGTAACGAGGAGGCTGTCGGGGGGGCGGGGGGGGGGTTGTTGTGGGCGTCCAGCGCCTCTGGGTGGAGTGTTGGTTAGTGACCCAAGGAATGGGTGGTGTTAGGCACCCACCCCAGTGCCCTACTCTCGGCTCACCCTCTGTTACCACTCCTGTGGGAGCGAGGTCGAATTACTGTACAAATCTGTATTACAAGACAAGTGAGGCCATGACTGTGTGTGCTAAATTAGAACACTTTTTTGTCCTACTTTTTGTTCATTTCCCTCTCAAAGTAACGATCACAGGCACCACTGTGTTTGTCTCTTTGTTTAAAGGTATGCCATCATGTGTGGTATCATGGCAGAGTATGAGACTGTCCAGAATAGGATAAAGAATGGTTACATCTTTAAGGTAAGTACTTTTGACAGTAACCACACTATATGCATCTCAACTGATCACTTATGCCAGCTGAATTTGTAAGAACTAATAAATACAAAATGATTCATGTAAGAAAGGTTTTGTTTTTGACGTCTTAACCCGTTTAGTCTGTCAGATATGAATGATTCTGTGCACCATTTACAAATGAACAGAAACAACTGTGCCTGTGCACACAAATGAGGACAGTGCTTCTATGCGATACAGGTGTTCAGTGCCCGTGGGCTATTCAAACTACTTCCATTCTGCCACTCACAAGCTTTCGGTGTCGGTTGCATAACGCCGTCGTGAGAAGAAACGGCACGTAGCATTTATTTTAGCTGACAGTCATTTCCCAAACACTGTTTACCTGCAAGGCCTAGCATGTGAGCCGTCTAGGGGAACAAACAAGGAAGGAGGGTATGAAAGAAGAGAGAAAAAGACTGGGGGGGGGAGAGCAAATGGAGATTTCATGATAGAGACCGAGGGAGTGTGTGGGGCTTTCGTGCTGTCGCGTGTGTGAGTGATGATTGTTAAATACCTGCGATTGCGTGTAGATGGACGGCTCCTTTTATTCACAACCGCTTTTTTTTCTTTCCAGGAGCATCTAGATAAAGCCATCGAGCTGAAGCCTCAGGATCCCATGTCCTACTACTTGCTGGGTCGTTGGTGTCATGCGGTATGTGTTCTACCCCATAGACAGAGACCACTGCACCAGCACACCTATTATACTTAATGTCACTCTTGATTTCTATATCGTTTTTTGAATGGCTCTGCTATTGGCCAAACCCCAGATTCATTTGCACCGTTTAGCTATCCCATGGCGTTTATTTGCCCTCTATGGTATTGTTAGCCTTAAATGCACTTTTTCTCCCAACACAGTATGTTTTATTGTGTTTCTGTCCAATAATGTTATACGAAGGTGAATCTAGAAGTGTTGGTATATCAGTACCTTCCTGTTCAACAATGTTCTTCTGTTGAAGCTCAGGCAGCGGCCTTGTTAAAAGGCTGCCGCTGATGCCAGGGCAATACTACACCTGCAATTACAGGTTGCTATTATGAATGGGAGAAGGAAGGAGCTCTGCGTGTGTTTGACCCTGGCCAATAATCTTGTTCCTGGAAATGTCCCTGTGGAATAGAATATGGTGCCATGGTTCGCGCGCTGCTAGACGATTCTCAACTAAATTCACTAAATGTCAAATTGAGCATGTCTGTAGAGATTAGAAGCTTTTTCCTGTTTCCTGTTGTGTCTTCTAGGATTTGGAACTGCAGCCTTGTTCATCAGTCATACTTTTGTGGCTTTTTTGACTCTTTTCAGGTGGCCCAGTTGTCCTGGATTGAGAGGAAGGTTGCAGCTACATTGTTTGGGGAGCCTCCAAGTGCCACAGTCCAAGATGCTCTGGAGTACTTCCTCAAGGTACTTTAATTCACCATGCTGTACAGAGCACACGGGTACAAACTTGTACGATTTAGGCGGTATATACTAGACACACGGCTTCTGCAAACCTTGTCCGTCTTCCATTCAAACATACCTATAGCATAACATACCTGAAAAAAATATGTTCCAAAACCCCAGGTATTTAAAAGATGCTTCATCTGTGTGTTCCGTGCTTCATATGTTTATATAGAGAACTAAAATTGCTGCTGGCCAAGATTCCCCTTCATGCCTTAGCCTCACACCTTGTGTATCTCACCAATCTATTGGATTGAAGTGGTCTGTGTTGTGACTTGTTCCTCTTGGCCACAAGGAGAGCACTCCTCAGAGGCTGTGTCTCGCTTCCACAAACACATCCTGATGGTAGCGACAGCCTAAAACAAAAACCCTGCAACTCAGGGCTCAGGTGTATATAGTACAGGGGCTACTTTACCAATTGTGCAGATAATGTAACGTTTACGGGGTGGGTGGGATGGGGGAGGTATAACTGTTAGTAGATCTGGAGAGCTGTTGTGTTCCAGACAATTACCTTTCAGAACCTACCTTAACTTATTTTATGAATTCATGCATCAAAGTGTGTTCTGTACAGTTTTTATCAACAAAAAGAAGTATAATAAGGTCATGTATAACATGTGTTTTATTTGGGGATTTTTTTCACAGGTGGAGGAGCTCAGTCCCAAATATTCCAAACTCAACTATGTGTTTTTAGCAAAGGTAAGGATTTGGCATACTTTTTTTCTTTCATGCCTTATTGGTCAGATATGTAAGATACCCTGTTGTTTTCCATGGACAGTAACACAGGTTTTTTGTGTGGCCAGTGTTACAAAGACCTGGGTCAGAAAGGCCAGGCTAAGAAGATGTGTGAAGCTGCATGCTTAATGGACACAGTCTCCAAAGAGGTATGTAGTGACTTACTACTGCACTTTGAGGCCAAGGGTCCATATTTTGGACACAGTGCTCCATATGCAAGTTGTTTCTCTGTCTTATTTCAAGGATGATGAGGCACAGAAGGAGCTGGACTTACTTCACCCATCGCTAGGTTAAGGACTTTGAGGACCAAAGGCTATATGTAACTACCCACAAGACCCTGAACTTCCATGCTCTTTAAGGGAACCAAAAGTCTGTCCTCAGTAGCAGTATCCACAGGGACCCATGTGACAGAGGGGGGACAGAATATTTGCAGGTGCACTCTGTGAGTGGAGGTGACTGAATCAGCTGTGTGAAGGATCACATTATGTACAGTCTCCAAACACAAAGGTCTATCGCTGTTATCTGGAACAAAGTTTACAATGTCTCATTTGTATTCATCTGGTTGTGCAGCAAACAATAACATACTTGGAGTTCCAGGTGACATCTTTGATCAGAAACTACAATTACCTATCAAGGGACCTTGAGGTAAATTCCGGCACATTAAAGCATAATCAATTTTATTATGTAGCTAGATCACAATTCTAATGGAAGGTTTTAACTGTCATTTTACTGTTTCCATGTTGGAGTCCCATATCATATCACCAACACATATGGATGCATATCAAGCAAGACTGTATGACATTGATTATTGCACTGATCTTACCTGCATTGGCATGCTCTACAGTGTGTTTTATAGATCCCAAAGTTCCTCTTAACTGTCTGGTTTTGACTAAATTATATTCAAGTCTTCTTGTTCTTTCTCTTTCCATGTCCTGTTTTTGTTTTGGCTGACAAATAATAACTAAACCACTTTAAACATCAATGCCCAAACAAGACTGCCACAATGGCCACTAAATTACCCAGTATCCCCTATCTCTGACATCCTTTGAAACATTGTCATTTTTAGAAAACACCTGAAAAGACTTCAGGGTCATAGCAAACTGTCTGTAGTGGAGCGACGGGTCTAGTACCCGTCTAGGGGAGATCTAGACTTCTGGACGGTTTCAGTCTTAACTGATATCATGGTGCTGTACCTTGTATTCCAACAGCATTCATTGGCGTAGAAATTGATAGTGATTTTGATACGATATTTTTTTATTTTAAACTTTGGATAGTGGATTATGTATGTCAGTTTAACGTTGATATCTTTTAGGATTATTTTCTGGTCAAATATAATATTTTGGTTAATGGCTGCTGATAAGTTAAGGTTGTATAACCTTGATGGTGTGCATGATGGTCCTCCAATTTAACATTATGAATGATCAAATGTCTTGCCCGCTGTTATTTTTTCTGTTTCAGAAAAGGCAATTGATTTTGTTTTTGTCTTGACTTATACTGTTTGTTGTGAAGTAAATTATCTTCAAAATACAAAAAGGATATAATAATATAATCTAATCAGTACACGATGTAGAAATACTACATCACAGACACTACTACTCAATGGCAGTGGTGTTTCTCCTTGCCATTTAAGTCGATAAATATGTGCAATCCAGATATTTGTCGCATGTGGTCATTAAACAAAATACAATCCTTTTAACAACAGTTTCCAACTGTTTGTGTTTTAGCTGATGAATTGTCCACTTGATTAAACCAAACCAACCAAATATTTAAACTGGCTTCATACCAAATGCAACAGAAATGTGAGGAATTTAAACAAGTTCTGACTTGAGATGAATGTTCAGTTTTATTTATAAGCCCACCTTACTTTTTTTGACAGTCATTTGGAAGTTGTCATTGGATCAAATCAATTCCTAATTCCCGCCAGTCTGTTCATGTTGCAAGGTATCTTTGGCAGAACCATAGACACAAGTGTTTACTCAGAGCTAAATTTGAATCAGAAAGATTCTTGTAAAGGTTTTTTGCCTCATATTTGGACCCATTCCACTGTGACTAGTTTTTGTGTGTACTAGCTGCATTAAAGTCAACTATCACAGCAAATGCTGGACTATGAATTCTAAGTTCTTGTGAACTTTCAGTTGTTCTTCAAAACTCATTGTTTTTCTTCTGCTGCAGCTACTGATATCTGAAAAATTGGGAAATTAAAGAGACCAACACGGACAGGGCTTGTGAGCTTAGAGAGTGAAGTATTGCTGACCTTTGATGTAACAAAATACAATACTAATTACTGTACCTTTTCATATTGTGTTGTATGTGTACAGCCAGAGATCTGGGTTTCCTTTGTGCCTGAGCTGGAGCTAGGACCAAAACCAACATAAAACTGAAGAACCTGAGCTCTTTGCCCACCCTCATTATTCCAAAAGAGAACAAGAGAACAGGGGGAGTCCTCGTGAACCCCTGTGGCGGGGGCTAAGCAGGGCATGACAAATGCTGGCCAGTTGCCCGGGTTTATCCCCAGGTCAAAAACATGGGTATAAGCAGATTTCTAAATGGGAAAAATGTGCCAATCTTGAAACATTTGTTAAAAGTCAATTTCAGTGTATCAATTGTGTGTCTGCCTTCACTATAAAGTATTTTTTGACAAAATCTAAAATCGCTGGCAGGACCTGTAACCTAGAGGTGAGGCCTACCAGGACCTTCAACCTAGAGGTGAGGCCTACCAGGACCTGTAATCTAGTGGTGAGGCCTTCCAGGACCTGTAACCTAGTGGTTAGGCCTACCAGGACCTTCAACCTAGAGGTGAGGCCTACCAGGACCTGTAATTTAGTGGTGAGGCCTTCCAGGACCTGTAACCTAGTGGTGAAGCCTACCAGGACCTGTAACCTAGTGGTGAGGCCTACCAGAACCTGTATCCTAGTGGTGAGGCCTACCAGTTTGTGTAACCTTGAGTTGAGGCCAAGAAGGACCTGTTAACAATATACTTTAGTAACTACTGATGGGGATGACATTGTCAGGCAACATTCCGTGTTCAATTCTCACGAGTGGCTTTATCTCAAATGTTCACAAAACTAAAGCTAGCCAGCTCCAAGGCTCACCAAGATAAACAGTTAGATAAACGTGGCAAAAGGTTTCTACTAAATTCTTCAAATTTTTCTTCCCACTTGCTCTGATACTTACTAAAATACACTGATGCTGTGCTAATTGAGGATGTTCTTAATTATACTACCAATCTTTCTTTGACTCTGTTGGGCAGTATGTTTTATACAGGATGCTCTACTGCCATAAAATGCTGTTTTTCACAGTTACAAATTAGAGAATAAAAGTTATTTATTAAGTGTTGCTATACAGTTTAAAACAAAATAAACCTATGTCAGTCTGTTCTGTATATAAAAAAAACATAAGAGAGAAGAGCAACCTCACATCATTGCAGTAGAAAGCATGCTTCTATGTTCTATGAAATAGAATGCATATTTTGTAACTGGCACATTAAGTTGAGATTCAATTTTAGGGTTACTGTTTACCCAACAGTTCTGAAGAGCAGCATCTTGCACATTTAAAATAATTCAAAGTGTAACATACAATCAAAAGTAAGCAAAAATGATGAGTACTGTGTAATAAAAATAACCATCTCTAAATATGACTATATACAAGATAACACATCTCATAGATCTGATATTAGTTTTTAGATTAATCAAATGTAAAGAGCTAACAGTTCACAGAAACCAGTAGCATTCACAAACCGTACTAGGGGATTGTACCCTTGATCTATCCTATCATTGCCTTTGGGTTGTCATTTGAAAGTAGAAGTTAGTTAACATTCAAAAACATAGGTCATATATTTAAACTAACAGGGAACTAATAGGTATAACAACAAAGCGCTGTAATAACGTAATATTGTACTACACATATAAATGTGAATTGAATGTACTGTCAAATCTAGAATAATTGCATGTTTTATTATTATTTGTATAGCTGCTCAGATAGGCCTAGAGTATGTGATAAATATACCTATGCTATGTATTCATCAAAAGCTTATTTGGTCCATTCTGTTTCTGTTGTTTTGTAATGTAATGAGATATGCTACAGTTACAGTATAGAAGTCATGGGCAGGCTCGGACTGGCCGCCGGGAGAGTTGGGAGATTTCCCAAACGGTCAAACGGCCGCGGCATAATGCAAACATTTTAATAATTATATATATATATATATAATTATTAATTATCACGGCCGGTCTGTGTTTCAAAGTCACAGGCCGTTTTTCAGTCCCAGTCCAGACCTGGTCATGGGTGTCAGTTGCGACAAAAGGAACTAATGATTTCACTGACATTCCTCTGTTATATTTACAAACCATTTTATGGGGAATACATAATAATAACAATTTTTTATCAATCACCGTAAAAACTAAGATTGCAAAGATTGTACAAATGTTGTACTACCACACAACATTGTATTCTGCAACACTTCTGATCATATCTCTAATGTTAAGATTTAGTCAGCTCCATGTGAGCCTAATAATGATATATGTCTCCATTCAAGACTGAAGATTGACATTTTGTGTTGGCATGATGTCAGCACTACACATAGTGAACAAGTTTAGGGGGAAACAAGCATAAGGACAGAATCAAATACATGCTAATGCAACTAATGCATGCTAATGCTAATGCTAGAACTTTTCATTTGATAAACAACCTATCGTAAACTGTAGTACTTTAGAATCAGGGTTTCCAGTGAATGAGATCATCCAGCTTAACACTGAAGAGTAGATCCTGTACATCAGGTAAAATGCAGATGTGTAAGATATGTGTTTAACCTGAGATATTTGAGTCCATTATTACATTTATGAGCACATTTAGACATTGCATATTTTTCCTTATCCTTAATGAGCTCACTTAGCTTAACTATAAACTACCTGATGGCACTCAAGGATGAAACTGCAGTTAATAAGACTACTTCATTGTCCTTCAACCTTCATTAATTGTGATGCGGTCTTCTGTTATCTTGGCCCTCTACATACGGGCTACCTGCAGACCTCATCCAGAAGATTCATGTTATCTCGTAGCTTCACTGCCACAGAGTAGACTTGAGGCTTCAGGGTCAGGCCATATATGCTGTCCATGGTGACCGGCTTGTCTGGGTCTGCACTGAAGTGGCACTGGTGGACCAGCAGTGATGTGAATAGGAAGAGCTGCATCTTGGACAGCTCCTCACCGATGCACCGTCTCTTGCCCATTGAAAAGATGAGCACGCTGCTTGTCAGGTCCTTGTTCAGGTTCCCATCCATGTCCAGGAAGCGCTGGGGGTCAAAGGTTTCTGGATCGGCCCATGTGTTTGGGTCATGGTTGATGGACCACTGATTGATGAAGACCACTGTGTCCTTAGGGATGTTGTAGTCCATGATGGAGGTGTCGGTGGTGGTGCTGTGAGGGATGGTGAGAGGCACAAAACTGGTAAAGCGCATCACTTCATAGATGAAGGCCATGACATAAGGCAAATGAGCCTGGTCCTCGATGACTGGCAGCCGACTGCGTGCCACCACAGTGTGCACTTCCTTCTGGAGACGCAACTGCAATTCCGGAAACCTTTAACGTCAAAGTAAAAGTAACAGATTTAGAAATAGGGATGTATTTTGATGCTCTATACTTAAGCCGCACTGTAGACTTTCAAGCTTTTTTTAATGTTCTTGTTCAGTTTCTGGGAAAGTGTTCATGGATTGTATAAAGACGGGGAGGCTCAAATGTATACAATGTATCGACGTGACGTGATGTCTCTAATGGGTATGAATCTGATACAGCTGTCTGTCTTTTCTTATTTAACTACCTAATTTATTCCACTGAAATTCAACAGTAAAATTCAAACATGAAGTGGCTCAAAATGACCATCTTTTCTACTGTTATAATGTTTCATCTAAGCGGCTTTCAACTGTTACAGCAGAATACTGTTCTACCGAGGTATATGCACGGGTGACGTACAGCCCATTTCATTTTAGTATAGATTCTTATTGACAACATACCTCACGAGAATAAGGACGATCCACTGAAGTGCGGTTGACAGTGTGTCTTGACTTGCTCCAAAAATATCACCTATAGTGGGAGACACGTAGTCCTTCCAATGAGGATATAAATCGTTCGTGTTACCGCTGATATTTTTAAATGCCAGAATGAAAGCATCTGTCATGTCCCGAATTGTGCTTAAATCAATTGTCTTTCGGTGCTCGACTACTTTCTCCACGATGAAAATGCCGAATTCCCGATTTAGAGCCTTAAAATGATCAAATATTGTTTTGATTGGGTTGGGAAAATATTGAAGGAAGGGCATCACGTCCACAATGCTTCCAGCCCCCACTGTTTGGCTGAATTGGTCATTTCGTCCCACCACTTGCTGAAACTCAGCGTCGTCGTAGGAGTATCTCTTTCCAAAGCACACCGCGCTCATTATGTTAGCCGTTGATACCACTAGATATGCAGCAGGTTGGAAATATTTTTCTTCTTTGGTCTTTTTAATGAACAGTTGAAGCAGCTCCCTGACTTCACAAACTAGGTGGTTCTCAAACGCTTTTTTGGTGTTTATATTCCCTGTAGAAAACGTCCTTACAGTTGACTGAGCAATTTTTCGATGAATTTTCCACCACTCAGTGAATGTGTTAAAAGCAAGACTATTGCCATTCGAAACGTATTTAAAAGAAGTAAAGTCTGGTCTTCCCGCAAAATCATGTCCTTTCTTTACAAGCGCCTGTCTGATTGCGTCGCCGTTCAGCACCACCACGGTCCGGAGGCCGAGTTTGATTTGAAATACATTCCCATATATCCGTGACATGCGAGAGAAATAGAGGTGAGGCATGTTGCCTATCTGTGCAGCATTACCGATAACCGGCCACGGGAAGGGTCCTGGCGGGTGGTGTACGTCCCAGTACTGCCGAATGCATCGCCATAGGTAAATGGTAAACAGTGCAGTAAAAGACGCCAGTAGAATAGCTTGTGTTGATAGGCGGTTGACCTCCTGAAACAGAACTAGTACGTTCATGATGAAGCCTATAATGAGTAAATATAAGATGTCAGAAATAACCAAATATCTGTATTTATATGACACATATCTTCCATTCTGTCAACCTTTTTTTGTTGTCTGTTGAATGAATAAAATGTCAAATGTAATGTAAAAGTGCATTTACAGGTTACAAAAAGTCAGATTTCGAAGTGTTTTACAGGGGTTATTATTAGTATTAATAATATTCATATAATTTTAAGCAGAATGCAAACCATGCTAGACATCAAACAGGCAATTATGAGTACAGCACCTTGCAGTTAGCCTAAGTTGCGTCCTTAAAGAAAGGCTTTGGGCTTTGACACAAAGTTTCTTAAATGCGAAGATATTGTGTCTGATTAGATATTCGACAATTATTTTGCTGTTTGTAAAAAGTGTATATCCTTCACTTGAATTGGTAACATTTGACGATCGAGATGTCCGATTCTTCTGTTCTCATAACGGATTAATAAAAAGTATATAGCCAGTAATTTTCCAATGTCTCGACAACCATCTTCACCTAACGTATCGCAAAGTTCCAGGCGCTCCACTCGTTCTCCACATGTAGTCTATCAAACACCTGACAGCCCTGAGTCAAATGATTTATCATAAACAGAGGAGTGTTAAATAGCATCATTGACCGTCACCGTCGTGGTTTGTTGTAATGGGTGGGTTGCATAGTGTCAGCCCCCTCAGCCCCGTTACCACCAACGACTCTCTCCCCCCCCCCCCCCTCTCTCTCTCTCTTTCTCTCTCTCTCTCTCTCTCTCTCTCTCTCTCTCTCTCTCTCTCGCTCTCTCTCTCTCTCTCTCTCTCTCTCTCTCCCTCTCCCTCTCTCGCTCTCTCCCTCTCTCTCGTTCTCTGTTCTCTCTCAGACAGTTGTACTTTCCGACAAGCAGCTGCACAATACTGTCCTCGTGGAGCTTCGTTTTCAAAATACTTGCCTCTTCCTATTGCAGTTTCTGTTCAATGTCTCTTTAATAACAAAAATGCATTTAAAACGTTTGCATATGTTTGAATGTAGGCTAGCCCCCTTTTGTAGAAAATTTAAGGTACAATATGGCATACACAATCTTTGAGCTCAATTGTAGGCTTATGCATTTGGTTCATATTATTTTTAGCACATTGTTTATCATTATTATTATTATTACTAGCAGTGTTATTCTATTGTAATTTGTATTAATAATGAACAATTATAGTTTACAGTTGACATCTTAATTATTTGTGTTATAACTTCAAACGTTATATGACCATTAAATAACTGAGCCAACTGTGATTGAAATGTAATACGGAGGATATATTTACAGTTTTTATTTGGTTAATTTTTTAATTGGTTGTGACAAAATGCTATGTGCAGTCATCACTGTTTATTTCGTTTATTTCGTGAATTAGCCTACAGTCAACTAGTAAAATATACAAGGATATGGCTAAAGCTATGGCGTTTAGCCAGCATTTCTATTCAAAATCCACAATAATATTGCCCCATAGGCTGCATGCATCTAATCCACGCCCCCCCCCCCCCCCCCCCCCCCCCCCCCCCCCCAAAAAAAAAAAACCCGAATAGATCCTATTTAAAGCTAAATATGTTGTAAAATGTCTTCATTTCTTTTTTCAAGTTATACCTTTCTCTCGTATGCACAAAGACCAATCTTTTTTATTTAGTAGGTGATATTTGATCATGTGATGGGAATTATTATTATTGTTATCAGGCCCTAAAAACACATAGGTCTATTGGCTAAACACATCAGGCAATATGTGACCCACGTTAGCCTACACAAGCTAGCAACCATAATGTCAAGACGGCATTCATTAAAATGTTTGGCAAAATATAGCCTACTTTACCATCATCTTTAAGCAGTTTTATTTTTTACAGAAGAAAAATTTAATAGCTGTTATTATTTTCCTTGCCTGTGTCTGACTAATTATGTTTGTCTAGATAGAACTAAAATATCGCTTAATGCGAAAGAAAATCCTAATCCCGTGTAGCGACCTATATTGAAGCCTGTGTAAAGTTAACTTTACGAACATAGGCTACTTTTACAGAATATTTTGTATGAAAATGTATGAGGTAAGGCATGCAATGTTGTTCACAGCCTTCTTATTTATAGAAAGCATCGTCTTTCTATAAACACCCAGCATCAATATTAATTTACACAAGCATGAGCTCGGTAGGGCACTTGTTAGGACTTGTTGAGGATTTCAGTACCACGGACAGCGCATACGAGATAACCTCTTCTTTATTTTTAACATGGATTATATTACCTTATGCTATTTAAAACCACAGCCATAAAAAAATGTGTATAGATAAAATGATTGACTAGTGTGTACATTAACTGTTGGGCATGTGCCCAGTCAGCATAGCCACACTTAATTTTGCACACCATTCCATGAACCTTGTATAATTAATATACTCCTACAACTGGTTTAAAGTGGGCCGAATCTGATTTACAAAACTAAATTTCCTCGTTGAAAGTTTGGGCTGCATTAACTTCAACCTATGTGTTTTATAATTACTGTCAATGTTTATACAGTATATGACACCCTCATGATACCTCGACAATACCTCACCTGGTTAGACTATAAATGCAAGTGTAATAAATATGTGATTATACATTTATATTACATTTAGTCATTTAGCAGACGCTCTTATCCAATGCGACTTACAGTAAGTACGGGGACATTCTCCCCGAGGCAAGTAGGGTTAAGTGCCTTGCCCAAGGACACAACGTCACACGGGAATCAAACCAACAACCTTCTGATTAATAGCCCAACTCCCTAACCGCTCAGCCTTCTGATCCCGCACTATAAACACTATCTGCAAGATTTTAAAATGTGATTTGAGTCTTAGAAGTACGTGTATCAAAATTGGATTAATCAGAAGCCCTATCAGAACCCTTTTTATTGTCAGACATCATACCCAACATAAAAGCTTCTTTTGGAGGTCCAGTAGATTTAGTTATGGATTCAAATCTTGAATCCTGAGTTATTAAGAATAAATGAACACTTACTCAAGTACAGCCTTCTATCTGTACTGGTTCTATGGAATTCCTCCTGGCTTGGTGATTGTGTGCCAGCCTGTAGTGTTCCTTTGGTAACGGCACTCATAAGGGCGGAGAGAAGTAGATAAACACAGACTATCCCCAGCCCTTGTCATTGGAAAAGCCCATTCTTAACCTCAGTAATTGGAACTACATCCACACACTTTTTTCTTTGTTGGACTCAAGACTCAGGAAGTGAGCTGAACCATGACAGAAGGTTATGTGTGTGTGTGTGTGCTTATGAGCTGGATTTGGCCAGCTCTGCTCAGTCAAACTGGTGATCCTGAACATCTGCGGTCATGAGAAAGGGTTCATGTGGCAAACAACACAGTCAAATCCAATTCCGAAGACACATTCTCCTTTGACAACCTTTCTCTTCTGTACCTAGTCCGTTTAATGCACTGCAATCTAAATTAACATTTAGTTTCAAATCAAACTCACTTAAGCTAATTACATTTTGAAATTCCTCACAAAGAAGAAGAAATCAGGGTTCCACTACAACATTTTGTGATCTCCCTTGGCACCAAGCTGTGTTATATTGACATCTGTCAGCATCTCAGTGTCGGGCAACCTATATTCATGAGGTCAGGGACAATATGCCTGTCTGTGGACCTTTTCTATGCAATGAATCTTGACCGACTTAAGCATGCCCAAATAATCTATGGGAGATAACTCTTTCACTATTGACTTAATTGTAAAGCTAGAAATGATTTAAAACACATTTTTTGACTATAGAGTACATAGTCTTATACTACATTATCTTGTGTCCCTAGACAGCAACGTGGATTTTGGTCACGTATGCCCTCTGATGGACCGCACAGAGCTCCTGGTTCTTATATTGTTATCCTCTGGTGTTGTGCTCATTTTGTACTTCCAAGCCCTTTAGCTGACCACGTCCCAAACTGACAAACACCAAAATAGAACACTGCAAATGCTTTACTTATTCAGAACTTTGCATATCTGTTACTTGCAAAATCTTTATTATTATATATATTATTACTGCATAAGTCTATTCAGCCTATGGTCTGCACCTCTCTGTATCATCAACTGTCTCTAGAGGAAGAGATCTGTTACCGAGTTGCTTTTTCCAAGGTTTCCAAAAGAAATTCTTCCAGGATTTCAGTTTTCCCTTCCCTTATCATCCTTGAGGGTTTTAGGTTGGGTATAGGTGTTGGGTATAGATCTATGGGTGTCTGTGTATCCCTCCGTGACGTTGCATATAAAGAGGACGGTAACAAATAAAATGTGATGTGAGAATGTATCTTTAGGGTATGCTTTTCTGTACAGTAGACTAGACAGTTCAGGCAACTGCTGAAAGCTAGAAAAACACACAATGGGCAACAACATCAATGATACAAGAAAAGGCCCATTCATTGATTTATGTAATTAATTAGTGGAACTGTTCACAAAGGTGTGTACTTTTCTGCTCTCAGTTGGCTTATCTTCATCTTCAGATTGATGCTGTGAAAGTCTGGTGGAGATAGACGACCTGAGAGAATGGCCTTAGGCTGTTCCAAACATAGAGAGCAGTCACGCAAGAGCACTCTATCATGAGAGTGCGTTTTGAGGGGAATTCTGTTGACAGCTTCACTAAAATGCAACGCTGCGTGTGGTTTGGAATTGCATTGCTTACTGAGTGAAGTGTGTGGAATAGGTTTTGCAGTCAGCATTTAAAAAAGCATCTGAACACATCACACCAGCTTGGTACGTGACTTCAAAAACATCCCATTTTTCAGTGTCTACTGCATTTATTCAGAAGAGGCCAAACCCGCAGGCCATATAGGCACTGTGTAATAATGTGTAGTGACACACAGGTTATAAAGTCCTTGATACATACCAGTGCCTATGGCATATATTTGTCAGGCAGACATGACCACTGAGTAATGTGCAATCCTACATTTACATTTAGTCATTTAGCAGACGCTCTTATCCAGAGCGACTTACAGTAAGTACAGGGTACAGTACAGTACATTGCCCCCGAGGCAACTAGGGTGAAGTGCCTTGCCCAAGGACACAACGTCATTTGGCTTGGCGGGGAATCGATCCGGCAACCTTATGATTACTAGTCCGACTCTGTCACCGCTCAGCCATCTGACTCCCCACCATTCCTGAGGCCTTTCAGGTTCACGCAGTATGACATTGATCAGATATACTGTACTGAAGCCATAAACCAGTTATGATCTTGTGTATATTGAAGAACATCGGACACAAATGTTAACCAGAATGCTGAAGACCTGTTACACATACCTGAGGATGTTCTTCGTGCAGTTTTATTTCAATACAGGGCCCAAATTTATTCATGGATAACTACTGTTCTGATGTAAATGAGTGGGTTTACATATGACCAGGTTAGTTACAGTACAACTGTGATTGGAGCACAACACCACGGGATGATAAACCCTGTTCTTCTCACAAGTTTCTGAAATGTACGCACACACACACATACACGTGCCTTACTGATACAACAATATAAGAGTATCTGTCGGTATGGATTTATCCTGCCTTTCTCTGATGTGAGAGGTGAAGTAACCTGACGCTCTGAGGTTGTTTGACTACCAGGCGAGTAAAGCATCCCTTGGTGTGACTCAGCAAGGGTTAAACATAGAGGCATACCCTGTTCCCGTGGCCTGCTCTCTCTTACTCCTCATTAACCGAATGACCTCTTTGACTCCCAATGTCAAACTGCCCCACAACTACACCCTCCCTCCTGCTCCCCCCCAGACACGACCCAGAGAAGCACAAATCCAGTGTTTTGCTGAAACAGACAGGAAAAAAAACCTCAAAGTTCATGAAAAGGGAACCATGCTAATGAGTGTTAGTATCCTAATGACCTTGCGGATGAACTGAGTGTTCATTGAGGTATCTCTATGTGAGTGGTCTTTTTTGTCTGGCCAACTGCTGTTGAGGCCCTTTCCAAAAGCGTAGCCAGCAGCCCGTGAAGGCGTCTCACTCCATCCCCACACTAAAAGGGCATTTTCCCTCTGAATCCTGAATCCGATTTGTTGTTATTTTGAAGGAAAGCCATTGTCACAAGTCTGGGAAGGGCAGCTGAACTATTGGTACTTTGGGAAGAATGGAAGCCCGTCTGTATAGCGCCTGTCAAATCGCATGACTGCGCTTTCTGGGTAAAATTGACGCATCCTCACTACTCCTTTTTGGTTGCTGTCATTGTTTTTATGTCTTATTTAAAGAGACAAATGTACTAACTTCATGTAAAAGGTTTCGTCAATCAAAGCAAGAAAGAAAAAACTCATAATGAGTCTAGAGATATTTAGTTTTGTCTTGTGTGACCTGACAGGGGACTGGATATATTCCTTGTAATCACAAATTACAATTGGCCTGTACATAAATAACTGTCCAGATAATATAAAACAATTTGTTGTGTCAATTCTAAGATAGATACAGGATGTGTATTTTTCGGCTTCAAACCACATAGCATAAACATTTCCTGTGGTTGCGGGAATCTTTCAGGCATTTGAACACTGGGAACAGAGCTGTGTGGAGAACCAGGCTTTCTGCCCTGCTTCTCTACAAGATGACAGTGTTGCTATTCCAACCCTTAGGAAGTCTGTCATTAAAAGTCACTGAAGCTTAGCAGCACACCCCCCCTTCTGTTGATCTGTTTCCCTTTGTGAGAGGTCAGAGGTGAAGCAGCATTCAAAGACAAGCAAAGCCTCCCCCGTACCCTCTTCTGAGGCCCATCTTTGTGTTTTCACTAGCAGGTAATGATGACTGAGCGTCACATATGATGGGCATGAGCCTGCAGCATGCTAGTCACGCGAGGTGTATTGTCTGCTCCATGTTTCAGAAGTCATGGGGCACCTTAGCGTGGCTCAGCATGGTGTTGGACAGTCATTTGTCCGACTCTAATAACACCAGCTTCTTCAAAGCGATTTCTGAATGCTTTTGCAGATCTCTACCAACTTTTACATTTCCTGTCAAGTTACCTTTATTGTGTGTACACAAACAATAATGGATCGCCTCCAATTCCATGAAACCCTAATGATCAACCCATTGCCATTGAATACATTTAATTCATTTGACATCAAGTTTTACCTATATGCTTCTTTTTACAATCTCTGCACAGAGGGGACCCAAAGTGTATATAGAGTTTAAAAGTTTAAGGTATTGGGAACAACCTGCAATAGGCCTGTCAGACTGTTCTCTGGAGCATTAAACCGTGACTTATCTTGCCATTCATGCGAAAACCAAGAGTGTATACAATTTGTTGCCACACAAACGCAGAATGAACTTAGTCTTTTTTCTCTGATTATCGTATTGTCTATTATTGGTTCTAAAAGAGACTGCAGGAATTATTCTTAAATAAACCTTTAGGACCAAATTTTGTCTCAACCACTGAGGACATGGAGGATTATGTTTTCCAGTGATCATCTTTTTTCTCACGATGACTCACGTGTGTCAGGGTGTTCCAGTATGTCTCGAGGCTTGCGTGACTTCGGCACACTGGAGGAAAGAGAAAAATTCCCCTTAAAGAGAAAATTCCTTGACAGTCTCTTCTGGGTCCCTGCATTTTTCAGTGTCTTGTTTCATAGAGGGTTTGGTATTTCCTCTAAGCTTTTGGTTGCTGTTGAAACGTCATCAACGGTTTATCCAAAAGTCTTGTGGAGGGGAATTTGTTGAGGTTCTGGTTTGTGTTGGTCTTAAAGCTATTGTTAAGGTTCAACCTCTAAGATGAGGGGACATAGTAATAAGTCAATTAAGTTAAGAAAAAGTTAAAAAGTGTTTTCAGATGACTGTATGTCTTTGACCCGTCTGAGATTTTTGTGTCCATTAATTTCTCTTCTCTTATTTCTCTTCTCTTATGAACACAGTGTGAGAGATACCCGGCGGTCATTCTTAGAGGCCGTTTTAATTGACAACTTAGTTTAGTTAGTAAAATTGCAATCAAGATATTCTAAATGTTCAATAATTCAAAGCGTCTCTCAAGCAGAACTTTCTCACTATGTTGCCACAACATCAGCAGAATGTGACAAGTGTCAGGTAGACAAAATGAACCATGAGGTTCAGCTCATTATGGCAAATAATTGGGCTGCATTTGTCCTATCTGGGCACAGACCATTATAATATAATATTTTAATATATGAAACAATGTCCTAAAACAATAAACCAACGTACAGTATTTTAGAAAACTGGTCCTGCCAAAATGTTCCTTTCGGAGATGATTACAGTATTTGAACAATTAGTGTAAACACTGCTGATTTAGAGTAATCCAAATTCCTATTGTCCATTTTATGTCTTAAAGTAATTAGGGTGTACATGTTTACAGATTTCAGGAAGGCTGCAAACTGTTATCCCTGTTTACGGCTCCAACAAGCTTCAGCCCGTAACTACTGTGTAATGTCATGTTGTGTGCAGTTCTGCTGTTCTAACTTGTTACTGTATGATGTAATGGAATGTTTGAGGAAGTCTTAAAACCCTCATGCTAACAGAGGGGTGTGTTAAAGGGAAACAGAATTATAGTACCAAAATAATGTCCAACTGTCTTTTGTCCAAGATTCTCTCCATCTGTATACAAAGATGAATACATTTTCTTTGAATGACCGTACTCAACGTATTCAACAGAGCCTTCCTTTGCTGAGAGCTCATCTCCAAAATAAATGTGGATGTTTCCATCAAACGAAAGGCCAATTTAGATCCCATCAGCGATCAGCCACAGTTTGAGTTTCCTAACCGTCAAAGCCACAAAGACGGCCATGCTCCAATAATCTGAGTAGATCTCTAATGAGTTTTCTTTATTGTTTTGGTCTCTGTCCTGCCCGTTGCTGGAGCCATGGACTGACAGAAGGAGCTCTGTAGGCCCGCCTGCCAGGAAGACCAGTACAGCTGTCCTCCTAGGAACCCCACCAGAACTAGAACCCATTCACCTACCTACCCCAAAAGAATGCCACACACCCATCTGCCTTACCCTGACCCCTAGAAGTAGGTTCAGATTTAGGTTCAGGTTTCTTGATTTGTACCCATAAGTAAATATGGTGTATGTTTCCATTTCAGTTTTTAATGACATTTGCAGCAGACATGAGTTTGAGCAATTATGACTGTTTATGACATTTACACTCTAGCGGGTGATCTGGCTGCTTCACTCGTGTTGAGTGTTACCGTGTTGTTTTGATTTTTGCATACATGTTTAGAGCCAAGTGGGTCTGGACTGGGACTGAAAAAAGGGCCGGGACTTTGATACGCAGACCGGCCCCCACCTTGTATCTTTATTATAATATTTTTTATTTTTTTTTGCATTATGCCGCAGCCGTTTGACCGGCCGTTCAGGAAATCTCCCAACTCTCCCGACGGCCAGTCCGACCCTGGAGCCAACCGTTCCGTTCCCTTGCTGTGGCAGTGGTTGCTAAGGGTTTAACAAGACGTCTTGAGTTGTGCCAGGGTTGTTCAGGGTTGTTTTGTTTTCGCAGTTGAAGAGGAATTAAGATGGGCTGTCATGGAGTGGGTACTCCAGCATGTAGGTGAGGGCTGGCCTGTCAGTTTGGATTACTTCTGTCTCAGCAGGCTTTGATGTGTGGTGACAGCAGCAGATAACTTTGACACGCTGAGGAACCTACGCTTCCTTTTTGTGTTTGGATTGGCTCCTATAACTAAGAAACAACCCAGAGAAATGCTGTAGTTAATTCTGTGCATGCATGCATAAGTGTGTGTTGGCATGTTTGCATGTGTATGTGGGTTTTACCATGTGAGATCTTAGAGTATTTGTAAATGACAATGTGACTGAAGTGTCTTTCAAATTTTGGTCCAAGTCTAACAATGATAAGATGATAGAAATTGAGTTACAGCAGGAGGGCAGTTATACAGGAGACGGCTTGGGCAGCAAAGTTTTCTACAGTTGCTCATCACTGCACAGACATTTGGTAGACATTTGTCACTCTGTGAGATATTTGTTTGGGAATATGTGACCCAGTAGATGAGCACATTTGTGTGGATTTATGAATGGTATGAGAGACAAAAAAAAAATCCCCTTCCATTGATAAAATCTTGTGTTCTGTAAAATGTGACTGAGTGCCTTTTATTACAGACAGGCCCATTCCATTCTTTCTAGTTTACATTCCTTTATGTAACCAGGTAATGGAGTGTGTGTCAGGCTGAATGGAACACCCCAAACTGGATTGGCAAGGTTTCAGCTGTAGGAACACACGAGAACTCTGTAATCTCCAGGCTTTCGCACGCAAACACGTACACACACAAGCCAGTACACACCCCTTTCTTGAGCTTGTACTAGACAGACAGACTAGGCAGTTATCATGGCATTGCTGTGTTTATAAACAGTGTTAGAAATTCTGTTTACTGTGGAATGTTGACAAAATAATTATAATATGGAATGTAGGCTTTGTTCACAAGCTTATGCTTCGCTAAATTAAATTAATAATGTGTGGTCTGTTGGTGAATGTTTTTTTTTTTTACTTGGGCAAGGCCCTGTTCCTGGTTCCTGTGGGAGAGTTAAGTAGAAGCAGTGTGCATAGATGTAAGGTGAGCTGCTGTTGAGTTATTGTTTTAGTACAACCCTTTCGTGTGGCAGCTCTGCCCAGACAACTTTTTGTTGTACTGTCTTGTCACAAAATGATACCACGGGGGAGGGGAATATGTGATGGAAACCAGGCAGAGACAGTGACGGATCTTATAGACAAAGTATGTTTAACTCATGACTACTTTTGGAAACCATAACACTAAATTCCACTGGATATGTCCTGAAATAAATGTGTTTTATTCAAATAAATGTTGCTCAACACTTGAAAAATGATTGTTGTATATCATAAAATACTGTTAGAAAATTGTATTAGGTGTTGTGTTTTCAAATACTATATGAAGCTCTTGTGTAACTCTTAACAAGTTGTGCTGATTGTACTGTTTGCGAAATTTTTCGCAAAAACAAATGAGTGTGTTATTTGTATTTTGAGTTGGTTGTTTACAGCTTGGTGAATCGAAACCGCACTTTTGATTTTGACAAAGATATTCGTACAACAATTGGCCTTTAATGTATCCTTCCTGTCCTCATCTGTCCATTGTGGCCAACAGCTACAAGGTGGTGGTCCACATGTGGATACATTAATGTTAGCTCAAAACAAATTAACAATCATTCTGCAAGAGAGAGAGTGAAGGGTCAACTGCTTATGGAGAAAGCTCTGATTCCATATGTGAGACGGGGCACTATTTTCCAATCCAATCCTGAGCAATCCATCTTCCCAGCAGGCCCACAAAACTGTAACCACTGTCTCGGAAATACGTTGTCTGCATAGAACACTTATCCAGTTAATTGAATGATTGCACATACTGTTTGCAAAACACAAACAATGGTGTGGTTACCTAAATGGCAGACAGAAATAACAGTCTGTAAGTAGGCCAAGAAGGGTTCTCTATTTACCTGGGGAGCCTAGCTCTCTTTTCAAACTGTTGGCAAACAGCTTGAGTTCGGATTAAAATTATAATCCAATTGAAATCTTTGTTTTTGCCTTTATTTGTGCATTTAGTATTTGATCTTCAGAAGGCTTTTTACAGTGAGACTCAAAGCTGTCCTCCTCAATGCAGTATTGGATGTGTGATTTAAGCCCCTCAGTAATTACCGGCTTGCTGAAAGTGCCATTGACAGCTTCCCATTGTGGTGTGTAAGCCTCACCATTCCTTCCTTGCGTTTTGAGGAGGGTGCAGAATTCAACACATTTGGCAGGACTTAGTGACAGACCTTTGTTTTCATGTGTTTGCGCGTTGCTAATTGATGTCAACATTTCAAAATCATCTGGGATTGTTTTTTGCCTTTGCACAGATATTTGTGAGAGTTTCAAGACATAGATCATGCAACATCAGAAAAATAGTGAGCCCTATTAAGGTTGTATTATTCAATTGTTTTGGCTTTGCTTTGATTCCTTAAGTCACATGCCGTTGGCTCCCACTATGACTTGTATAGTATGTAGTTTCCTACACCATCCCTCAGTTTGGCCAAACAAAGGCTCTTGAATTCATGTTTAATTAGGGAATCGACCTCAAATCATGGCAACCCGCTTTCTTATTGAAATTTGAAGTTTGTTTAAATCTCCACATATTGTGACAGGGTCTCTGAGACCAATGTCCTCACTATAGATGGATCAATCCTTGGTTTTATTTAAAACTATTTAGACATATTGGGTGTGTTTCTGTCCCACCCAGGAAAAATGCTGACATCAACTGGAGCTTGACTTGAGAGTGTGACAGAGATTTGTTGTTTTCCATCACAGCACTGCTGGTCCTGGGCAACGTGTCTGCAAAGCAAAACCCTACTGACGTACATTACTATATTATGTATGTCTTTTCCGCATATTGAAAATCCAAAGTTGTCCCCTTCACTTTGAAAATAATGGTCATGGCAGGAAATTGAAATGGTAACAGATCTGCTGTAGGAGATGTGAATTTGACAGGGAAATCAACACACACACCTTTTTCGCCAAACCTACACCTCAGGAAGTGTAAAAAACTTTGTGGCAAGGAGACATTGTGTAAAGAACATTGTGGTGCCATTTTGTCTGAAATGATCAACATTACATCCTACTGGTATTTTGCTTAGCACTAAGCTATGTGGAAATGAAAAATAAAATATGTCCTAGATTAGTTTTCATGCAACCAGTATCATTTTCAAGGCTGTTTCACTCACGCAACTTTGATAGCTACATGCAAGAGTGGTGGCAGCTACACGCAAGAGTGGTGTCAGCAGCATTGGCAGATGTCCAAATACCGTATGCAGCAGAAATGATTGGTTGTGTGTTCCATAGCCTAATTATAGAGCTACATGACATTGTAGTTTTTGTGTGGTAACACACACCATGTAAATTAAAGTTCATGTAAAGTTCTATGTTCATGAAGTAATAACAGAGGTTTACTCAATATGACACGAGACATACAGACAAGTCTGACCAAGCAAGAGGCCTTAATTATTATTTGTGCAAAAAAAAAGAAGGTATACACCTCCATGGACTGGGTCATCATTAGCTCACCTGTGAACTGTGCCTGTGGGCACACAGCAACATATCATTACAGTCTCAGTAGTCATCCTTAGTCATGGGAAAAACGTATCAAGAAAAACCAAGTCTATACACACATACATTTTTGGTAACTGACATCAGGCTGTATCCTCATTTTTGTATAATTTCTGATGAAGCCAGTGTGTTATGTTCCTATTTTGTGCAGGCTTTTTGAAGACTAAGGCCTCTGATCAAGCATGCAGAATCATGAAACAATGGAAGGTTTGGTAGACTATATCACAAACGTTGTGCTCTTTCTTTTTCAAATATAACATAGAATTGGATATTTTGACATTGACCTCGGGAGGAAATCATTTAAAAGGTCATTATGACAACCTAGAAGAGAGCAAGCAAAGTATTACCAGTCATTTGATCCACATGTTGATAATCCACAACAGGTAGGTGTTGTTGAACTAGTCAGACTCTACATTCTCCACTGTTTGGTGGTCATACACTAGAGACACAGGTGGAATTGTTATATAGAACCCAGTGATGAAAGAAGTAAATTGAGGCTCATTGGAGGGGGCCTCTTTGTTAGCCATGGCAAAAACAAAGGTTCCCTTCAGGTTCTGTGGGCCAGGTTCCAAACAGAGGGAAACAGAGGTCCTGTTTCCATCGGGCAGGTGAGATAAGAGAGCCAATAGCCTAGACCATCAGTCCTCTTAAGGGATGGAGACATCTGTTGACAGCCTTATCACTGCCCTGGGAGGATCATGAGATAGACCAAGCAGAGTCCCTGGGACATCTAGAGGAATGTACCAACTGGAGCTAGGACCCTAAACCCCTCTTGAATGGCTTCTCTCTTGCTCTCCACACTACAGACTTCATAGTAAAGAATTTATTGTACCGTAGTATTGAAAGACTCTCAATGGAATCAAGAGGCTAGGAGGTTCAGAATGTGTACAATCTTTGATTTCATACTCATAGGCAGACAATACGTTTTTTCACCAGTTTTTCCAGGATTTGTATATTTTGAAGCATGCTTGCTTGCAGCACCCTGGTAACTAAATCCAGTTGATCCCAATTATGCAATGGCATAAGCCATTTAGTCACTCCTAAAAGGAGGATAGTTTGCAGACTTTTCCTCTTGCCAAAATGGAAAGGATAGAAGAAATACTACTTCAAGCGTGGACGAGCACTCCTTCTCCAGCAACTATACACCATTTCGCATCATCACATTAATCCATGTATGCATTTTTCATGGACCAGCTCTTTCCAGATGTGTGTGTGTGTGTGTTCCACTTCAGAATAAATGGCCTCACAATGATATAATCAATGGTGAAAACCGCCCACAAAATGTCTACCTCCTTGTCTCCAACTGCAGTCAGATGTCAGGCGTGTGACACACATCCACATGGAGTCATGTCTGTGCTCCAGGCCAAACCCAGACTCCTTACAGCACCATTCTTGACACTTGGCTTGTCTAGGAACCCCCCTTCTCTCTAATGACTGAAAAGGATTCAGACGGAAAGCATTTGCACAAGTGAAACGTAAAACTGACACACCATCTCCTTGCCCAGCCCAGCCCCCCTTCACCCTCCTCCATCTACCCTTCCATATATCAATGATTTGATGCATTGAATCGATTTACACATCTTGATCCAATTACAGTGTGTAAAAGCAACTTTACTTGATACTGTGTGTTTTCAGATCTGGAGTCCTATAGGTGTAATGGGCGTAATTCACAGCTACTCATACATAGATGGGTAGAAAAGAAAGTGGGAGGCCTTATCAACTGGTAAACCAACAGCGAAGAAGACCTTTGATATGCAAATAAACCCCATTAACTAGCTGCACAACAACATGTGAAGTATATTTCCATAGCAAGTGACTGTGGTCTGTTGTGCGTGCCTGGTGGGTTGCATGTGTAGGTGGGGAGTGTGGAAGCCTCTGAGACATGCTGTACACCTCATCCCTGTCTGAACCTGTCCCAGTCTTGGCCAGTCGGGCCGAAAATTGTGCCCTTGGGATGCAGTGATGTGATCCTGTACCGCTGGTGTTACTCTTTCCTAAAAACTGAAACATCTCCTTCTCCTGTACTTACACACCCCTTGACCATGTACAGGACACTCTTGATATCCTGCTTAATATTTTGTGATTTACCGGTGAGCTTGCTTAACTGAAATGGGCTAAGGGAAGCAGAATGTGTTATCATGCTACAGTTTTCCAGAGAATAGTTTAATAAAATGCAATCTGACTGTTTCTATTTATTATCTTTGAACATATCTTATGTCTAATTAATTGTCCCTCAAATCTAACCATCAGCAATTCCCTCCTCCCAATGTCCTCTCCTTGGTTGGAGTCCAGATCTGAGTACACTGAGGGATTACAGGCTGGCTGTGTGCAGTAGACCAGGGTCCCTGGGCTGTGCTCCATGTGACCACACATATTTGTACAGTAGGAGAGAGGGGTTATCCCTGTTGCTGTCTCTATGGTTCAGTGGTTGGTCAGGAGAACTCGACTGTGGAGAACAGAGAGAGACAGAGAGAGAGAGAGAGAGAGAGAGAGAGAGAGAGAGAAAGAGAGAGAGAGAAAGAGAGAGAGAGAAAGAGAGAGAGTGAGAGAGAAAGAGAGAGAGAGAGAAGGAGAGAGAGAGAGAGAGAGAGAGAGAGAGAGAGAGAGAGAGAGAGAGAGAGAGAGAGAAAGAAAGAAGAGAGAGATAAAGAGAGAAAGAGAGAGAGTTAGAGAGAGAAAAGTAGAGAGAGGGAAATGGAAAGAGAGAAGGAAGGATATAGATAAGCACTTGCAGTCTGCCAGACCTCTCCGGGAGGTTTATCTTGTGACGAGTAACCTCAGTTTACAGATATATCTCCTATTTACATTAGATGTTATAAAGACGGGATATCACTGCATCAACATACAGTAGCTCTGTTATACAACCACCTGAAGAGACTGACCTGCCCCGGATGATTTGTTTGTGTGTACGTGCATGTTCTCAGACTCCCCAAGTTACCCTGACAAACAGAATTAGCACTCTTCTATTGACTGTGGTTCATACATTCCCCTGCCCTTGATAAAATCTCGTATGTGTGCATGTGTGTGTGCGCGGCCAGTGTTTGTACGTTTGAGTGTATATCAGAGGCAAGCTGGTTTGATCAGGACCCTGACAACAGGAGGTCAACAGAGTGCATGGATACGGTACAAACAGTTGCTTCACCATTCTATCAGAAAACTAAGTAAGATATCATGGTGATCTCAAGCATATACAATTTGCAATACACAACATTTTTTTAACTGTACTTACTTGTTCTTTAGTTTTTTTTGATGGTCTGGTTGATTGGTGCATGATGAAAGACATTCTGATGATTGGGCTACATTCAGAAACTTGCATAAACCCCCTTAATGCTAGTTGCACGAGCCTGTATAACTGATAGGGTTAGGGCAGGACTGGAGCGCAGATAGGGAGGGATGAATAGAGGGTAGAGGGCTGAAGGGCACTCAGAATTGACAACTGCCTTCCCTCTACAAGAACTGTCATCTAAAGCCTGGAATGGCTACACAATCCGCTGAATCCAATGCACGAAGCTTTCCACTTTACATTTAGTTATTTACATTTAGTTATTTAGCAGACGCTCTTATCCAGAGCGACTTACAGTAAGTACAGGGACATTCCCTCCGAGGCAAGTAGGGTGAAGTGCCTTGCCCAATGACACAACGTAATTTTGGCACGGCGGGAAATCGATCCGGCAACCTTTTGATTACCAGCCCGACTCCCTCACCGCTCAGCCATCTGACTTTGGTGGGCTCCAGCCTTTCAGGATCACTGGTCCCTTAGAAGGGCCTTCAGATCCTCACCTTGACATGGCGTCACCACCAATGAGAAATGTACATGGTCATTTACCCCATCTCTGTTTATTTTTACTTCCAGTAACAAACAGCACCTGTTCTTATCACCCTGATGACCATGACCTTTTTGTCCCCAAACCCATGCCATCTCAGTGGCAGTCCAATAGAGGGAGATGCATAGGCATAGCCAGAATGTTCTAAAGGGGGCATTGTCTGAGGTGATCTAGCAGTATTATCAGTTGGGGATGGGGGGGAGTGCCCGTGTAGTTTAGAGATAGTGTGTAACTATGCAGACATGGCCACCCACAGAGGTAAAAGAGATTACGGTAGTGTCTGTCTGCAAACAGAGGACAAAAACACTGGGTACTAAAATTCCTAGTGAGGGCTCAAATATGACTTATCATACTATTTTTACAGGAACTTCGATTTCAGGTTCATATATGTATCTCAAAACCACTGTTTATATTGCTGTTTATAAACCTCTTTAGACAACATAAAGCTTGGGTCAACTTGCTAGAATTGTTGGTTTATGTAGTCATACATTTCCTTCACATGCAAACTGCAGGTGTGGTTCATTTCTAGTACTGCCAATCTCTTTGCCTTTCAGCACAAGATACTTGTGGTATTGTTTGTGTGGCTTTTCAGGGATTGGTATACAGCCAATCATCTTAGCTATGAGAAAGATCCACGTATGAGAGAGATGTGTTCTATGATTGAGTTGAGGTATGGCAAAACCAAACAAAATGTTAGCATGCAAACTTTTGGCACTTGGCCAGGTGTGAGAGCACGCAAAGCACGGAAGAAAATACTGATGGTTACATAATGTACATGGATTGGTGGGTGTGTGTCTGTGTGGTTGGAAGATTTAAGTTTAGCAGTGAGCCAATACTTACAGTACAGTCATGTTTAATTGAGGTTATTGAATTTATTTTAGATGGAGCATTGCTGAATGGGCACCCATAGGGGGAAGCCACCTGCTTCTCTATTTTTGCAACATGGCATGAAAAGTAGGCCACTAACTTGTTAATGGGTTGTCACAACATGAGTGTTTGTTATAGCTATTTTAGTTCAAGATTTACAGCTTCTGGTCTCGCTTCAAGTCTATGTTTTCAAATGACACCGGTTCCGTTTCGTTCAGTACTGCTTAGTCTCTCATACTTTTTTGTGTGCGTGTGTCACACAAAAAATAGAACAGACACTGTTAGTCTCAATCGCAGTTTCCATATTTGATACATTAACGCCCTCTAGGGGAAGTGATTATGGTTGCTTTCTCCTAAAACCATAACACCCATAATGCAATATTCAACGTATTCCCTTCCCTTCCGCATTGTGCATTGAGTTTCCGATTTTGTTACACGTGATTCATTCTTATAAACCATCACCAATAATATATGTAGTCTGCAAGAATGGACCGTAACAGTTTAAAGGCTATATTGTTTGATCTGGACAACACGCTTATTGACACAGCGGGAGCAGGAGTGGTGGCCATACAAAAAGTAAGGAGATAAATATATAAACATATAAGTGCAATTCAGAACAGAGCCTGCACACTGAACTACATACAACACCATTGACCACCAACCTGTAATGGAAATGCTAATAATGTACCATGTCCTTCCACAGACAAGTGAGCTCCTGAAAACCGCTTTGGGCCAAAATGACCATTGCACTGATGATATCTGTGACAGGTTCAAAAGGAAGCTTCTTCACGAGACTTTTGACGCTGCAGAGGGAAAGACCATTGATGAGGTGCGTGTCAAGCATTGGGACGAGAGTATCTTGGAAGTATTGAGTAGCTCATACCCTAGCCTGGGACACAAATGCTATTACCTCTGGAAGAACACTCGCCTGGAGCTTCTAACCTTATCACCTCCAGTGTGTAATCTACTGAAGGAGCTGAGGACCAGCTATAAACTACTATTGCTGACAAATGGAGAGACCCAAACCCAGAGAGAGAAGGTGGAGGCAGTGGGGTGTCGGGGATATTTCGATGCCATAGTGGTGGGGGGAGAGCATGCAGAGGAGAAGCCCTCGCGATCCATATTTACCCACTGCTTCACCCTGCTGGAGGTGCAGGCTCTTGACTGTGTGATGGTGGGTGACTCTCTGTCCACAGACATCCTGGGGGGCTTCAAGGCAGGGGTCCGTGCCACCGTGTGGATTAACAACAAGGGTGGCTCGCCACCCAAGGGTTTAGTCAAACCGGACTATACCATTTCCAGTGTGTTAGAACTACCAGACATTCTGGCTCATTTCAAACAAGGCTCTTGAAAAGTACCCGATATGGAGAGTGCCAAGATTAATATAGTCCTAAAATATTTTCCCCCAATAATCTGTGTGGTGGGTGCACTCAGACAATTAACACTAACATTCCTATTCTGTGGGTGGGTGGGTGAACAATTAAATACAAATAAACACAGGATTTAATTCTTAAAAAGTACTATCAAACTTTGAATTCTTTATTACAGTACGTTATTGTTTAACCCCCCCATGTCCCATTCAAGATGCATCATCCAATCATAACTTAGTCTGTCGTGATAATACAGTGTCTCTTTCTCAACTCTTAGTCTAACAATCTGAAAACATCTTGTCAACATAAAACACTGACAGTAATAGCACAAACTTTTTTTGACTTTTTTTATGCTGAGAAAATACCATAAGAGGATGCAACATTATTCCAGAATCTAATGTTTATACTAACCAACAAGTCCTACTCACATTGTAAAATAAGATAAGCATTCTGTGAAAGGCACAGATATGCATAGATGTGTGTGTGTACCGGTGAAAATCACTTTACTTCCAATTTGACTTTGATATTCATGGCGGCCAACTCTGCTACAAAGTACCGGAAGACATAAGGCACAGACACAGTGTCGATGGAGTCGCTCTTGCCACACAGGGTGCAGACAGTCTTACGGTGGCGTGTTGCCGACCAGGATGGTGGGGGCTTCTCCAGCAGGGGCGACAGCAGGCTGCCGCAGTCCACACACACTTGGGCCACCGAGCGGTCCGAGCAGTTGAAAAGGCGGTCGTGGAGCAGGAAGGAGGTCCCGTGGGCCAGCAGAGCGTCGCGCTCCATCTCCCCGAAGCGAATGCCCCCCTGGATGTTTCTCCCTCCCACCGGCTGGTTGGTCACCTTGTCTCTTGCCCCCGTGGTCCGCACCTGGAACTTGTCGGACACCATGTGACGTAGTCTCTGGTAGTAGACCACGCCAATGAAGATGTCTGCCTCCAGCTCCAGACCGCTCAGGCCGCTGTAAAGGCGCTCTGTGCCGTAGTGGTTGTAGCCGGCTGCTCGCAGCATGTCCCCAAAGTGCTCCAGTGCCGAGTGCTCCTCAGAGAAGGTGAAGGGCGTGGCGTCGTGGGCCAGGCCGTGGAGGGCGCCGGACTTGCCGGCCATGCTCTCGATGAGCATGCCGATGGTCATACGGGAGGGGAAGCCGTGGGGGTTGAACAGGATGTCAGGGGTCATGCCGCTCTCTGTGAAGGGCATATCCTCGGCGGGCCACAGGCGGCTCAGGATGCCCTTCTGACCGTGGCGGCTGGCAAACTTGTCGCCGATGGTGGGGTTACGTGGCACCCGCACAGTTATGCAGACACGCTTGAAGCGCCCTGAGCCCGAGTCGTTGCTGCAGACCTTGATGTTGTCTACAATACAGCTCTCTTGACTCCTGGCAGACATATGGTAAACAGCGGATTAAAGAGCACATCACAACAAGCATAAAGAAATACATAAGATGAAGCATTTAAATAAAAATAAAAAGCCTCACTTGTAGAAGTTGACAAAGCCCTGGCCGGTGTTTAGGTTGACGTAGCTGTAGAAGGGGTCTCCATAATGTAGTAATGCCCCAATGGGAGGGAGGCCATCATCGTCCAGTTTATCCATCACCTTTAGGTCTCCAGGTTTAACACCAAAGACCAGGTTGTTTTCCCCCTTCATCTTCTCAGCCAGGTCCACAAGCTCAGTCTTGTACACACTGCCATATGCAAAACCTCTTTCCCACGAAGACTTGTTCAGGATCTGCAATGAAAACAGGTATGTAGCATTTTTGTCTACAAAAACACACTCACAGCCAGGAAATGGAAGACGAGTTTGACAAGCGTCTCACCATAGCATCCTCCATGTCATAGCCAGTGTAAGAGATGACAGCCACAATGGCGTTGGTGCCAATGGGGTAGTTGTCCATGTTGTAGTGATCATACATTAAGGGCCTGACCAGAGGGCTCTGGGGGGTCTGCAGGCGATACAGCTTGTTGTCAGAACGATCCTGGAATGAATGGAGGGGGAAGCCCATGGTCTGCTTACCTGGATAGGAGACACAATTTTATAGCCTTCAGATGACTTTCTTTGACTTACTGGTTAACAATACTACTCCATGGGGAGTGGGGAAGCCTTACCCATCTGACACTGGTACATGTTCCTGGGACTCTGGTTGTGGTCTGAGTAAGGGATGAAGTTGGCGACCACACTCAGCATACTGTGGGGGAAGAGCTCCTGGTGGGTTGTCACGCCTGGCTGTATCTCATCCTCACTGACGCCCACGTTGATGTACAGCTGCAGGAAAGGGAGAGGACCACCCTTTTACAGTTGTGAGCCCCAGTCTAGGGATGCTTTTCCATCAACTACTTTTGCAACCACACGGCCATAGAAGTGCTACTCCTGCTGCACCTGTTCAAAGGTGCCAATCAGCTCCTGCTTGCCCAGCGCCAGGTTTCTGACTGGGCGCACCATGCGGCAGGGTGTGGTGAAGAGGAAGAGGCCAGGGTACATGCTGGCCTTGCCCGTCTTAGGAACCAACACAATCTCCGTCCAGGGTGGGATCTTCTTCTCTTTCAAGACCTGCAAGAAGTTTGACACTATCGAGTCACATCCCACATAAGTCACTGATGGGTGCTCAGTACATCAAACTTGTATCCCCATTTTAAACATGTACTGTAAGTAATGGGCTTGTGACGCTCGAGGTCTTACCTTAAATCTGCGGAGAGAGTCTGCCAAGATGGGCGCCAACTCGCTCTCAACCCAGCCCACCATGGTTCCATCCAGGACCACGGGGTAGCAGTCAGAGAAGGCCTGGCCCGGCGACCCATCCACAGGCGTCACACCTGGGTTACAGAGGTGCAAGTTGTGGGATTCTGAGCATTTCTTCAAAACATTAGACCTCCCACCTTAAAAAGCTCAGACACAACATTAGGGGAAAAAGGTATTCCTGTGGGATTTTTACGAGACAACTACAACTGTGGCACATCCTCTCATAACCTGTGTATCACAAGTGGTTATAAAAACCGATGTTTTGATACTCGTTTGTTTTGTCACTCACCCAGGGAGCAGAGCAGGGCTGGCAGGGTAGTGGTAAGGTAGGATTGGGCCACAATCTCACAGTGTGCCGTCATGTGGTTCATGAGGCCGCAGGGCTCCCCGTCAGGGGTGTGGACAGGACACATGAAGCCCCAGGACTCAGGCAGCAGCCGACGCACAGAAGTGGTCCTCATCTTGGCGAAGGCTGCACCTCTGTGCACGCAGCGGAAATGAGACAGGTAACGGATGAAGTTGAGCTTGTCGGCCACCACCGACAAGCCTGTGTCCTGGAGCATACCCAGACCTGAGGAGTCAAGACGTACACTCAGTCACAATGCAGTGTCACACATCCAAACAAAACCAACAAGATTTTCACACATTGCACAGATAATCTATTGCAGACACTGACATACAGACACAGACCTGTTTTTGATGTGAGATTCCCTGTGGCCAGAAGGTACTCGAATGCCTTAGTGAGATCAGTGCCCTGGTTGAACATCTTGATCAGGTGGTCAGAGCTCACCATTCCAGTCAGCCTGTGTGCTCTCTTTTCCATGGACAGCTTTACAGAAACCAGCCAGGAAGCCAACTTCTCCTGTAGCCATAAAAACAATGATGAGATTAATCACGTCTGCTGATAGACGTGATGGTACACAGTTTAACACCATTGTCACCAACCATCTCCATGCCCACCTTCATGAACATGAGGTAAAGCCGTCCAGGCGTGAGAACCTCATGACACATGAGGCTGTCAGGGTTCTCCTCCATGCACTCCTGCTTGGCAAATGTGAACAGCTTCCTGGTCATCAGACACAGCATGTAGAACTTCTCCACATCGGACTTCAGGTGGATGCAGATGCATTGACTGGAAGCAGGAACAACAAGATCATCAACGCGTTTGTCCTCTGAGAAAGAAATAGGCTCATCACATTTGACAGTTTTGTTCTAACGCTTACTCTAGCAGGAAGTTTGCACACTGCTCGTGGGTGTTCCACTCTGGAAGGTTCATCTTGACCCGGAATCTCTCGCCAAGATAGTTGAGGACCTTCACCTGGGTGGTACAACCCTCCTCCATGACCAGACGCAGCATCTCTGACACACAGCTCTTGTAGAAGGAGTTGTCTTCTCGACCCTTGATCAACTCCTGGTAGATCTGAAAGTCTGTAAAATTCACGAGCGCCTGGGAAACATATAATGGTCACGTAGTTGATATCCAAATGCAAGATCAGCAATATCGTCGACGTCATGTCACCATTCATGTAAAAAGGTGCAAGTCACCTTCAGTGCAAAGCCCAAAGGCAGGAAGAAAAGCTCTTTCTGGTAGATGAAGTTCAGCATTACAGTGCCGTTATCCAGATAATGCAGGTTCATGTTGATGGCAGTGTGCTCCTCCTTTACACAATGCATTGAGATACCTTAACACAAATGTACACAGTTACCCTGGTGGCATCCTTGGTAGTAAATCACAACATACAAAGTAGCTCATCTATGTTGTTTTCTTTTAAGCATTAAATAACTGCCAGATACTTACCATACTGAGTGTATCCCTGGCCTCTGCTCTTCCACTTTGGTCTTGACATGGCTATGGGGTAGTTTCTCCTCGGCATAATTAGCATACGGATAACCTTCTCAATGCCATTCACTATGAAATAGCCCCCCATTTCCTGTAGGTATAAAAGAATACGAGTAAAATCAATCATTTCCAACATTATTTTAGAAGGGATTGATTAAATGTGATAAGTATGCACTGGTATAAGGTCCAGGCCTACCTCAGCCTCTTCGTGGTGCTCAATGAGCTCTTTGGGGGACAGCCCATGTAGGTTACACAGCTTGGACTTCACCATTATGGGCACTTGGCCCAGAGACTGTTTTATAATACCTTTAGGAATCCCATTGACAGACCAGCTGACATCTGCCTGCAAACCAAGCACAAACAAATATATGTGGTGGAGAGAAAACCGGTTGCTCTCCAGGAACAGGGTTGGAGACCCTTGCCTTCCATTGACGACTAAAGAACACTTCAAAAACATGAATGCGCAGGTCACGCTTACCACCAGTTTACCCCTGTAGGAACAGCGTCTGCCCCTGCATTCTGCTGGGAACACGTTCAGGTCTCTGCAGATGCTTCCTTTGGCAACCGCTGGCTTGTAGATAATGGCCTCAATAAATGCAAGACTGATCCTGTCATTTTTGTACGTAAACTCCAGTGGAGGAATAGCCTAAGAAAGAGACGTGTCATGTGTTTATGTCAGCTCATCTAGCATAACTGCCAGTTTTATCAACTTTTCATTGGCTGCTTTGACAGCACTGCACCCACGTGAGAGCTACAGTAGCTAGCTAGCACCACCAACCTGCACAGCGCGACACAATCCATCCGTGACTGCCTGGTCAAACGACTCGATGTGGGCTTTGGTTAGATCTTGAACGGCAGCATGTTGTTGCGTCTTTGGTTGACCAAAACCTGGCTCTGTCAAATTCTTGAGACTTGGGGCGGTCGGTAAGATACTCCACTTCGTTGTGTAGTCCATGCTCACTCTTGTTTATCACATGGGAGTAGTGACTTAGGAAGTGAACTGACAGGAAGTTAAAAAGAACACTAATAGTCATTTAAAGGGGCCGCACCTCGTACAAGTCTAACTCTATGGTACTAGTGATGTGTCGTTCGTGAACGATTCGTTCATTTTGAACGAATCCTTATAAGGACTCGGGAGTAACGAGTCCTCTCAACGAGTGATTCGTTCATTTCCCGACTCGGTCTTTCTACGAGTCTTTGGATCATTTTTCACGTGACCTGCATAGGCTCTGTAGCTAGAGGAAACGAACGATTCGTTCCTTTCCCGACCCGGTCTTTCTACGAGTCTTTGGATCATTTTTCACGTGACCTGTATAGGCTGTAGCAAGAGGAAACGAACGATTCGTTCCTTTCCCGACTCGGTCTTTCTACGAGTCTTTGGATCATTTTTCACGTGACCTGCATAGGCTCTGTAGCTAGAGGAAACGAATGATTAGTTCCTTCCCCGACTCGGTCTTTCTACGAGTCTTTGGATCCTTTTTTCACGTGACCTGCATTGTATTTTTTAGTAGAGGAAACAGTTTCCTTATTCCCTTTCGCGTGGCCGCTGTTTTAGTAAGACGTGAATGAATTATATTCGCTCAAGTCATCATACTGACTGGTTTTGTTATTTTCACTCTACATTTACACCTACAGTTTAGTGCAGTGTTTGACGTGATAATTAAATGCTAGTGTGATAATACATGACCAAATCATACAAACTCATGATACATTATTTTAATGCAGGAATTTATTTTGAAATAGTATTTGCTGGTGCACATGTCATGCACTAACCTACAGTGGACGTATAGGGGCTATACGTCCTTTGCAGTGGACGTATAGCCCCCAATCCCCCCCCCCCCCCCCCCCCCCCCCCCCCCCCCCCCCCCCCCCCCCCTCCTGAAATGAACAAATGACTCGAAAAAAGATTCGTTAATTTTACTGAACGAGATTCAAAGAACCGAATCAGTAAAAAGAACCGAACTTCCCATCACTATATGGTACAAGTGCAGAGGGGATATATAAATTGCCGTCTATGTCAGAACATCTATCAGTAGGATTTAATTTAAATTCATAGATTGTTAGAAGTCAGTTTTCGAATAATGCGCCTATTATTTTACTTTTTGTTGCTTAAATTATTACGGAAATAAGTCACTTTGTCTTTAATATGAAAAGAAACATCAAATCACCCACATTAGATATTTTTTATTCTACATGAATAAACAGACAATCAGGTTTTCGTGCAAGAGTTTGATAAAACATTAGGAAAACACAACATAGCATCCCTCCGCCTTTCGGTAGATTCACTAGAGGTTTTTAACCTTTAATGTTTTTAACACTGAAAAGAACACAAATGGGACAAGAAAACAGTGTCTTATTCACAATCAGTTGTTTTCTTTGGTAAATAATTGGATTACAGAATATACCAAGTCACCACTGTCCGGTCAAGCAGTAAATAAACATTGTATGAAGATAAAAGCTACATCATGAAGGACTTGAAAAACAATTAACAGCTACATAGGTTTAACAACAGTCAAATTCACTTCTTTCCAAACAATCAAACAAATAGAAGGTGCATCTTTATGCAAGAGGTCAAATTCTTCTTTAAAACATATTAAAGAGTCAAGTCCTGCTAAGGCACCTCTTCCCTTTGATGGCAAGAATTGTAAATTTGATAATAATGCTGAGAATTTCTTTTGGACATACATTCCCAATAATGTGCTGAGTAGAACCATGTTCTTTTTATTGTTTAGCAAAATATCTAGAGATATGTTCTGTACATAATCTACTCAAACATTCAATCACAATTATGCATTTCAAGCAATTGTGTCCCCTGATCATGCATTTTAAATAAATGCCGTCAGTCACACTTGCTTGTCCTTCATTCTCAAAGAAAAAAAAAAGAAAATAAAATTGGATATGTGCCAACAGTGTCCCTCAAAACATAATGAAGCACAGACTCAAATTGCATTATCCTGGGACAGACGAAAAGTTGGTGGAAAAGGGATAAACCTAAATGAAAACAAACTGAAAATGAACTAAAACAAACTCATGGGATTTAAAACTGTTACAATGCTATTAAGGCCATGTACAGACTATGTGGTCAGATGGTACAGTGTTCCACAGTGCAACTTGAACATACAGGACTAACAAGCAAAATTATATACTGTATATAACCAAGCATGCAGGTGAGTAACTGAACAGGCTTTCAATAAATTAACACAAAAAAATACATAATTGCTTTGACATACAGGTTTTGTGGTTAGTTTTGCAGTATTCTCCATTTATGGTATCTCTCTACCTCAAAATTACTAACTTTTTACAGGTCACTATCATTATTAAAAGCACTTGAACAGTACTGCAAAGCTAATCCATACACGAGAAGTCTGCAGAATTACACCAATCTATGTTAAAACAAACACATTTGCAGTTATTAAATAAGCATTAAATGGATCTCTTAGAAAAAATTAACAAGAAAACAACAAGCTGCCTCTAGGCAGCTCTTTATTAGCAAAGAACTTTCAGTACACAAGGCCAAAAGGGTAAGCAGTCCTAATTGAAATAGATCAGCACAGGCTACTACTTCATGCTTTCACAACATGCCGTCTCTTCTAAATGGATAGAAACCTGAGGACAGAATTGGGAACTTCATACAAAAAAGAACACTGACATAAATGAAATGTATATCATTTTATGTAAGACCTAAGTTACATGCCCACTTTGTAAAGAACAAGCATTAAAACAAATCCGATAAACGTACTGCTTAGCAACAATACCTACAGTAGAATACCTACACCTCTCTCTGACACGTCACCCAATGATATGAGGTTTGCCTTTTTATAATGTCTGTTATGGTATCATCATACAGGGAAGCGGAATGTTTATTGCAGTGCTAAAATTTGTGGGTAAAACCAATAGATTTACATACCATACATACTCCGGACCAGACCACACATTGATACGCACTTGGCTTCCCGACAGCACACATAACACACACAATAGCAGAGGCAAGCGATAAACATTTTGCATCTTTTAAGGAGATAGAGATGTAAGGCACTACAGTCTCAGAATAGGATGCAACTCTGAGCCTCTCTCTCCACCAGACCCAGGGAGACCCAGTGGCAGCATTAGGGGATGGAAAGACTCCTCGTCTCATTCTGGAATCTTCTAACTTATCACTCTGCTGTTTCATCACTCGCCTCAAAATCAGCAAAATCTCTACAAACGTGTACTCTGGGTGGCCAAGGGGTTAGGGAGAAGAGAATACGGAAGAACAAATCAAGAGGTACCAAAAGCTGTCCAGATTCCCAAGCCCATGGGACCTTTCAAGGAGAGCATGGGAGTTTGCATGGGATAGAGGGTAGAGATTTAGGCTATTTGTAGAAGAGAACAAGGATTTTGTGTGCTTACAGTCGAGTGAAAGGGCCCACATGGAGGGGCCCTCTCAATTTCGGGGAGGAACAAGAGGATGTTGTGATTGTTGAGAAGGAAGGGGAGGACGAGTAGGGGGAAGAAGAGGCTGAGGAGGAGGAGGAGGAGTCACTGTTCAGGGTGAAGACACTGGATACTGCTACATCCACAATACCCTGGCAAAGCTCTGGATAGAGTTTCCTAAAGGAAGAAGCAATAACAGTGTTGTCATGGCTGTTAAGAAAAGCAGCTAAATCAAATACGGTCAAAAGACAAGCAATAGAAATCCAAATGATATATTATCCAGCATGCAAAATCAATTCAAAGGAAACTTTACACTTCTCGTATAATTTAGGTTCACCAGGAAGTCGAAGCTAAAAAACATAAAATAAAATAAAAGAGCCATAGAGAACACTGGCAATATTTTCAAAATAGATCTAAGGGGCGAACTCTCAGTGGGGAAACAAACAAGCATGAACAAACAAACGAAGGTCTGACTAGAGTATGATCCAGGACTCAGGGTTAATTTGATCTCATCAGTGGTTTCTTTACATCAAAGCTTGCTTTTCTAACGCTGTGATGAAATTGAAATAATTGTGCCTGCGGGATAGGAAAAAGGACAGAAAGGAGGACAGAAAGATCTAAGGAGTGGTACTGACTGTGCGCAAGCCGGAGCCCCGTTGATCTCGATCAGCCACACCTTGAAGCTCTCATCCAACATGAAGTCAAAGCCAAAGAGCTGGAAGCTCTGATAGGACAGGTGCTTGGTGCTGATTGCTGGTTCAATACATGACAGACAGCTCCTGATGTTGGAGACAGGATCAGAGGTACAATACAATTAATCACAATCAAGCAGAAGTACAGTTCAAGAATAAAAAAGGACATGCAAAGGACAGAGGACTAAGGACTGAACAATTGATAAGGCTTGTAGCCTCAATCCAGCTGTGGTATAGATGAAAATGGAAGTAGGCTAAGAGAAAAACATACTTTATGATTTGCTTGATCTGAGGTAAGATGGAAGTCTCCAGGGCAACACTGTGAGTGGAGAGCAGGTACTGCCTGAACTCGTCGAAGAACATTTCGTTTCCTTCCTCGTAGCGGCCATAGTTATGAGAGTGCTCCTTCTGAATGCAGTGATTGGTCAGGTGGCTGGTCATGTCCTGGAGGTTGGAGCTGTTGTAGGGCTCAGAGGAAGTCCGCAGCACACCTTCTCGGTAAAGGTAGATGTTGTACTGATGGTCTACGAGCACCCAGCTCCTAACAACATCAAATGTAATGTATCAGAAACTTTACTATCCTGCAGTATTAGCTTCATAAAAATAAATAACAAGAATACCTTACCTGATGTCAAACTTGCGATGGCCCGGCTCAAGAAGTAGTGGCCTCTCTAGATATTTCTGAATGACGTGAACTTGACCCTGATTATCAATGTATTCCAGCAACTGATTTGCATCATGGGATATAAAAATTCCAGCACCTGCAATAACACAACCAATATAACCATTAACCGTATTTTACATTTAGTCTCAGACACAATATCGCCCTCTCTAATGCTTCCTTCACTTGCATTGAAAATGTATCAGAAACTTAAACATGAAAGAAGTATTAAAGTAGCATTGTAGTTTACCTTTTGCCCCAGCAGATGACTTGGCAATCCACACTGTTCCGTCTCCGCTTTCTTTTTTTGAGTGATAGGAAGCCAAGAAGACCTCGCGTTCATCCGTCTTTGGGTTGCTTTTCATGTGGCTAATCCCATTAGTCGCAGGAGCAACAGGAGTGTTGAGGTTGGTTGGATAGATGATGTAAGACTCAGGGAACCAGTTGCATGAGTCTCTCAATTCTGGACTGGTCTTAATTAATCTGTGATGTTGAGAACAAGCACCAATCATCTAACACCAAACTATTGACTATTTTACAGTGACTGTGATACTTTTCACACAAAAAAACAATCCTTAGCTAATTTGATTCTATGAAAATACAGAAAAGCCTACTTGACTAATGATGCCTTGCGGCACAGCTTGTCAGCTCCCCTGTAATAATTCACCAGTTGCATCAGCCCGGGTTCATGGCCTGGGGAGAAAAACAATGAAATTAAAGTAAGATAAAAGAAGAAAAGCTAAAATATTAAAATGAATAGTTTACAGTGCACATGACTTGACAAATATGTAAATGCAATACTGTATGCTTGACAGAGCAAGGTCTGGGGCTAGGCCTAGCTTTAATAAAAGGTCAGTGATCAAGGATGCAGTACATTTGCCTCCAGAATAGACAATGCAGGATGGGAAGAATGCTTCGAAAATTAGCATATGCCTCCAGCAGAAAGTTCCACCCACTGAAAGTGGTCTAACTTATTTTAAACGTGACATAAGGCAAGGCACACTGGATTTCGTCTCTAGTATATCACATGACATCATTCAAAATTAATTATTTTACCAAGACGTCCAAACGGCAGTCTGTTCCTTTCGCCCAACATCAAGTTGAATCTGGGATTGTCCCTTTTCAGCCTCTTCCATTGTCCAGTCGAGACGAGAATCTTAGAAACTTCAGCGTAAACGCTACTGTTGTCATCACGAGCGACAAATGTATACATTGTAGAATTCATTATGAACTATAATGTTCTGTCAGATAAATGAGGACAATAATTTCGATATTCACCCACTTCTAAATCATTGGAAGCAAGCTACGTGGGTCGCTAACCCGACTATCCAACACTACAGCCTGGCGAGGGGTTATCTCCGCAGAAGTCTGTGTGGCATGATGATTCAGTCATATCCAGTTTAGCTGGAAAATACTGAAAAGGTGTCGTATAACTGGAAGTCGTGGAACAGCCAAGTGAATGCCAGAAAGCCTAAAGAGTCATTGTAAATACTTAATATTACATGACAGACATGTTCACTCTTGGGTACCAAGATTAGGGTGTGCCTGGGCTTCTGGGTTGTCCCTCGATTTTAGATCCTCTGATTCCACACAGACACAGCTCAGACAGTGAAGACTGTGCTAGTGTCGGGACGGCAACTGCCTACGCAAAACAAATTAACTGCTTTCGTATTATCTACTTTCACAGATAATCATTTGGTTTGGTAATTAGCACATAATAAATCTACTTAAATGTGACTGTCTTCCATCACAGGCTCACCCCCGTTCCTTTCTTTATTCTCCGCAGCTGTCATCCTCGACCGTCAGGATAAACAGGAACTTCACAGGATTATGGTAGCTGTAGTTTTTATCGTCTACCATTGCTCCTCTGGATAACGCTTATAAAAATACTTTCTTTTATAAAAGTTTCCCTTTGGTATTTTTCAAACATTTGTATTCAATATCAAACGTTCATCACAATGGTAGTATCGTAACAATGTATTTAATAAGATTAACACACATATTTGATACTCAATATCCCATCAAGCCTAGCGTCAGTTTTAGAGGACGGCTATATTTTCCTCATTTCATTACTTTCGCCGCTAGGTGACGTAGTCAAGTCATTTTGGATTTAAAAACGTTTCTGTGCTGTGGATGTTGCATTTGTATTGTTAATTTATAACTTATAGTATAAATAAATAAAACAAATTGATGCATACGATATTTGCAGTTAATCCAGTTATGCTTTGACGTGAAAATAGAATTGGGTGTTCAATAAGATTCCCAAATTGTTGAGTGCACCTTTAAGATTAATCTGGCGGCAAATTTAGTGATCTGAATGACAGCCTGACTCTTCGTTAGAACAACGTTTTCCTTCTCCTAAAATATTTCATATATGTTGTAAGGACTTTACGTTGTACGTCAATCCAACTCTCTCGAAGCGAAGGCATAACTGGCTAAAGTACCAAATTGCAGGATCTTGTAGAAGTTGGCACACTGGTAAGCTAAGCTAGCTAGCGTTAGTTACTTGTATAGCCTACGGTGTGAAACCAGTTTGCCAGCTAGTTGCTTGGTCAGTTCATGATGAAAACAGCAGTGTCGCAGATTAGTAGCTAGCTGGTTATGCTACAGTATGTTGCTGACAAATGTATTCAGAAAGACTGTGTGACTCTTGTTCAAGTTTTCATGGACTGATGAAATGTTGACCACACATACTTCCAACGTATTCTTACAGGAGTTTATTGTTTGCCTGGATGCTTCTTGGGTTATGCATTGTTAATGTCTCCTGTCCCCACTCCTTATGCAGGTTGGAGCACGCCAGGCATGAGTGGTCCACACCTGGGCGAGTGGCAGAGGAGGTCCTTTGACATTTCATCTGGCACCTGCACACCTGAACAGACGGCAGACTCCTATCGGGCACATATCCTCGCCATTCAATATGCATGGGCGAGTTCCCAGCTCTCTGAGGCGGGCGCAGACAGCCTGCTCAGGACCTACTCCGAGCGCTATGCCGCAGTGCTGGACTCTGACGACCCTTGCACAGGTCTCAACAACTATGCAGAGAGTGCTCTGCACCTGGCTCGCAGTCAGAGGAACCACAGCGACAAATGGGAATCGTCCCTTACCAAGGCGAGTGTGCTGGAGCTGCCGTGCGTGCAGAAGATGATTCAATCTGGGACAGACGGTGGAAAGTCCCTTGTGGTGCCAGCAGATGTTAACATATCTGTAGGACAAGACAGTGGATGCAGCTCCCAGTCTCTACCCTCTACAGAGACTTTGCCCCTACTATTCAAGTCCACAGGACCCCCATTGCCCATGGCTGAGGGAAGCAGCATTTTTAGCCATCCACTGGGTGGTGCTGCAGACAGACCAAGGGGCTTTGACAGAATCTTGAGTAATGCCAATGCCTATGCTTGTCCACCACCACAAGCTCAGTCTCTATTTGGCCAGAACTCCCCAGTTTCCGTACAAGCAAACCCAGGCCCCACAGCAGGCTCACACAGTCACCAGTCTGCCTTCTTCCCTACCTCTAACTCCTGTAAGAGGAAGAACTTCTACAGCTCAGGTGGGGATGGGGGCAGGGAATCTGGGAGGGGGGCATCTAGCGTCCAGGCAGTGTCAGACTCACGGAGTGGTACTAACTTTAAAACGGCGAGGGAGAAGTTCATTGTTGACCAGCAGAAAAAACATTCCCACCAGACCCAGAGAGCTCAGCCGCCAGGTATGGCAGCTGCCATGAAGAAATCCCTGGGAGCCAACAGGCCACGAGGGACCTTCTCTAAGTTTGTGTCCCCTATGCCAAAGCAGGACGAAGATGAGGGTGGACCCTGCAACAACGCGGCTCAAGAGAGTCAGGTTACTGATGAGCGTCTTAAAAACTTTGAGCCCAAGATCATTGAGCTTATTATGAGTGAAATCATGGACCACGGACCACCTGTGGCCTGGGATGACATAGCAGGCTTGGAGTTTGCGAAAGCCACCATTAAGGAGATAGTAGTGTGGCCTATGCTGCGACCTGACATCTTCACTGGGCTCCGTGGCCCCCCCAAAGGCATTCTCCTGTTTGGGCCACCAGGAACAGGTAAAACACTCATCGGGAAATGTATTGCTTGCCAGTCAGGAGCCACCTTCTTTAGCATTAGTGCTTCATCGCTCACTTCAAAGTGGGTGGGCGAAGGGGAAAAAATGGTAAGAGCACTGTTTACCATTGCCCGCTGTCATCAGCCAGCAGTCATCTTCATCGATGAGATTGACTCCCTGCTGTCTCAGAGGACGGATGGGGAGCATGACTCATCCAGACGTATAAAAACAGAGTTTTTGGTTCAGCTGGATGGAGCAGCTACCTCCGCTGAAGACCGTATCCTGGTGGTGGGGGCCACCAACCGCCCTCAGGAGATTGACGAGGCTGCCCGTAGACGCCTTTCAAAACGCCTGTACATCCCCCTCCCAGAGGCTGCTGCACGACGACAGATAGTGACCAACCTCATGGCTCAAGAGAAGAGCCAGATAGGAGAGGAGGGGTTAGAGAGCGTTGTTACAGGAACAGAGGGCTTCTCTGGGGCAGATATGACCCAGCTGTGCCGAGAGGCAGCGTTGGGGCCCATACGGAGCATCCAGTTATGTGACATGGCCACCATCACAGCTGACCAGGTGCGGCCCATCCTACACTGTGACTTCCAGGAGGCTCTGAGGACGGTGCGGCCCAGTGTGTCACCCAAAGACCTGGAGCTGTACCAGGACTGGAACAAGACTTTTGGATGTGGACGTTAATCAGGGTTGCAACATGGACTGTTGTAAATATTTAGTGGTCCCTCCAACTCCTTACTTATATTTAATTGGACTTATGTCTTGAATATGTATTCGAGAATGTAAAATGATAATTTTCATCAATAAAATCTGCACACAAACAAAAAACTGTATATAGTACTTTTTTTACATTTACATTTCTGTGTAGATTGTACATGTTACCAAGTACATTATGACCAATCTGAAGAAGTTGTAATATGTTCCTAATAAAGTTACTTAAGAATGCACAGTATGTGGTGTGTTCATGTGGTGTAAAGCTACGGAAATGTGGCAAAGTTTTAGTTAGGGATGGGTGGGCTATGGAGTAATACAGCATGTTCCCTTTTCACTCCAATCTATCCTCTGCAAAGACAGTAGTTGCAGTCGGTCTTATAGTGTATCAGCATGTTTGTCATGCTTATGCAAGTATGTCAACGTCTTCTTGTCATTGGTATTCATGAAAGGCTTACTGAAACAGACTCCAACTATTCCAGTTTTTTTGCCAGGATCTGTTTTGCAGCATGGCAGGGGAAGTTGGGCAACATGGAGTATATCCTTGTTGCCCACAGATTTGCCCTTGCACAGTCTCTTTTCCTGTCACGCAACAACAGGAAAATGATAACGAAGAGGGCTTTTGAGTATATTCTTATAGCTTTTTATTGATACAGTAGCTACGAATTTAGGCAGGTTTTGGTATAACTGTATGGCAGAAACTTTGGTATCTGGCAGCCAAGTCTTGGTCCTTAGATGAATGAGGAGTTTTCAACAGAGAGTTTTAATGTAGTTGATCTCCTTTTATGTTGAACGCCTCTGGTCATACACTGCTAGTGGGTTAGAGGCAGACGATTATAGATTGTGCGCACATGAAATGAAATTGTCATGTAATTTTTATGAAACAATCTTTGAGAAACTGGAAGACCATGAAAAAAGGGTTTCATTTATTTTTCATCTTTTTGTCAAGATGCTAATTAATATTTCAGAGTTCTGTGGTTGGCCACAGTATTGAAACTTTGTTGAAGACGCCAGCAATGCAAGTAGTGAGCATATCCCCCATGGCTGGTGGAAGAACTCAGAACAGCAGGACTCCTCCCAGGTGGATCTGGACAGATGCATAGCATTCCTCTGGTACTGGGATTGGATGCAGGTCCAGATTCTTCCACAGTGGAGAATATGTCCACCTAACACATATTTAACACCTCAACTTCTCAGACAAAGAGTGATAAATGTTAAAAACCTGAGCTTTACATGCAGCTGTGGTATTACTAATGCACAGAGGGAATTATCCTTAGCCAAGACAATATAAGCTGACCATCAAGCACACAGTAAACATGCTGTATTTGCCATGTATCTGTGGGACAAATTATCTTATGTAACTATAAGATTTAAGTTTAAGTGACTACCCTGCAAAGATTCCTGACCTAAAACCCATCAAACACATTTGGGATCAAATCTAACGCCATATGCAAGCCAAGTCCAATCACCCTACATCAGTGCCCAACCTCCCTAATACTCTTCAGGTAGAATTGAAGCTAATCCTGCATCCATGTTCCAACGTCTATTGGAAAGCCTTCCCAGAAAAGTGGAAACCAACTCCATAGTAGTGCTCATGATTTTGGAATGAGAGGTTCAACAAGCAGGTGTCTGTGAACTGAGCTGTGTCCTCATGCTATTGGCCATATAGTGAACATTGTAGATCGTTTACCCTCAGTTCAAATGAAGTTCATAATATATGTAGTCCAACCACATCAGACACTTCTTTCTTAAATTAAATCATAGTTACAAATGGGAAGACATTTTCCCTTGATCTGAGACCCTGGACATAACCTGGCATGGTCAAATAGGATCCTCCCTCTTGAATTGGTGAACTCTCTGATTCTTAAATGGTGGAGTATTTTAGTAACTGGCCGAAAGGGGAAGTGAGATTTGGGATTCTGGCGGGGTGTGAGTTTGTTGGCCGGATTATCCCTCTCATGCAAATGTCCTCCCTCCCCTATTAGGTCCCAGTGAAGCGTGGGGGGGCTACGCGCTGGCCACAGCTGCTTCCCATTTCTGCAGAACGCCACAGCCGCCATCTGGACGAGACCGTCGCTGCGCAGCCCTGATGAGCTCCTCTGCCGGCCTCTGTGTCTCTCCAGGCAGGCCTGGTCCTTTGAGCCCTGGCCCCAGCCTCATGCTCCACTGCCTGATCCCTGCTGTCCCATCTCTGCTGCAGCTGCCTGTACTCCTCTGTGTACTAGCTGTCCACTCGCTTGCTCCGAGAGTCCTGGCACCTCTCACTCACGCTGGTCCTTTGGGTGATCGAACTCCACTAGGTCCCCTTCTCTGTGTACAAGCATTCAAGCCCTTGATCTGTATGCAATAACACTGTCTTTTTGTGTTTTGTGTGTGTGTGTGTGCATATGTGCGCCAACGCACTTATGTCTGTATAAGATACGGAACTTTGGTTGATTTTAATTTCATGGGATATGTTTCAGTATCCAGACCTGTTTTTAATTAGTGCTATTTAAATAATAGTGCTAATAGTCTTTTGTACTTATTATTAATAGCCAGACTAAAGTTTGGTTTTGAAACATTGTCCTTTATTATTGTGTAGACATGAAATTGTATACATATTTACTCATATTCTCTATCTCTACAGTTAATGATGGAGCAAATCCAAATCATCAATCTTTTGACATTCAAACGTACAGTATATATAGAACCACTGAGTAGTCATATATTCATTATAATTCAAGGTTATCCAAACCACCTGTATGTTTTAGAAAATGTTTATTTTTTTACATGAGTGTGAATGTCAATCACTCAGAATCTCAGTTTTTTCTTGACAGGTAAAAACAACACCTTGAATAACATTTTAGCTTAATGATCTCTGAAAGTTTCAGAAAGTGAACTTAGGCTACAAACTACATACCTATATTAGTAACCTACTGAATTAGGTTGTGTGTAGTTTGAGGTATGCTCCACATAATTCCAATCTGAATCAGTGTCCCAGGAATATCTATAATTTTATAAATTGTCCATCCATAAACCTAGGAATATCCTAAATTAAAGTATCTTAAATTGCTTTACAGTAGTTTCCAGAAATCTCCGCTGGACATTGTTACTTTGTGCTTCTTTTCTGAGGGTGTTACAGTAGAACACAGTACAACCTTGTCCAGGCAATGTCTAGCCACATGTACTGTAATTAATTAGTAATTGTACCATTGTTTTAGTAATCATAAATTAAGATGCAAGTACTCTGTAGGCTTTCCTGTATATATTTTAATATTGGTTAGCATGGAACTTCTCACATCTTCAAATGTACACAATGTGTGTAGATTTGTGCTGGCCAATCATTAGACATTTTCAAGAACAAGCATTCAGTATACTTTGTATATGTAAAATATCGTTTATTGATATTTTGCAAGCATAAATGAGTCAAACAAAAAATGTAAACACCTCAAAAAGACCTGTTGTAAAAGACTGCAGACAAAAATAAACATCTTTCAGTGAACAGTGGCCACCTAGGTATTTAAAACTCAAGTCCACTGAATACATTAACGAGCTGAAACATGATATATGTTTTACGATATAGGATACCTGGACCAACTGCAATAAATTACAAAAAGAGACATGCATTTACACAGCATAAATAATGTATAAAATGTAATACAAAAGAACAAGAGGTTATAAACAAACTAAAAGGGTACTATATAATCTCCAACAGTGATGTTTACTGTAAACCTACAAACATCTTGCATTTAAGGTTTAGAAAATGATTATTTAATAACAATTTGCATTTCAAGCAGTTCCTTGAAAAATGAATTTAAGATGAGACAATGTTATTCTTTTATTCACAATTACACAACTCAGTTGCCTGGGTACACTGTGACATTTATACATTCTAAACAGGTTTTCGAAAGGTAAATGAATGTATGAACAATACAGTATGTGACATGATACCTACTGCTGAGGCACACAGATTTTGTAGGTTCTCTTGAATTCACTGAAGAATAATCTTAATACCCTTTTACTCCACTAAAAAAGTTGATTCTCAACTTAGTTTTCTCTGAAACATAGTTTTGTCTCAATCATGCATCATGAATCATGTTGTTGAAAAAACACTCAATTCAAAGGGTATCTGAGTGGTTTTTGTAGGGTTATCCATGATCTGTGTTTGTGTGTGCGTGCGCTTGTGTGTGCGTGCATGTGTGTGTGTCCATCTCAGTAGCGATGCTCCCCTCGCGTCATGTGCGAGGAGAACTCGTAACGGTCCTGACTGCGGTGGCCACAGAGGTTGCACTCAAAGGGATCTCGGAAGCCGTGGCAGCCCATATGGATGGTGTACATGACGTGGTCCAGGAAGAGGACACGGCAGTGTTCACACCGGTACGCCCTTATCTGTTCCCCATCCCCACCCACCACCTTGAAACACTCAGAGACCATCTCCATGTTGGCCCGTATGGCCTCGTACTGCCGCTGCTGCTCTTCTTTCACCAGGGGCATGACGCCATTGCGGCCCCCGGAGGTGATGTGGTTGGTCAGGTAGATGAGCCCTGGGCCCCCAACACCGGCTCTCTCTTCGTTGTTGCTCTCTGTGTCGGTGGAATCCTGGCCGCTGGGGCTGGGAGAACCATCCTTCTCACTGGAGGCCGACTTGGACTTGGACAACAGCAGCAGGTTCTCTGCGGCGCTGTCTTTAGCTGACAGGCCATGGTTGGCTGTTGGGCCCTCGGAGGGGGGCTTGTGGAGGGGGAACATGGGGCCCGTGGCCACGTCAGAGGAGGAAGCTGGGGAGGTCTGCACCAGCGGCCGCAGTGACTCAGCTCCCAGGTAGCTGATGGCGCTGTTGATAGCCTGGTCGATGACATGCGGCTGCATCAGCTCCCCCCCACCGCCCGCCTCAAAGGAGAGGTCCGACAGACGCTTCTCACCTGCAAGAAACAGAGAGAGAGGATGAAAATTACACCAAGGCTGGCATGTGACACAACAGGCCCTGAAATGTACATCCACACAACATCTTATTTTGACTGATGAGAATCCTCACTTTATGTTTTTTCCCCAGTAATTCATGGAATTACTGTGATGTTTTGTTGTTTTTGATACACTTGAAAAGTTTCACTTTCTTTTTTCCCCGGATAGGGTACTATTAAAGGTGCATGCTCTTCAGGAGCAATCTAAAACAATTGTTTTCTTCATAAAATAACCCGTTTAAGCAATTATTTTGACACATTAACAGCATGAGCATGATCAGATGATGCCATTTTAATACACAGGATGTACTTCTGCAGAGCCAAGGTGGCAAAAAAGTAATGCAACTTATGTACATACAACTTTTTTTTGTCCACAAAGATTGCTCACACTTTCAAATAAAGGCTATTGACTGTACACAAAGAAAGCAAATTTTGGCCCTTACCCACAAACTTCTGTGGCATAGTGCTCTTACGTTTAGCTACATTATTAGCTAGTCTGTCTAGCACCAAAGCTCTGTCAGATCCCGTCTGGGTTAAGTCTTCCCTCTGCTCATTCTGGTTGCTTTCTTCCTTTACTACTGGAAAGCAAGACAGAGAAGTAGATTTCAGAGTCAAAAGATTAGAGAATCTGACCCACTAAAATGTTAAAATTATGTGTCATGTTCTTTCATTGAGCAGAAAAGGAATGACTGATTTTTTTTTATTGAATGTGTCAAGGTAATTTTGAAAAGTGCTTGCCACCAGCACAACCCAGTTGTACAGGTGGAAAAGAAAACCCATCCTTGCATTGCAACACTCATCAACAGTTTTGATGATTACAGTACAAGCAAAGCAGGAGGATCAAACTCTGTATTTACAAACATATCTTGACAAACGCTTCACTTTCTACTAAACTCATTAAGATTCATAAACTCCAAGTGTATTTAGTGTTTTTTTTTCTTCTTTTTTTCTTTCTTCATATTTTAGACATTCAGCTATAGTCTTATTTTAAGATGAATTTCCCAAAGCTTAGTTCAAATATTGTTACATTCTTAATAAAATAGAAATTAGAACAACACAAATGAATAACATAAAATCTGACCTGTAGGTGGAATTAGCAATTGCAACATAGTTCATACATTAAAGTTGCTGTCATGGAGAGTGAGTGTAGGGTAAAGTAGGTCACCAGTGGAGTGTGGGTGTATGTGTGGGTCCTGTGCGTCTCTGACTAACCTGTATAGATGCTGTTCTGCAGCCCCATGCACTCGAGGTAGTTGTGACAACGCTCCTTGTGCTCCTCTAGAGAGCTGCGCTGCTTGTAGCTCCGCCCACAGTATGCACACTTGTGGGGTTTTCCAACTGCAACAAGATGGACAGATTCAAAACTGAGTTCAATAAGTCAGGGGTAAATTATTAATTTTGATGACATCAAATCCAGCAATAAATCTAAAGGATAAATCATACACGTCAAACATAACCTACCATGGTGCCAGTACTCACCAGAGTGTGTGCGAAGGTGGCCTGTTAGGGCATCCCTCCTGCGACAGGCGTAACTGCAGAGGTGACACTTGAAGGGCTTTTCCCCCGAGTGCAGCTTGATGTGGCGAAGCAGGTTGCCTTTCTGGGTGAAAGAAGCACCACACTGGTTGCACTGGAATGGTCGCTCGCCTAGAGACAAGGAACAACACAGAATATGCTGTTAGTACCATCAAAGAGTGCTTACATTACAATGTTGAACGTAAAGTCTATCTGGCCAATTTGAATTCAAATTTGGCAGGTATTAATAAAACAAATGGTATTAATGTTGATGTAAACATCTCTTGAATGGGAATATTTGGTTACTACATTTGACAATCATTCTGTAGTAACGAATCTAATGTGAACACAAAAAATATAAATTTTTTAAAGAATCGCATTGTTTGTGAGTTTGTTTACCACTCAAGATTTTAGCTTAGCTCAACAGAGAAGCCCCTGACAATAATCAGTGAGGTGTAGGGCCATTGTCTGAATCCTACTCTGCAGAGGCACGATCTAAACAAACACCCGTCTCCCCTATTGTACCACTGCCGTGTGAGTGTGGGGTCACTGTACTACACGAATCCCAAGCACCAGGACATCCTCAATGATAGGGGGGACTCGGGGCAGAGCCCAATCAAACAGTGTGAGAGGGTTGCTGAGCGGAGTGACACTCCATTTCCTCGTGCTCTCTCTGCCCCTGTGAGCCGCCTGGCGCTCTGATCGAACAAGAGCCTTTCAGACTCAGGCTGCCAGCTCCGTAATGCACCACTGCCTAGGTCAATTTGATCTGAAAATCTCATTTTTTCCTCTTCTTCGTCTCTAAAATAAGAGCCACACATCACAATGCAAATTCAACCTCATTTGAATAAAGAGAAGGAAACACTTTGTGTTGAGAGCCAGTCTTCCTGATCAGCGCTTCTGGAATAAACCAATATCCAGCCTCTCCGAGTGTTGTGGCATTCTGTGAGAACGTTTTAATATGCCTTTTTTTTTTTTCAAAGGCACCCATAAAATAAGAGTCACCAGTGAAGCAGCAAAAATATATAAAAAAGAAAACTCATTAAAAATGCATTTCAGGAGCAGAGACTCACCACTGAATATTTTCTATTTAAATAGGAGGCACTTCATTATATCTTTTATTATATATTCTTTTGCATTTACATGAGTCTAGTGTTCCTTTCTTCCATTTTGGGTTTCATTAGTTTCTAAAGCTTGGCAGTTAAGTGCCTTTTTGAAAAGTGTTCCCCCCCACTGGTTTGGGTCCATTACAATAGAATATCAATTTTGAAATTTAAAAAAAACTTTAAGTACTCTGATAATTGTAATTTTCTGAAGATTCCATTTAATTGGTGAATATGTTGTGTTTCAACTTTAAAATATGGAAATGTATAGAGTTTTTAGTCTTAAAAATTGATCTGACAAATGTATCAGAAGCTAAGACCCTATCGGGATAACCTGAAAAAAACAAAAAAGATAATTACTTAATCCTCAAAATATGTTTCACATTTGTTTAAGGTAAAAACAATCACTCATTGGGAATATGTTATTTGTATATAAAACTGTACTTCCAATCTTGACATCTTTTTCAACAGGATTCCAAGCCAGATGATACATTCCTCAACACAAATAGTCACATCTATCACGTAAGTGAAACCTAACCAATAAATGATTTTAAGATACCTGCTAGTACAACTGATCTTTCTTAGTGAAAAAACTAAAAAGGTAATGGTAAGTTAAAGTGCTGCCTCCATCAACCACTTATTCCTACAAATTCAGTTCAATTTGACTGGAACGTTGCGACTTAATAGTTGTGCTTCTGTAGTTTAATGGATGTCAAAGTGAGAACCCCAAAACTGAGGGATTTGCATCATCATTGAACATCACCAAATACACTTGTGGAATAGATAGATAAATGAATAAACAACTAAATAATCAGTAATGACAAATTTACACAAGACTTGAATCAGTAAGCTGTATTGTTGAAAGGAAAAAAAGGAGTGAGCCAGACCAACCCTTAGAATGTTCTAGAAAACTTTGCTGTCACTTCCTACAGGACAGAAGCCACAGTAGAACGCTTTCTGCTACTTCGACTACTCCACCACTCACATACAGCAACTCCCTGTAAGGCTAGCAGTAAGCATGGGGGCAAAGGAAGGGGGATAAGTATCGCAGATGGCTTACCAGTGTGGCTTCGCTTGTGCACCATCAGCACATTGGGACCAATGCAAACTATCCCACAGATATCGCACTTGAGCTTCCCGTTGGGCAGGCGGATACCCCCCGCCGAGGAGTAGGCCTTGCTGTCATGGCCTGCGTGCGAGCCGTTCACTTTGGCCCCCGAAGCATCGAGCACGCGCAAGTCTTCCGCACCCTCCTCCTCCTCGCCATTCATCTCACAGGCGAGCCCATTCTCCTCGTCACTGCGAGCCTCAACTTTAATATTATAGGCTGGAAAAGAGGGCAGTGGGCCTGTTTAGAATACGAGCATGCTTCTGGACAGCTGTACTTGACTATGATATATAAGTGCATGATTGTACAATATGTCTTAATGTTATAAAACCTATGGACGATTGTTTAAATGGTCATTTTATTTGGGGAATGTTTCGATTCCCTTATATATGTATATTTTTTGTCATGTTAGTCTACGCTATTGTTTAACGAACAAGGAAATCAGCTTGAACTGGTAAATAGTATCAGTTCTTTTCAAAAGATGCAATTGAATGTGTTCATATTAAAATGACCTATATAGTGACACTGTAATGGCATAGTGGTGTAAAGCACATCATCGTAGTGAAGTACCATAGCAATGCTTAAAGCAATGACAGCAATGCCATACAAGTGATCCTTCATTATCTATAAGCAAGGAGATCTCACTCTCATCATCACACTTCTGTGAAACAAATGACAGCCAGATAAACAGGAAACAGAGACACAGGAAACAGTGTGAAACTAGGGACAGCAGCGGTGTAAACCAACAACAAAGTATGGTAAATGCACACCCGAACACACACAGAGAAATACAAACAAGCTCACAGACACACATAAATAACCCCCAAACAACAATAAAACATTCTTCTGAAATTTAAGATCAAGGAAACTTTCGGATGCACATAATCATACCCTAAGATGTCTGTCAAGTGTTACATGAAGAAAGGATGACATATTTGTAGTCAATTTGTTGTATGTAAAACGTTGTATCTATGTCCACTTAAGTTAACTGAACTGTCCTAAGGGTCAATCAAATCATACTGGGGACAGATTTTATTCTTATCACCATAATGAAAGGACAATCCATAAGTAAGAACTGTGGGTTCCCTATCTTGCAAACCCAACTACTGGCCTGAGGTTTGCATGCCATGGCGGTAGCCTGATTTCCTCATGTCTCTAACTTTGTTTGTACAAGTTAAGAGGAAGAAGTGGAAATAATGAAATATAGGAATCTGAGGAAAAGGGGAAGCATTTGAAACAGAGCCTGTCTAACTGAAATACTAAGAATTATGGAGAAGTGACAGAAAGGGAAGCATATACAAGGATTTGTAAAACAGTGTAACTGAAACAGGCTCTTTGTGGGAAGCCTGTTTTCTCTAAAACAACAAGGGAACAATGTTCCCATCATGCATGATTCATCAAGTAAGAGTGCAATGGACATGTGCGTGTATGTGGGAACTAATGTAAAGGGGAACGAGATACCTTACGTAGTACTAACTTTGTCCTACTGAAATCAATTTGGCAGTGTTTATCATCAAATAAATGTCCCAATAATTGGATCTGCTTGATTGGCCTGAGTTGTGTCAGCATACGAACACATACATTTGCTGCAAATGTGTGATGAAGAGAACCTAAACAACACAGTATTTTTATCAGCAGAAAATGTAACAACAGGCAGGATACAAAATCCAGGACTCGACCTCTTGTTACATGGGATGAAGAGGTCACTGGGGACCACAGAAAGACTGCACACTAGTTAAATATGTCACATACAACTCACATTGTCTTACTAGATAAATATGGGGTGCTGGACACGATTAAAATAATGTTTCTATTAAAACTGTATTATCATCCTGGATCTTTCGAAAAACATAACTGCTGTAGATGTTACCCGATTTAACAGTGCCTGAAGCTGAGAAAAAATGTACTACAGATACTATACATAACTTGGTTCTTGTTTCTGAGAGCAGTTATTTATTCGCTTAAAAGAGCGCATTGGCTCCAGGTATTTACAGCCGTGTGTCAGAGTGGTTCTTTGGGGAGAAACTGCACCTTCAGTGGTCTATGCTGACCCTGGACTTGTCCCTCTCAGTCCCTCTCTGACCCACACGCTAATAGCTGCAGTAGACAGTGCTATTGACCCCTGCCAGCCATACAGAGGAACTACGAATACCAGGCGGCAACTTCTCAGGGATATGGGGAAGTTGTGACTAAATAAGTGATGGGAAGAAGAGCTTTTACTTATCATGTTTGTCACACAGTAACACATCCTGATTTTCTCGTTTTGGGAAGCGTGTCATATTGCAGAGGGAAGACAAACAATGAAACACCATTAAAATTAATTACAAGATGAACATATATGTATGAATGTTAGAAATTGACTTAATGAGAGAATGAATGACCATAACTCAAAACCACATGGAAATGTGAGCTTTGGAAATGCCATAATCAACTAAAGGATACAAATTAGCGAAAGAACTTCACACAATGTGTGTATTGTGGAAGTTAAGAGAGCAAGTTGGAGGTTCCTGTAAACTTGCTACTGTGTTCACTGCCTTAAAAATACCTCAGTGTGCTAGCTAGGCTGGGGAACCACATATGTGTCAAACCACTCAACCCCAATGCTACAAATTGTCGATGACAAACATAAAAAACTGAGTGCACTTTTCCTTACTCTTTTTTTTAACTGTGCTTTGCAGACACCGAAACAGCAACAACTGTGATAAAGGATAGTCCATGCATTACTTACATACACACATAAATAGTATCAGCAAAAATATACATGACTTGTCATGCCTATACATATGGTACGTAAATTTGATACACTGACTGGATTGTTTAGAGATACCAATTTTCACCCATGAAAAAAGTGGCCTTGCTTTCGGGTGTCGAGCTTCCACATTATGGCTCCCTGGCCCATATTCAGCATCCTTAGCTCATCAAGGCCTACGTAGTTCAGGATCCTGAGAGATAATTATACCTCCCTGATGCATTCGGGGGTTTATCAAAGCCCCAGTGATGCAGTGCAGATATATAACAGTCACTTCCTCTCGCACTGGTGATTAGATCTGCAGGGAGTCTAGAGCAACACACATTCACACCCTAACACACGCACAAAACCATACCCTCCATTACCCTTCTCACACTTGCTTTCTCACATACAAAAAGGGCATTTCAGCATTAATACAAAACCTACATAGTCTATATCTTAAACTAATTATTGACATATATTCTTGCAAAAGCTTCTGCCCACACATCCACAGGGTTGCCTACTTAGCTGTCATGACCCCTCAGTTGTTACTTCTCCCTCCATGCTCATAACTATCTGATAAATGCAATTGTTAAATTAACTTGGAAGTTGTAAGGACACTCAAATCAATCATATTTGGTTCACACAGATTACCAAGTTTTGTTCATTGTTCCCAGGAAATCTTGATAAATATTTGCGTCATTTGTATTTCAGTTTTTAGCTTTGATAATGTCACTGACTCATCGCAGGTTTAAGAAGAGTCATAAGGAGAAAACAAGGACCGACTGGCTGAACCACAACTGCCTATATCTGCTTCCATGTATGTTCCTTTCTCATCCAGATGGACTGAATGAAGTCAAGTAAGTGTCATTTAGATCAGGATGTACATGTAAAATCTTTCGAAAGAAAACTTGCTTTCATGTCAAATCAATTCAACAAATGTTACGGAGACTTAACAGCGGGGAGTCATTGTGCCATAAAAAGGACTATACCAGATCCTCTGGAGTTCTAAAGTCAAAGTCTAGTTTCTAGAGTTTAGAATTATGTTTCACAGTGAGCTTGAAGGAACATGTGAGAATGATGTTACAGAGACAGCTGAATAATACTTCATGTAAAGAGCATTGGTGAGGGGTGGAGATGACTGTGTGCGCTAAAAGTACAACAGTTGAAGAGTGAAAGCGGCAGTGAGGGAGTGTGTGCAGGTGCATCGCCTGTGCGGTGGTGTGTGAGTGTGTGTGTCTGTAATGATCTCCGAGTTTGGCTCTGCTCCTGAAGACTTTATCTCCAGGAGTGTTGAAACTGCCTGATGGCAAGTTGTTCTTAGGAAACTCTTGCACATCGTTTTTTCTGTTTCCTGTTGCTTCTTACTAAGTGAAGCTTCTTCATGACAAGATTGCAGTGGCTGCCCACAAGTGAACACTGGAAGAATATTCCAGCTTCATTTGTCAAATAAACAGATTTTACTTCATCTTCATGTCAGGACAGCTGTTATATTGATGTATTTACTTAATCGTCATAATATCAATGGTATTCCCTGGTTTAAGGTTTTACTACATCATCTTATCAAGACTCATTAGTCATTCCTTAATTTTAAGTATATCATTAACAGAACATGGATGAGAGGGACTTTCTTTTCTAATGCCAATGACCTAAATTAATATTTTTCCATCAGTAACACCAAGGGATTTGTGCCACTGAATATCTCCCATTTGACAGGAACATATAAGTTATTCAGAAGGGGCAAATAAGTTAAAATAAAGGAAAGCTAAAATGTCTATTTATATTATTATTGTTTTAGTTTTCATTCCATTTTTGTATTGCTGTTGTGGATATTATTACTGTTTGAGAACAACCTTTTATAAGGTTATGCTGATAAAAATGCAGGTATTGACTTCAGGAAATAGTGGTGCACAGGGCAGTCTAGTTGTGGGAGTATGGTGTGACTGTGAGAGGCTCAAACCTACAGAGAGCAGCTGTCACTCACCTTGCAACCCCTTGTCCCTGTTGTTCTGTTGGTGGGCGGAGCTGGCAGACAGGTCCTCTGGAACAAGCATGGCCTCCTCCCCATCCTCAGATACCTCATTGGGAAGGGGGCTGTCCCTGCCTGGGAGGAGGTCCATCAAGTACAATTAATCACTCACCACAAAATGGAACAATTCCTCAACTTAAAAAACTAACTTGATCCACTTTGTGAGTCATCCGTTCCAATGTGCATTAGACTGTGGTCTCCGTGTTTCAGTGTGGTGTACCTGGCATTTGGGACATCTCGTGGGCCTCCTCCGTCTCCATTCGGTGCAGGTACTCTAACAGAGAGAAAGGAACATGTAGGTGTGATTCAGATTAAGCAACAAACAGACAGAAAATACTGTTTGTCAGAAAAGGCAAAGCCAACTAAAGGGGTTCCCTTTTCTCTGTACAACTCTGTCACCCAAGTAAGATAACTCTTGTCTCATCTGCAGACACACCACTATCTTCCACATTACATTACAAAGAATTACAGACATTTTCATTACGAGTCTTGACAGAGAGGCTTGGGTAGAAGAGTGGCTGGGCGTAAAGGTGTGGGGGGGTGGTGGGAAGGGGGGCTGTTTGGGGTTGCTGGGAATGAGCTTTCAGACCACATTTGTTATTTATTGTTAATTTCCTGCCACGTAATCATCCAAAAATGCAAACTGACTGCCGCAAAATTAAGCAGAAAATTAACTGGCCCCAGGTCACTGAGGATGCGGGTGTTTGCTGTGCCCAGCTGATCGGCGCCCGTGTTCACTCTAATTTACTGAGCATGCATCACTGAGCCCGCGGCCCGAACACAGACGTGTGTGACTCCCAATCAGAAACAAAGAGAGAGAGGGAGGGAGGAGAGAGATGGTGTGGCAGTGAGAGGAAGATAGAGAGGGAAGGGAAGCAAGTCAATGAGTGTGCAAGAAGGGTGAGATGGGGGTGGGGGGTGAGAGGAAGATAGAGAGAGATAGAAAAGGGAGGGGACCATGACAGGGAGTGTGTGAGAGGGGCAAGACAAAGAAACAGAGTGAGGTTGGACAGGAACAGAAAGAGAGAAGGAGCAGGCTGAAGGGCCGGCAAAGTTACTTCTTTTTTTTCTGTACGAGGCAATTTAGTGAGGAGCGCATCCTGGCCAGGCCTGCATATCTGAGGAGTCACCAGTGCGCGTGGCCCCATTAATAATGGATGGCCCTCAAGCCTGCAGCAGATGGGCCCAACAGCCTCAGCCCCAGCTCCACCACTTCAAGAAGCCCTTGGTGGAGCCCCTGCCCAGCCCAGCCAGCCACACAGGGAGAAGTGAAGCTCCCTAAAATAGCGAAACAAGCCCGAGGGAGAAGGGGAACCTAGGCCTTCCTGTTTTACTGACAGATGGCTCCACACATTTGGAACAAATAGTGGGAAGCAACCAGACCCTTCTGTCGCAACGCACAATGTTGTGCGGAGCAGAGACTTAAGTCAGATGTTTGACAGCCACAGACACCCAGGGCCCAAGTGGTAGAGGAAGAAGGGGCAAAGGTCACTGGTGCAGATGATTTGTAAGGCACAGAGGGCATTGCGTGCCACTATGTTGAAGGAGAGGACTCTGTGCTGTACCACCATTCTTAAGCATCTGGAGTTGGGAGGTCAGGAGGGGGTGGTATTCTCATGTGCCCTTTTTTCTAGGCAGATGGCGTGAGGGGAAATAGCGACAGTGTTTGCAGGGGGCTGTGGCAGAAGCAAAACATTAATTCATATATTCAACCACAACCCAGTTGTGTAGGCATGTGGAGAGAAAGGTGCACAGCAACTTTCAGGAAGTAGATTATTTAAATCCAAATACAGCATTTTCAGTTTTTGTCATAGATGACTGGACTACAATTAAATGTTTAAGGCGTTACATAAAACATAAGATGTCTTTACTGTATGGTAGCTTTTATTCTATTGTTCAAGATGTTGTTCAGCTTTTATTGTACATTAAAGCTTAAAAAAATGTTGTTTAAAATGTCATCAAGTAAAATTGTATTTGTAGATGCTTTTTAGAGACAAGACGAGTTTTTGGTTATTGTGACATTGCTGGTGTTAGCTTCTATAGTAAAGGGTCTTAGTATGCTTGGTTAGGGCAGGAAGAGTCTTGGCCATGGGTCTGAGTTTTCTCTCTTTACAAGAAGAGACAGGAAGAGGGTTGTGGTATAACACTCTTAGTCCCAACTCAAGGGTGTAAGTGTGTGTGTGTGTGTGTGTGTGTGTGTGTGTGTGTGTGTGTGTGTGTGTGTGTGTGTGTGTGTGTGTGTGTGTGTGTGTGTGTGTGTAGGAGGGGTGGATTAGGGTGGGGGTGAGGGGGCTGCTCAAATCAGGTTGCAAACCTACATGAAGGAGCAGGGTGGAGACCAGAAACAGAGCAAACCGTTAAACAGTCAGACGCAGAGGACTACAGAAGAAGACTTTGGATACATGAAGGAATTTGGCATATGTATTCATGACCAAATTAATATATAAAAAGGCTATCCCTAAATGTGGATCCCTAAAAAAAAAAGTTTAACTGAGTTTGAGCTTGAAAAGAGGGTATCAACATACAACATCCCACTTCTTCAAAGGGGCCCAGTCCAATGAAGCTTATACACATGACAAGTTACTAAAGCAGAGCATATTGGCTTTAGACAGCATGTTGATACTTTTAAATTGATATATTATTATGATATTTTTAAGAATATATGTGTTTAAAATGTTTTTGCTGTTACCTATTTTTGCTAGAAGTACAGATAGAGAGTTTTGAAAGCAGGTTGGGAATGTTTTATTTAAAGTTTAAATTTGATCCATCTACATATGTTAAAAATACTGCGAAATTCCCTTTTACCAAATACTTGTAGATTACTTCATCTGAGTCATGGCTGTTCCTTCCTCCTAAAACCATCTGTTGTAAGGCATATCCTAAGCCAACACCTTGTTCAATCCATCTAACAAAACCACAAAATGAAACCCTGCTGTACTTGTGCTGTACATGCTGTTGTCATAACTAAGATTAATTAAAATCACAAAAAACAATCAGTGACCCACTTGTAGGTTTTTAATTAATATGACTGAATGATTTCCATACTACCTCTATCCATTTAACGGATATTTTTTATGAAATGTAAGATGTAAATAGGAAGATATTTTAACAGAGGTGAAAGTTCTGTGGGAATAGCTATAGAAATTATAGAGGCCTTAAGTTTCCTTAACGGGTCATATAAGTTAAACAACATTCATTTGCATTTGACACACTTCACCAGTCTGGTATTCACAATCATTTTAATAACTGCCTGTCTTCTTCTGCCCCCTCCTATTTCTTTTATCACTGACAAGGAAGCTGATGCCTCCATCTAGATGTATTTGTTGTACCTTTTTGCATTTAACACGAGTCCGTTATGTGATGTATGTAATGTGATTAAATACAGATTGATATTTTTCCCGAGAATAATTTGTTATTCAAGCTAAAACACTTTACTTATGTTATGCTCTAAAACCGAACTTGAAAACTGAAAACTATGAGACGCAGGCAAATGTCGTCTAAAAGTCTGCATAGGGTGCCTGTGTTAAAAATTAAAAAAAAAGTCTAAACATGCACCAATAAAAAGGGAAATTACTTTGGGCATATGATGCGTTTCTCCTATTTAGCAAGTATTTCATGAGTGCTGTTTCATGGAATATTGTTTGCTACTCATCTCAGTTTCACAACGGAGCAAAACTATAGTGAGTCCTGCCCACTGAAAAGTTATTACAGTATCAACACACGGGTTCAGATCAAACCAATCAATGACTAGAACCGTGGATTGAAAGCATCAAAGAGTAGCTAGTGTATTTTATTTCTACAAAGAAACTTTGGGTTACAATCACTCTGACTAATTATAATCAACGATATAGGTCATTTCCTGGTTTTGTAAAAGATGTGCTGGCTTATGTTTAATAATCATAAATCTTTTAGTGAAAGTTTGAATTTAACTCAGGCTTAATGTATAGTTAACTTCAGAAGGATAAAATCTATAACTTTGAATGGAAATATTCTGGATGCGAATAGTTGCAACAGGTGGCCTGGTAGACAAGAATTCCGAAACTGATAGTAGCTACCCTATCCAGCTATCCTGTACTAAAATAAATCAAAATAAGCATTGCCTTTTTTGACAACAATATTTGTTTTTAATCAGAAGTCAAATATTAAGGGAAATATTTATTGTTTTCAAGTGCTGTGCTGCTTATTCCCACATTTCCAAGGAGAAAAAGTAAGGAAAAATAGGAAAATATTCCATTATTTTGCTAGAATTAACATTAATCTTAACATACTTTTTTAAGTGATCACACTACGTATTAAAATGTACACGCAGAGCACTCATATTTTTTCTTTTTTTTTTGCAAAGTCCGTTACATCCGCCCTACTGGATATTAGAGACGCTCGCGCACCTGCTCCGATATTTGGATAATGTTTTCCATCAAGGTATACTTACTGTTTTTATATCAAAAGTAAGGCCTTTTGTTGTACTATACAAATATAAACAATTTAAAAAAAGTTTTGTTTCATTATCAGCGTGGAAATCACTCTACCTGCTATTCCTTGAGTTTGCAATATGAAGTTCTTCCAACTCTCCCCCGCTCCATGTGCAGAAGTTCGAAGCGCCGCGGCAGCACCATGGAACTCTGCCCTCGGTCCCTCCCCTCTCCACTGTACTTCCTCGTTCCAGCCCAACATTTCTATGTCTCTGTGCTCGAGTGAGACATTTTGCTTGCTTTTATCCAGAGGCCGACTCTGCTCAGGGAGTCGAGGCACCAGCCCTTGGCACTTTCTTTGTATCGTGCCAATAAAAGCTGACACCCAGTAGACCATTACTGGCAGCCATGCATGAGATGGGATGAGGCGCGCGGGAGACTGGACCATTCATTGTTTATTTATTTCTTTCTGAGAGGGATGGACGGGGACTCCTCACTTGCATATGGGCAGCTTCCCCTCTGTCACCTGTTCTGGGACGCTAGACCAGTTCTGATTACTCTGACACATAACATGTTTATAATTATCTTTGATAGTAACCTATTATATATCCCACTTTTGCACACTATGACGATATTACCGGTTTACAATTAATCTGTGTAAAATTAAAATATCATTCCATTACTTGTGTTTGGGGGAAAACAATTCCTTTTGTGATTCAAACTTGAATTGCATTTTGTACTTTCTTTCAGCAGCTAAACTGAAGGATAGAATATAGTTTAAACTCTGGTCTTCGGGTCTCAGTAAATGGTCATAAACCTTGAAAATTCCTGTATTCCCTTATCTTTGCTGTTAATTGTTACTGTTGTTGCATATGAACATAGATACACTACGGCCAATTGTATACGGACAATGTTCAGTATACTGACACCTGCTTGTTGAACCTCACATTCCAAAATCATTAGTATGGAGTTGGTTCACTTTGTTTTTGATAACTGCTTTTACCTTTCTGGAAAGGCTTTCCAATAGACAATGGAACATTGATGTGGGGTTCTCATGATGAAACATGAAAAAACTTTGTGTTGCAAAGTTTGAAGCACAGTTCTCAAGAATTACTTTGTATGCTTTAGCCTTAATATTTCTACCAGTAGAATTAAGGACTCTAGCCCAAAACCATGAAAAAACAGCCCCCATTGTCCAAACAGACAGACAAAACATGTTTTGTTGAGTTTGGTGTGAAAAACTTGACTGACCTGCACAGATCCCTGACTTATGTACCATCAAACACATTTGGGATAAATTGTAACGCCATCTGCAAACCAGATCTTTTCACCCAACATCAGTGCCCAACATCCCTAATGCTGTTGTGGCTTACGGGCACACATTCCCACAGACACACTCCCAATATCTTGTTGCAGCTGTTATAGCCACACATGGGGGGGCAACTCCATATTAATGCCCATGGTTTTGGAATGGAATGTCCAATAAGCTGAAATAGGTGTAATGGTCAGGTGTCCACACATTTTGGCTATTATGATCTATTTATAATATCCATAAACTGATCATTTAAGGTCAATGTGACAATATGACAGAATAATCATTTACACAGTTTCAAAAACTTCAAAAACTTGAGGACTTGCAGAATAATATGAAGGCAGTGAGGATACAGACAGAAAAAAAACAGTCTTTGCTCTAACATTCATATTCATTTAAGACAATTCTGTTAAAACTCCCCATGCTCCCTGCCCCGTCCCACTTCAACCCACCTCTACCACCACCACATACTAACCAGAAACAGAGCCAGCCATTATACTGGAGGGCCTATTGACTGACCAAATGAATACTTTTCAGTTTTGTTCCGGTAGGAATTCATTCAAGTGCATATTTAACTACCTAAATCTTAACTTGTTAACGCATTGGTGTATTGCAGTATTGAGTGCACAGATGCAATTTTGCTTCCAATTATTTTTTGAGATATCATTTCTGGATTAATATTTATGGAAATAGTCAATAAATGATGAGTTATATATCCAGTTTAATTTATATAATAGACACATTTCTCATTCATGTACTGTCATTACATCCTAAATGAAGTTTCTGGTACAGTGAATCTTTTCTGTAAGTGCAGTGACAAGACTTTTCTCCCAATGCTCTGTGTAGATGCTAAGTCACCTAGTCTGGGAGGCAACCCTTATCTTTACACAAGCACAACATTCACAGGCAGTTGGTCTCTGTGTAAAAGAGGAACTTTTGGCAAGAGCACTTTGGTCAGTTGTGTCCTCATGGAAACATGGATTCCTCTACGTTTTCCCAGTAGTCAGACATGGTACCTGTAATTGAGTCCGTGTATGTGTAAAGTGTGTCACGGCAGCTTAGAGGGCCCTTCTATAGGCAAGCTCCTGAGGCCAGGCTGAGGGAATACTGGAGCAGAACAGTGACTCAGCAAAACGTCCTCTCCAATCGTTAGCAGCAGAGTTGCATGGCCTTCCCAGCCTCAGAGATACCACCATATCCCTGTGACACAGCATGTTCTGTCGCTGAGGACACATGAGGCAAGATCAGGACACATGGACAAAACATGCAACAGTTAAAAGACCAAGGCATACAATCATAGACAGTCCAGTTTGGCAGGTGCCTTTTTTTGTGCAATGCCAGTACTTAGGACATTACTCTATATTCCAAGCATATGAATTGTCAGCTACTTATGGAATGACCAGGAAACCCACATCAGCCTGTACATAAAACATTGTTGTCTATTGTGGAAGGTTCAACCCTGGGTGACACATGTTGTAATTAATATCATTACCCGGATTACATCATAGCAGCATCATGCAACCTAGCCAGTAGACTAATGAACAATGGGTTTAGCCCGTTTCTTATTTCATGGATCTTTAAGCAGTATTCACACTTTCAAATCTGGAAGCATGAACAGCATGTATGCCTTAATTGGTTTCAACACCTTAATAAGTCAAAGACGTTCAAGACTGGTAATCACATTAAATAGTCCAATTTATCTAAAAAGTCAATTGGAAACTCTTTCTTTTGGAATGCATTATACTGCAGGATGTCAGAGTAAATTAAATTCCCCTCTGCACACTAAAGCATCAATTTCCTTATGGTAATTATCTGCTGGAATGGATGTGTCACTAGAAGGAGTCAGGCATGCTTGACATTTACCCTCTTTATGGAGAAACGAAGAGTAAAAATTAAGATGAGGGAGAGAAATCAATCTCGGGGCCAGGCAGCCATTCAGGAGATCCTAAAGGATAGTGGCTGAACCAATCATTATTGTGACCCTGTATTGAAAAGGTAGCCAATAATGAGATTCAAGCCATTGGCAATGAGATGGGAAAGGGGGAAAAAAAATAGGGGGAGGATAAAGCACAAATATAAATATGATAGCACTGAAGACACATGACAATGCCAATTATTTATTTCTCGAAGTAGGGGACGTATCTTCTGAGTAAACAGTTTCCATAGCTTTAATGAGTATCTTCGGGACACTTAGCTCTTTGAACTTAGTGAGGGAAGTAGACCTCAGCAGACTGCTAGTCTGATTGTTATCAACCAGTGATAAAACAACATTCTTAAATAAGTCTGTACTGAAATTCATTTTTGTTGCTGAGAGATGACAGAGTCTTGTGAAATTCTATCATTTTACCTCTACATGGGGTCATGACATTCATGCTGTGTTGTGTCCTGGGTTCCTAAGAGAATGGGTCAAGCATTTGGTGTTGGCTGGATCAGAAGGGATTGTTGTTACCACATGCCCATGCCAGTAGCCCCACAATCACTTGATAAAGTCCTTCCGCTTTTACTGAAGTCAATGGGTTAATGGGATGTGTGTGGAACATATATTACAAGTTCTTATTATAAATCTAGTATAAACATATCACAAATATTTTCAAGAGGTTAATGTGGACTATTTCAAAATCTGTTCTGGTGAGATGATTTTCACATAGAAGAGGAGAGACAGGAAACTAGCTCATCCATGTTTCCTGTTAAAGCAGGAAGCTGCACTAACTCTGTCTTTAATGACGAAACCACAGGTCTAGGGTAGTGCATGCATTAGGCATGCACTTCAAAATGATCTTGATCAACTAAATAAAAATGTATCTTCAAAATGAAAATGTATCTTCAAAATAAAATCTTTGTGTAAATTGTTTAATCATTCTTGTCGTGTTCTACAAATACTTGAATTGGAGCAGTTTTTTGTTTTCATTTATGATATACTGTATAAAGCTGTATATGTGTACTACATACAATAATATAGTCTCTAAAGTATTACAATAATGTGTAAGTAAATGTGCTGCTAGAAATCGTCTGTTTTGTTTCGTTCGGTCTTTTCCTCAAACACATTTACATTTACACACCTTAAAACTGCCAAACACACACACACAATGTATTGTATATGCATACACACACAGTATTTACCAAGACAATGACTGCAAGATCTAAGAGCTCACAAGCCCAAAGTCACAAAACCACTCATCTAAATCAGGGAAATTATGCTAATAGAGCATCTCATTATTCGCAAACTCACCCAGAATCCGTCACTGACATCACATCATTATAGATCTATTCATAAATACAGATTGAATGGCATAGAAGGGTAGCTGGCACCTTCAAAACTTTCTCATATGCTGTGTTTAATATTTCTTCATGCATTCTCCAAGTGCCATTAAATGAGAAACACTGGTCGCTTCGGCTGCCGGAATGGGTTATGAGGGTGGACAGTGGTTACCATTTTGGAAAGAGGTGCAGTTCGACCATAAGCAGGAACCCATGGATCCCGAGTGGCCCTGTGCAAGCCAATACATGAGTAGTTAGGAACATAAACAGTATAATTTTACAAGAGTTAAAATGTGCTTGATGCTGTCCATCCATTTAGACTATACTTTATATAACTACTCTTTTCTGTTAGTAAGAACATCAAGAAAACCCTGGTTTTAAGAGCATACAATGGCCACAATGAACGTTGGGGGGGATAATGAATCAATCCAAAAAACTTGTCTTTTTCTGTTTCAAAGGAAAAAATATGGGAGGCCAGCTTAATCTTCAGAGGAAACAGATCTCAGAGGGTGTTGGGCACCAGGAAAATGGATCTGGGTTGTGGAAACCACGATTACCACGAGCTGCTCTGGATTCAACCATCTGGAGAGAGGTGCTCCAAAAGTCGGTAAAATTCGCTCAACTGGGGCCCAACTAGGAAACAGGTTTCCACATACTCAACAGACACTCAAAAGTCCTGTCCCTGGGGGACTGTTTTCCTCTGGTGCTCTTAAAGTATAGTTTAGGAGTATGTATGATATATATTTTCTATATCATAGAAATGTTATATTGCCCTATTCATACTCATTTGATTTTGTTTGCTGACGTTTTCCAAAAACAGAAAAATGTAATGGAAGACTAATTTGACATTAAAACATTTTAACACCTCACTACATCTATATCACTGGAGCCATGAGTCTGGTGTAGAGATAAAAGATAATTTCTTCCTGATTTTGTCCCACACTTCCCTCTGTCATGGTGTGTTTCTGCTCCCTCTGAGCCAATGTCACCCACTGTTGCAATCACAACAGATGTCATATGTCCAGTACAAGGTGTCAAGGTGTTTTATTGTATCCATTCTACCCAATTTCTTTCCCAAAAAATGTTTTCTCAGAAGCTGAGGAGAGCTGATTTTATGCTATTCAAAAGAGCGAAAATTGATTTTGAGTTAACCTGCAGTCTTTAATTTACAAGCAATGGTCTGTGCAGCTCCTAAAAGCTAGTACATTTTAAGGAAGTATGTAGTGGATACACAAAATCTTTGTTCCATCGTGTAAATTATGCTAGGGACATTTTATCTGCTATTTAATGAATGTAGTTTTTTGTATTACGTAATTGATCCCCTGTGAAAAGTCTAACACTATCTATAACAGTATGAACTCACCACTACAATGAAGTAATGTAGTTCAACCAACCTTTAAAATACGTCAAAGTGGCATGACTGCATTACTCCTCCCCATCACATTAAAACTACATTAAAACAATAACATGCAACTGCATGATGGTACTACTTCAGAAGTCCAATAATAATTCACTTATTTAGCAAAAGGGGAATCAACCCAGGCAACCATTTACAGCTCCGGTAATCTTTAGGGCTCAATCGTACCCCATGCTATTTTAGTGCTCAGTATGCCCTCTAATGGATTTCAGTGGTAGTCCAGTGTGAATAAAACCATTTACTGTCAGATAATTGTTCTACATATTTTTACCATTGTCAAACAGATGGGGTGGTGTGTTTGGTCAGGGTCATGAACTGAGCAGTACAAGTAATAAAGACTGACCAGGAGTTGTGTGCAGAGCTGGGTAGAACTGGGAGACTAAAGCCAGAGTTTAGAGTAACGTCGTAGTTTGCCTTGCCAGTGTAACCAGGGATAGTAGGACGACTGCCATGAACAGAAGATAGAAAATAAGGTTCATACATTAACATTGAGCACTGGGGAAATACATAGAAATGTCCTTAAATCAATCAGGGGTAATATATACACTGTATGTCCAATGGTATGTGGACACCGGTCTGTAAACGGACAACTGCTTTTTGCTTTCATTCCAAAATCTCAGTTTCTATACCTGTCTTTGCTTTCTGGTCTAATCATCCAACATCAATGCCCAACCTCCCTAATGCTGTTTTTGTTGAATAGGAACAAATTCCTACAAACACCCCAACATTTTTTGGACAGCCTAACTTGTTTTTCTTTCTTTCTGGGGACTGCCCACAAATGAGGCAGCAATTGTTGCCGCAAAGGAAATGCCAACCCCATTGTCAGGAGTCCACACACTATTGGCCATGTAGTGTATTACTGAGTAAGCCTGATGAACATACATTATACATTAGGTTAGACACTGGTGTTGTTTGTGGTCATGTGTATCTTACTGTGTGGTTGGGGTGTAGGGAGGTAAGGTGGTCCTCTGCATAGTCAGGGGATAACAATCTTGGTCCACGTTGTCTATATCATCAATGTTCTTAAAGGCGACAACACCACTGCAAAGATACAGAAAGGACAAACACAGTGGATCTAGTTCAAACTCACAAACAAATATTATCCAGTTATTTGAACACGCTGCTTACCTGTATAGTGGAATTTGGCCAGATTTTGGACATGGACTGGTGCTGTGAATTAAAACAAGATCAAATCTTAGAACATTATCACAAAATGCCTTATTTTTCACACATCACTTTCTTGGGACAATGTGTGACAGTTTGCATGAAGAGTCTTTGTTACAGTATTGAGATGCATCACAAAGTTCAAAGGACTCACAACGATATGGGCTTCCTGACTTCATTTTTAACTCGAAGCTGGTGTCTCTTCCATTGGGCTTCAACACTCTTAGAAAGAAGTAAGGAGGCAAAAGGTTAACAATACTTTCAGTTCTGTCAACTACATATTTAACATTTGCTTTTTCAAGACAGCCACTTGAAATGATATGACTGTAACTCAATCAGTGTCACTGGAGAGAGGAATATATCAATCTCAATTTTCAACTATTACTCTTTGCTGTTATGTGTATTGTTATGTGTACATGATCCCACCTGCCAAAGTTCTGGTTTGCTGTTGTAACGTTTAAGAGTGAAATGTTGATTCACAGGATCTGCCATTTTCTCAAGTGTGGTAGCTGGGGGCTTCAGACGTTGAGGTAACTTGATGTCCCAACGAACATCTTCAAAACTTCTGCAAGTCCATATTTGAGAGCCAAATGACTCATCCTGCACTCTCATTATATACTAGATACAGGTTAGTTTCAGATCATTTCTATTAGACTGTTAGAAAGACATTACTTTATGATGTATTTGTACAATATTATACATACAGTAGCCTAGATTAAAATGCTTTGTAAATGTTGCATTTAAGGTGCATGTAATGTGTGCATGTAAGGTGCACACATAATCTTAAAAAAGAAAAGGACCCACCTCTGGGCTGAAGAGGTGTAAATGAAGCGGAGAGCTGCCTTGTCGATCCACTGAGTCGGACCTGACGAACTGACATCCTTCAAAATCCATCACAAGTTAAAATGTCGAATAATTCTTTAAAGGTCGTTGTGCAAACTTTGCAGCTCATTGTAATAATAAATAACTATAGAAAATGTACTAGCAAAAACTAAAATGTTGGCCAAAGGGACGTAGGCCTACCGATGTAGTCTCTGGTCCAGGGGAAAAACTGAAGAACTTCAGAGGACATGGAACTTTGTGTGGCGCTGGCCTCACTTTTGCGTGGCTAGTCCATCCTATGACGACATTATACTGAAATTCATTAGACCTGAATTATTCTACAACACAACAATTACTTTATAAGACTATACGAATCCACTCGTTGGAGGCTTAATGTTGTATATTACAAAGGCCAACTTATGTATTTGGCCTACAGTTGGCCTAGTTGAACACAACGATCAGATTACCTCCAAGGTCTGCTCTCAGGGCAGAATCAATTTTTTTCCTTGAATTCCATGCCTTATCTCCCGACAGGTCACAAGGAACAGCTGATGGCCTCGCGGGTGGCGTATGTGGTATATCTCTGTAACCTGGAGGGACCCGTAAACCAGACGGCACATGATAGAAGTCTATGAATCTTTGTCTACCTTTGGTTGCCAAGTCTACTTCTGCACCAGCACTTAGATGACCAGAGCACGGATCTATTAACACGACTTCGTCTCGCAATGGTGCAAGTGGTGCGTGACTAGCAGGTGGAAAGGCCAGTGGATTGAATTTTGAGAAACCCGTCCCAGTTGTCTGAAGTAAACTTTCGACGTCATATCTTGCCTCTGGGCCACGCTCGTAAGGCAAGTTCATTTGACAACGAACGCATCTGTTTGAACCAACTCGGTTTGCATTTGCATTCAGTAGTAGTCTGACCCGGTGTGAATCCGCAGAGGACGTTGGATCGCACACTTCAGTCATGGCAGCCATGGACCGAGTGATTGCGTTGACATCACTGATTAGGGTTCGTTTGAATGTTCCAGACTATGACGAAGTAGAAGGAAGGTATATGGGGCATACTCGCGTCTTTGGTTGCCTGGATACTGTTGGCTGTAGGGTTCAAATTACTGATTGATGGCAAGAAGGGTATCTGAGACAGGCTACTGTATCTAGAAGTCTGCTACACACCACGGTTCGCTAAAATGATCACTCAAGAAAAAAAAATCTGAAATGTGGAATTTTATAGTGGGTGTTGTGACATACGTAGGCTACTTTGCGTCAACTTCCACTTTATTGCATCTGCATCTGTATAACATCCGCGCAATATCTTAAAGTGGTCGCTGGAGGGAGCTATGGCCTAGCATTCTAAGTTGCTGCTGCGGCAGGCTACTAGCTAGTAGAGCTAGCAAGCTCAAGCTAGGGTACAGCAGAGCCATAGAGAGAACCGTCTCTTTCTCTCTATGGTATGTGCTGTACAGTACCAAATGATACTTGGTACTTTTTCACGGGGAACTTTAACATTTTCTGTTTTCAAGGATGGCAACACTTCCTAAAACGATAACGAAAGGCTTTTCACTGTAGCTATATGCAACTGTGTGTCAAGTTATATTTTATATTCAAGGTTGATGTTTCTATATTGGCGCTCACTGACCTATGTTTTTAAGTCACAGTCATCATTAATTAAATCGGAATAGAAACTCTACAGACAACAGCTCGGTTAGAAATGACTAGAGCTAGATCTGGTCTTCCGGTTGCGCTGACTGCAAAGGACTGTGCACTGGAGCAAATGTCATATGCAGTGTGCTTCAGTGCACAGAATAATAAGGGATGTTTGTTTAAATAGTCAACTCCACTAAATGTTTCGCTAAATACACGGACAATTATTAAGTAACCAATCATATTGTACAATTATATTAATATTGTAATTGATTACAGTTTATTTTATAAATGTACACAATGGTGAGATATTTACAGGGAGATGTCAGTGATGATGTTGATGTCTACTGAAGTATGAGTAGCTCAGGCCGTCATTAGCTAATGTAAACATCTCAAGTGCTATGTTAAAAACTGCCGTGCTAAAATTAGCCTAATTAGAATTATTCTGATAACTGAGTGCTGTGAATAACACTGACTCCCACTCACTGTTCCTTCACTGGGGGATATTTCCAATGACTGTGAATTCAGTATAAAGCCTCCTACACTTAAGTTAGCATCTTACCATTACTATTTGTACCTCACTTCTAATTTTTAATCACTGAGAGCCATTCAGTAGAGCAATGGTGTAGCGTCAGTCGTATTTGCCAGAGCATACTTGTAGTGAGAAATGCTGTGGATGGCAGTTGCTCCAGAGATCTAATGATTTATTGCATCTGCAACCCATTTAATTACTCCCATATCAAAATTCTTGGAACTGTAGCCTGTTGTTTTCCAATTAATCAAGCTTTTTTCATTTATGTTGAAAGAATTTCCCCCTGCCCCCAGATGAAAGTATTTTTGGCAAGGACATGGGTATTTCTGGAGTGAGAAATTATTTCCGTCAAAGCAGTCCTTGTTACTGGATTCTCTGTTATTAGTCAGCTTGTCTGCCTCTCCTCTCCTCTGCAGTCTCTGATGAAATTATTTAAATCTCATATCTATCCCTATGGTGCCAGACCTAACACTGCTGTGCCGCTGCAAGTCATTAGAGCAGGCTGCATTCATCTGGAAGAATATGCAGCTTTGGATCGTAGAGCTTTTGTGTTACAGAGAGTCATTAAAGCAGTGTCAGGATTTCAGTGTTGTTTTTGTTTGTTGTTGAAAATGTGGATGGAAGACGTTCCTTGGGTAAGGATTATTTTGGGGATATCAGCCAAACTGGCTGGACTGATTGTGACCCGAAATTACATTCCAGGATCAGACTCGAAAGGGGAAAGGGAGAAGAAGGGAACGGGGGGGGGGGGGCGGGAATCACCAGATTCTAAAGTCTAAAGCCACAACCTAAAATAAACACACTCAGGTTCTTTACTATAAGTAGGCTACAACTGGAACACATTTATCTAAAGTAGGCCTGAGCTAACTTTAATTGAAGAACAGTTGGAGCCATGTGAAAAGTTAACATGTCAAGAAACTTTTTTTTACTCTGCTATTGGTGTATGTTTCATAGCAATAAAGTTAAGTTCTGTTTCAGAGTGAACTATTTGACTTTTTTGAGTATCTGTTGATCGTTGAGGTACAGCCTGCTATAGGCCTACTTATGACCATCCATTTTGATGCATACTGCCCATAAGCAAATACTTATGTGGCAAAAAGCTACAAAAGTGACCACCCACCTATGCTTTATGCATTTACTACTTTCAAAATGTGTTGTAAACCCATGAAAATGGATTGTCACATTTATAGCTTTTTGCCACATAAGTATGTGCTTATGGGCAGTATGCATCACACAGCCAACACAGTGAGAAATGATCAACTGCTCCATGTACATTAGCATGGAGGGAAATGTAAGTTTAGTAAACTGGGTCTCATGCTGGGTAAAGCACCTCCTAGCAGTTAGAACAATCCAAACAGAATGTTGAGATGAACCTCCCATGATCACCAGGGGCAGTCATGTCCTCTGAGACTGGCTGAGGGCTCTGTTGTGCCACTGCTTCTATGTCCTCAGTCTCTCCAGCTCCATGCTTGTCACACTCAGTTAGCTCAATGGAGTCATGAATATGCCGCTGTACATTTTTCATGAGGGAGGTGGGGGCGAAAAATCAGCACTTTATAATACTTCTAATATGGAGCTTTTCACACAACCCTGCAAACCAGTCTTGAAGCTATCATGATGCTGCATGGGCAAAATGCCTACTGCAAACAGTGCCCAAGGGGAAATATTACAGAGAATCAGCAGAATACAGTATCAGTCCTTATGATGACTATAAAGACTGTTGCAAATACACAGATATCAGGGATCAAACGATATTGACTCTCTACTCCTTTCCAAATACATGAGCGAGGGAAGACACTGAGGTGCGCCTAGCTTGGGGATTGTATTGAGTTACATCATGAAGGCTCATCATCAGACACATCAGTTATTTATCAGCAGAGTCCTCTCTCCCAGTACAAGGTTGTGGGAGTCCAACATGGGACTGAGACATGATTTGGAAAACATTATTTTTGGCTTTGAGGGGAAGGACTCCATCTCTGTGTGACGGGTATGTAACAGACGTGGTCTTGCAAGTTCCGTCAGAGTTCTCCGGACCGTGTTCATCCTTCACAGAGGATCGAACACGCCAACTCTGACTTCCCAAGCGCCACCACTACCAGCTACGCCAAAGAAAAGCTAGCTATTCAATGACGCGGGTGGCCTGTTACATACTTGAGGAGTGAGTTTCACCGATTCACACTGGCTACATTCACCCCTCTGAAACTCACTCCGGCGGTTAGCTGACACTAACCTAGTGAGATCCGGGTCATGGCACCAATGTGACGGGTATGTAACAGCTGTAGCCACACTCCGTAATGACAAGGCTTGTTTGCCACTCACTGGGCTCGAACGCACAACCTCCGACTTGCCAAGCGTGAGCACTACCAACTACGCCAAAGAAAAGCTTGCTATTCAATGATGCGGTTGGCCTGTTACATACTTAAGGAATGAGTTTCACCGATTCACAGCGGCTACACCTGCAACCCAATGTTGACAGTTATCCAGCCTTTTCATTCTTGTCAACCAAATGTTAAAGAAAGAAAAACATAAAACATTTGAAAAGCACACAATCATACCTACAGAGATTTTTAAAAGAAATCTGTTTAACTGCCAGAAAGGGAAGTACTCTTTTAATAATTTGATTTAATCTCTGCTCACAACAATATATTTAGCCTTTTCTGAAGGTGGCACAGATGTAAAAGGCTCTTTAACTCTGGTCAGGCTCTTATATCTGCCTGCTATAATGCAACTCTGATTTTTCATTTACGAATAAGATTTGGCATTAGACCAAGAAACACTGAAGGTAATGGACTTTCTCTGTAGCTTAGAGAAATGGTCTCCCCCGGAGACCTTGACTTACATTATTAACTAACTAACGCTGTCATGTGTGTGTTGTGTGTATATGTATATATACAGTATATATTTGTATATGTGTGTATATACGTATACACATACAGTATATGTAATCAAGCTGTGTTTGTTCCATTGGACAAAAGCAGAAATGATCTGCTTTTAACTTTTTCATTTAAATGTTAAATAAATATTTTCATTAAATTGTCTGAGTTTGAGCTAAGAACCTATAATTGCTGTCACCTATCTACATATAGTCATTTACCAGACGCTCTTATCCAGAGCTTTCTCAGAGCTATCTGATATTGACATGCTTTGGGGCAGGAGATCCTTTAGACAAGGTGCCAGGTGTTGTTTGGTTTCCCTCTGATCCCTTGGTTGGTGTTAACAGGCAATGGACACAGGAGGACCATGGCAGTGACATAGTCCTCCAGTGACGTAGATTAACTATTGGTCTACTAATGCATGCACTGTGCACTCTGACAGCCTGTATCAAGAGTTGGATGATAAATTACAAAAAAGAGTCTGTGGAAAATGAAAAATCCCCAAGATGAATGGTCTGTTGCAAACACAAACACTTGGTATTCAGTAGGGTAAAAACAAAAGCTGCTTTCTTTATGATAACACAATCCTGCCATCTGACTGTCTGACAGCTAGTTATGCAGATGTGCGTATCAAAACGCTGCTCTCCTCAATTGAACCCCCCTGGAATGCATTGAGTAATCAGGTCACACTGGAGTTTGCTGCCTCTCTCCCGGATGAGACAGTGAGATGGCGTCCCCTGGAAGTTAACTCTATCTTATCATTTACCTACCTGCACTGAAACTGTCTATGATGGATAGGGCTAGATAGAATCCTAATCTAGTCTGTTGCAAATGGGAGATGTGTTTTTCTCCCTTCAGTGTGCCCTGTATTTATTAGTGTCGGATGTTGATTTAAGGAGGTAGAAGGTTGTGTGTTTCCAATAACCCAACCATTGGGCTCAATTGAAGTCATGTTTGGAAGTTGAGACTTTAAGGTGCATCTCGAACTTTTGCCATGGCCCATGGTAATGTATGTATCAATGATGTTGGAATTGAAACACAACTCTCACTACAGAGACTGTCAAACTAATCTGGAGCCAAGTGCAGAAATGTGAAATTGTGAAAATGTGAATGTCTGGCTGATGGCAGTGGAGGAGATATAATACCAAATCTATAAAGGACAATTTCAGGCCTTAAACTCTTGGGAGCCCAGCATTCAGTCATGAAATGAATCAGTTAGATTGATCAAGAGGCCCTGTAATCACATGGGAATGTTACATGACGCTCAGATGGGGCATTGCAGGACCAGCATGGTTGGATCTAATAGATTTGAACTGATGTGCTTGGAAATCATTAAAGAAGGAGCAAATAGATTTCTCCAAGCATTTTACCCACATTTAGCAGCTGTCTGATGACATCAAGGTACTGTACTACACAGTGTATCAAGAACAAAGAGAATGACATGAGTCAAAGACACAGATATGTAGGAACTTGAGATGAATGCAATGATTTTATTTATACTTGTACTGGTGGGTGGCCATGAAGTTAAGGTTTGTTTTATTCGTATTAGTTATAATGTAGATGATATGATTTAATAAACATTCTATGGTATTCCCTGAACCGCCTACACATGTTGCACACGTTAGTTATTTAAACTGAATCCCAACAGAAAAAAAAATCTGTGGACATGGCTGGCATAAACACAACTACAAATACAGCCCCAAGCTCCTTTAAATATCCGCTGCAAGCATGTTCAGAGTACAGCAATGTTACGGCTCATATACTGAAAACTGACAAGTTGCATGAGATGCACTTCTACCATTTTTCTCAACAGACTGCCTAGACACATCTTGGCATATAAAAAGGCTGCATAAACATGTTCAGGCCAGTCTGTTGAAAATCCCCCAGTGAACTGAACTCTAGTTTCTTCCGATAATCTGCAGCTATCCAATGTCCTTTTGATTGAATGGATATAAGAGCTCCAGGTCTCCAATAATATCTTGCTTTCAACACCAGTGAAACTTTACGGTAATAGGTTTTATTCAAAAGAAATTGACCACTATTGTGAATGTGAGTTGTTCCTACTGCTGGATTATGAAGCTTTCTGGGGTAACAAAAAAACGGAAATGTCTAAAAGTAATTCAGCTTTAAAATGCATGGCTACCAAGCAGAGATTTAAGGAATGTATTCTAATATTTGTATAATGATTCTCTTCATGAACACTTGACGGCAGTAATGATGCTTCAGACCCTGCAGGCACTGACTGAAATGGCAGTAATGCATAATGAATTTCATCATTTTAACATGGTGGACATAATAGACACAGACCATATTTCTGAACCATGTATTGTACAAAACTAGGCCTTTATTGTTAATGTCCTGTTAGTAAGATTAAGGTAATCTCACTTGGCTTTCTGAGGCAGATGTGTCCAATTAATTGACTTTCTTTGAAGGGAGACCAGTCAGTCTGGAAGCCAGACACTAGGAATATTTTTTCAAGGCAGGAGATACATTTATTCACTCTTCAAGTATGTAAACAAAGATAAACATTTCTGATCACATTCTGATGTCTTTTTAGCGACATGTTCAATATGTCTTTAGTGACACCATTAATCATGCTACCCTCTCCGTTTCAAAATACGAATTATACAGTACATCCAAAGTTATAATCAAGTACGGTCTGATTGCATCCACTGCAACAGTACCCTCTACACAGCAAGAGCTACTGTGGGACCTGGAGTCCTTGGAAACACTAGACTACAAGACCATATTCTCTCCCCTTCTCCTACACTAAGAGACAGAAAGTGTGTGTGTGTGTGTGGGGGGGGGGGGGGCACACCCTTAGCACAGTTTATTACCATTATGTACAAAATTATTAAATGAGCATTTGAAGCATTTCACACACACCTATACCAAAGCAATAAAATAAAATAAATATTTTGTAAATTTGAGATTTGACTGCATGGTTGTAGTATTCTATGGTAAAAAGCTGCGGTGGGTTAAGATGCTTACGTGTGACACTGCTTCCCTGCTGCTATCTTGAGCAAAGCACGTCATGTATGTGCACGCAACCAGTCCTATTTACCTCAATCCTACAGGCTGGCTCAGAGGCACGTCTCACTGCTGGAGGCACAGAGTCGTTGTCTGGCAACCCTTGATCAAAGAGTGCTGCTGTGTGACCAGCACGTTAGGGAGTACAGCACTGAGAGCCAAGCTGAATAAAACCCTCTATAAACAAATCCCCATCTGCATCCTCTGATCATGAAATGTGCTAAACTGTTACTCTAACAAAAAAAACAAGGATTGTTGTGTCTCTCACCTGTGGTGCAGAGGAGTATGTGTTCACCTGTACTAGAAAGCCTGGTGTTTGGACCTCTGCCATGGATATTAAACCCTCACTGTTTCTCTGATTAAGACCAACTTCCTTCTGTCTTAATTGGCATGACTGAAGCATGGTAACATTTTGAACTGACATATTCAAGTCAGCTGACCTTTACAGACTGGAATTCCAGCAAAAGGAAAATGTGAATCAATGTAATTGGGGGGCTATGGCTACTGCTTATTCATTCTATTGGAAATAGCACAGATACAGCTTTTGTCCTTGGGCAAATATGGAAATTCTCAGTTTTCTATTGGGCCTTGTCATTATAATGCTTAACTGGTGCACATTCATTTGCACAATTAATAAATGATCTGACAGACTCTTGACTATAAATAAAATATTTACCAAAAAAACATAAAAACTGTTTCCGAAGCCAAGAGTAGCAAAATACCGTATTTGCATCAATGAATGTTTTCAAAATAGAAACTGGGTTGCGCAAAGCCTGCTTGGTTCAATGTAAACATGCTTTGATTTCTGAAATGTCAGCGCAGTTACAGAAAGGGGCAAAATAATACTTTTTGTGCTTGAACTGCTGATCTTCTCGTCATTGTCAACCTTTTTTGTATGGATTCAATTAAATCAGCAAGAATGGAACTATCTTGAATTAACATTTGAACACCTGTAATGCACAGGTGGTGCAGTATTTATTTTAAATGCAAGTACACCATACCAAAATAACTGCTTACAAAATGCACCTCAAATTAAATCACATTGATACAAATATCAAAATAAAAAACAGTTAATCATTAAACAGTCGAGTAATTTCCTAAACGTTTTTACATATTTATGTAATCAATAAAGTTTCTTAATTGTGTTCTCAAGTGTTTGCTTTTTGTTTTACATCAGATAGCAAGAGTGTAGTCTTCACTTTGGTGGTATAAGGACTTGTGTCACATCATGTAGGAGTGACACCTGTTGACAAAGACAGCTGTAGGTGTTCTATACATTCCATGATGTGGGCTGACCTTTGACCCCATATATAGCTTAATAAAATACAGTGCCTATATAAAAAATATGTTTTCACTAATTCAGAGTTTTTCTTATAGATGTCCATAAATAATTTCATACATACATAAATAGATATTCTGTACATGGATTAGAAATGTTCTTACAAAGGTTTATTCAGTAGTACATGTGGTACTAAATGCAGAGATGGTCCTAGTGTGGGGTTCTGACCCTGCTGTCCGGTGGACTCCAAAGGCAGCGTGTTGCGTGGGCACTAAGAGAGCACTCATGGCTCAGGCCCAACCCCCCCCCCCCCCTCCTCCCCCCTATCCTCCTCCCCCTCCCACCCCCCGAGGCAAGTCTCTAGCTCTGCTGGCATTCATTCTTGCTGCAGGTGGCCTGACGCTCGATCTGCCACGTGCCCTCCTCGTACGTGCAATAGCAGATTGTACACTCGTCAATCTTGACCTCTCGTCCAGCTGGTATCACTGCTGTGTCCGCAAAACAGTTTGGCCCTAAGGAAAAATAAAGAGTCATGTTCAATAAGTCTCACTTACTCTAATTAAGTGCTCAGCAAGCGCAGTTTATTCTCTTTCAAACATACAACCTTCACCGGACTATATTGTACTTATTAATCATATATGTTCATTTTGGGACTATCTGAATATGTTTGAGTGGGCTAGGAGGACGAACTTGGTTAAAATGGTGTAAGGCTGATGCAGAGGGAGTTGCCGTGTTCACCTGTTTTCTATGACCTACATTATAACCTACTTTGGTTCTCCAAAGTGATATAAGGGGCAATTGTCTCAAGAAACTCCATCTGTCATCCACCACTGGCAACATTTTATTCTCATAAATCATCCACTATCTCGGAAGCACTCACAGAAATACAGAGCAGAAACTCCTCCTAAACATAGGATTTAGCTGGAAACGAATCATTAATTAAACAAGGGTTTCAGACACACATTTGTGGTAACAAGGTGCTGATAGATTGGTGGTCTTTCATTTGCACCTAAGACATATCATTGGACGCAAACGCCACATGAGAGCCTGTTGGCACATCAATCAATGTGAACAGTTTGCAGAGGCTGTCAAAATGTCAGCACTCACACATTTATAAGTCTTCGGATGAGCAGAGACTCCATATGAATAACAACTCATCACATGCATCTGTCACACTTGATTCATCAATTGATTCAACTATTAACAACATACTGCATCACATATTTCAATTTTCAATGTGAGTTGCACATATTCTGTTTGATAATGACTTA